>NC_136510.1:24865092-24907592 GCF_053919585.1 Euprymna scolopes
TGTACTAATCGAGTCTGGTGCCATCACGTGTCTTTTGAGAGGAGAGAAGGGCGAGTATTGGATTTCTTCTTCTTCTTCTTCTTCTTCTTCTTCTTATTATTATTATTATTATTATTATTATTTCTGTCTTTATGTTTATTAGTGACACCTAATTCATTCTTGTAGTGTTTCTTGATCCGAGCCTTGTACTGAAAGGGCTGGCGAAAGGGTAGATTACAGAATTTTTGGCAGTTCTTCTTATTATAATCATTTTGGTCTTTGGTCTTCAATGTTTATTCATGACCCCTTGTTATCTTCTTTTCTTTCAGTGTATCTTGTCACAATTAAACCCACTTTCTTCGCTGTCATCGTCCTCACATTGATTGCGCATGCGTCATTCATCAAAGGGGCACCGACATCGGCCCCAAACGAAACAAACCGAAAAGACTTAAAAAGAGATATAGATTTAGCCACGGAAATCACGACGTACACGATGAGAGCACTGAACACTAGTTTCCTCACTTACGTAAGTATTTCAAAAATTATTATTTCTAATGTAATTTGTCTTTACTTCCTTAATATTTCAATTCATCACCTGCGAACTGGATAATTTTCATATTATTTTATAAAAATATATATAGATTACCCATGCAGGCACAAGATTATAGAAATGAGATGAACCTTTATGTATTGTATGCAGCGAAAACCCTCATATACATATATATATATATATATATATATATATATATATATATATATATATATATATATATATATATATATATATAAAACAAAAGCAGATTTATTCAATTACCGACACCGTTTGGTATAGGTTGAAAAATGTTGGACAGTGTCCATAATATGAAAAAGGAAAGCTAGAACATTCTTTGAGTCCTAGAAAGTCTATCAGCAGTTATCATTGGGCAAAGACAGTCGATGCTTAAGTGTCTCTGGACAGGAACACAAGTTGCTTTCAGGATTCTCTCCCCTTACAGCTCGTGATTGCACAAGGGCTGAAGTAGTTTTTCAAAAGACATGAAATCAATGCAAGCTTATTGGTCAGTGTGTAACGAATTCGCACATTCGTCCAGCAGGGACATACTGCCTATTTGTGCTTAAACATATGAAAAAGGCCTTTTATTTTTTTACTCACATTCAAATATTAAATTTATTTAACATTTAATATTTATATGAACTTATTTTATCGACTTGTCCCAACATTTTTCCACCATTTTATATTAAAAACAGATGAGAAAAATTATGTAAAAATATTTTTTTTCTTTTGTCCCACTCTGTTTCAAATTAATCCTTCAATATTTTTGAACAAAAGAAACTATTAATATCTATTGGTATAAAGTATGCACCTTTACTAGTATATAAAAAGAAACTTTGTCTGTGTGGCTATGAGTTCGTTCTCTATGGACTCGAAAACGGCTGTGTCACACAAATGCATCTTTTGTGTCTGGGAGTGTTCTTAGATTTGTTTTACATTAGAATGTTTTCGATAAGTATCGATAATCGATAACCGAAAAAAATCCGAGGAAAGAAAGAACAGACGATTTTGACCAGTTAACACCTTACACAGCCTAACATCACAAGTGTATTTGAGAAGTTTTATCACCACACAAGTCGAAAGGCCCGACATATAAAATCAACAGTACATTCTTTGATATGGCAGAGGAACGTTCAAAAGGTTTCTGTTTAGAGCACAACTGAAGCATGATACTTGACTTTTGTATTTAAAACATAGGTGGTGTTTATGCACTTTTGTTACCGCGATATTTTTAAATAGCTTTTTCAGGTTAAATTAAAAGTTCACGATATCTTTTTTATTATTAAATTGTTAGATGGAAGTACAGAATAGGTACAAAACACCCTCTTCTCCCCATGTTAAAAATGGTTTTCAAAACAATAACGTTATTATTTTTGCACGGTGGCAAAAATGCACAAGTACCAAGAAGTTTATAAAATGAACGGTATGTTCTCTACAGTGCAATGTTTACTACAATGTATTGTAGACTAAGCCACTGCGGTGAGGCATATGAAGCTTCCTTCCGGTGCACCGCGTTGAGACCTTAACTTAAGCAGGCAATCAATCGATCTGATTGAAAAAAAAAAATAGGTGATTTTATTGATTTTGATGAAAATAAAAATATGGGGTATGAAACATTCATTGATCATCATTCAATCCCGGGCAACGTCGGTTCTTCCTGCTAGTATGTTTATATATTTGTATACACACGATTACCTCATGAAACCATCATGAATTTTGGATCATAGTTACTAGGCTTAATAATGGGTAATGTCATTATTTTCATTTAGTTTCAAGCAAAGGCGACAAAATTGAGTGGAAGCCATTGATGAAAATTTAAATATGTTTTCGATGTATGAACTTTTAACAAAACATATTCGACACAATTACAGGATGCAGCAGAAATATCTCCCACGTGTTGACATGCGATCTTCTCAGTCGCGCTCGTTCAGTTTCTGTATGAATGGAACAGCATATCAGTGTGCAAAATTCTTCTGACTGTTCGATCAGATGATCCCAAGGTCATAACATATTTATGAGCTGAACGTATAAGAGACAGAACTTCTCACAGCTTGAATACTGTTTGGCGTTTGACAGCTTCGGGATTGTGACTTTTTAAAGTGTCGAACCTGTAGCTCTGAAATTTGCACCCCACAGCTGTATTGGTTTTTCTATCTGAAACAGCATCATGGCGTCCTAACTTGTAATAAACTCAGAAAGCTCTCTGTGTTGCTAGTTACAGATTCACCATTCTTTAAAAAATATTTATATAGTAAAAGCACGATGTGCACTAGTTAAAAGCATATTTCTTGATGAAGGTACTTGAAAAAAAAAATGGCAAGTTATTAGCTAAATGATGACAACATTGGCACTTGCATAAGTTTATTAGCAACATAGAGTTGGAATTTGAAAATGTGGAAGGTATTTCTGCTGCAACCTGTTAAATGTTCTTTAAATCTCAGTTACTTTGTAGTATTTTCATAAACATCAGATGACGACACATATTTTCTTTTCTTTTTGTTTGTAGTGTAATCGCGTTCCAATCTGGTTCACCTCCGACTGCAATCATTTTATGGCCATGTTGAACGCCAGGTCGGATATTCCTCCACCAAAATTCCTCATCGACAATAAAGTGGATTTTCAAGACGTCAAAGCAAGCAAGGTAAATAAACGTGTAAAAAGGCCGGTCGATTTTCCCTTCTTCAAATGTTTTAAATTGTATCTAAATAAGCGAGAAAGTTTTTTTTTAATAATTAATTAATTATAATTAATCAATTTTACCATTCAAATTGGGTTTATATTGATTAAATTAATTTATTTTGAAATAATGTATATATAGTACACACGAAAAAACCCATTAAGATGCCTAATGTTGATAACTATTTTATTAAAGCGTTAATGTTTCGTTTTATTACTTTGTAATTTTATTCTATTTTCCCTATATATATATATATATATATATATATATATATATATATATATATATATATATATATATATATATATATATATATATATATATATGTATATATATATGTATATATATGCAATAATTTTGTCGATATTAACTAATAAAAAGTATAAATTACTAAAGACAAAACTTTTCTTTAAAAATAGTTTCGTTAATTTTCAAGGGAGATAACTGAAACTAAATTAATGTAATCATATAGAAAAAAAAAAGATTTCACAAAGAGTGTGTGACTGCTTGCTCGTTATTTAAATATTTAGAATAGTAAAATAGATCTATTTATTAAAATTATTAACTATTAATATAAAAATGATCAAAGTTACACTTTCTTTAATCAAAATTATTTAAACTTTTTTTTACTATTATTTTCTAATTCAGGCGGCAGTAGCGAACATGAGTCGAACAGTAAGCAAATATCTGGGTTTAATAAAACAACATTTGGATGTGGAATATAAGATTGTCTGTGAGCCTGCAATAAAAATTAAAGTCGAATGCCATTTTCCGAAATTCTGTTCCACTCTTCCTGACAACGATTTCGCCATCTTGTATTGCAATCTCAACGCCGCCTATCATTATCTGGACAATTTGAAAGTTATTCTCGAATTACCGGTGAGTATCCACAGTTTTCTCATATTCATTCTTTATAAATTTATGTGTTTTTTTTTTCGATCATTTTAGTCTGTTTAGTTGAATAACCGTCCTATAAAATAAAATGAACACAACACACACAAGAAAACAGTATTTGGTTCCAGTCTATTATCCCTAAAAATCGTAAAATTTGTTTTTTTTTTTAAAGAAAAGAAGAAAAAGAAAAAAAAAGTACTTCACTTATTAAAGTCAGTTTTAGACGAACAACAAAAAAAAAACTAGTGTTTTCCACATTCTCTTTATTAAAATAATTCAATTTATTTATTTATTATCCCTAAAAATCGTAAAATTTGATTTTCTTAAAAAAAAAAGTTCTTGATTTATAAAATATTCGATGGTCTGCATGTACTGCCCTTGTTGACCCATATTTCTGTCAGGGGTCGTTAGTGACGTTATCTCTCAAACAAGATGGCCTGTGGCAAAGCTTCGATAAAACGCCCGATAATATTTGATTTTCTTAAAAAAAAAGAATTACTTAATCGATTTACGTGACTTTTGGAATATGACATCTTCATGCAGTAACAAGTACGTACATTATAAAGATGTTTTTCAGATTTTTATTGTAAAAAAGATTTGTTGTGGCCCGTTTATAGACTTGAACCCATTATTTAATAAATGCAATGGGTCTAAAGAAGAAAGAATTTAAAGAATTAATTAACAATAGAATAACTTACAAATAAATGGCAGCGATACACACACAAAATGGATTTTAATACTGAAAACGAACTCTTATATAATCTTATTCCTACATGATTTCTATATATACTATTTATTCAAAAACATTCAAGAGGTTATCTGATTTGCATATTACATTAAACAAAATCTATTTAAAATAACTCTAAACTTTATAAAGAAATTAATAAAATAATTGTTTAATTGTTCTATCTAGAAATATTATATAAAGTTGATTTATTTAATTTATTTTTAATTTGATTTACGTTTAATTTGATTAATTTTTAATTATTAGTAAAACCAACATAAGTTGCGTTTAAAACGGAAGTAAGTTTTCATGTAAGCTATGAGTTATTTCCCTTTAATATATGAGATTTTATTTAACTATTTGATTTCTATATATTGTAAATGGTTATGTTTCAAAAATTGGAGTTATAGTCAACTTTAAAAAAAAGCGTAACAACTTCGGATATTTGGTGTATCTTATATACTATGTGGGTAAACCCTCTGCCCTACAATATGATTTTTACCTGACAACACCCCGGGTATGTAAAGCTAGTGTATATATATATATATATATATATATATATATATATATATATATATATATATATATATATATATACACACACACACACACACACACACACACACAAATGGCTGTATGTCTTCCAGTCGGTCTGTCTATCAGTCAGTCTGTCTGTCTGTCTCCATATTTTCAAATCTATCTCCCCCGAAACTAAAAATCGTAGAACGGCGCTATGGGCCTCAAATTATTAGATTTTTTTACCGACCGTTCTCTTATGGGGTTTTAGCCGGTTAAAATTGTTTTTAAGGGGTCAAAATTAAAAAAAAATCGTTAAACATTTTTTACACTTTCTTAGTTTATTTTTAATTTTTAGTCAGTCTATATGCGCGTCACGTTGGTACCGTGGCAATGTCACAAGCTTTGAATGCTACCGCTTCGGGTTGGATTCTTGCTTATGGCACCTAGTCACTTTCACGTTTGAAATCACGATTCTATAATAATATATACGAAATCTAGACTAATTAAAATATCATATTGAAGCGTACTTTACACCCGGGCCAATCTGCCCGCCCGCTAGTATATATATATATATATATATATATATATATATATATATATATATATATATATATATATATATATATAGTCTTTGAAGTTTTTAACCTTTAAAACTATACAAAAAATATTTTTATCATTCGTTAGAAAACCATATAGTCAGTAAGTTATTTAATCACCTGCAATCACTGCCTCAACTCGCTCTCGAATTTACTATGGTACTAATAATTTATTTTTCAAGGGATCATCAGTTGTTTACCATGAAACACTGTTTCGGGGATTTAAAAACAAAACAGTATATTATATCATTGCTCCCCAGCAGTGTTGATCAAACGTCACCACCCTTAATCTTAGGAAGAAGACATGTTACAAACATTTGATCGAATTTCCTATTCTTAATTGCAATTACTAACCTGTTCATACTAAAAAAATGAATTTCTTACCTGTGTGATTCATCAATTTCCACATTTAAAATGGATATATTTTTTAATTTATCAGTCTTGTATTTATAAGATTACGGATTAATCCATTTAACTACTTATCACCCCCACTATGATTAGTATTTAGTATATTTACATTCTTATTTAAAATTAGATATATAAAGGTTACAAATGTTTTTACATATATATATATATCAACTAGTTAACCTATCCACTTGAATGTTTAAGAACAATCGTTGAAGGAACCTTGCTTAGCCATTTTCCATCGTTAGTTCAAAAAAATTAAAGCTTCAAAATAGTTGCAGCCTCCAACCGAAAATTCTGTGCATATTGCCTAAAATAGCGTCTGATATTCGTTTTGTTTTATTGATTGAGAGTCTCATGTGTTTTACTTTTGTTTCTATTGCAGCTTTCCGATTCCGAGTTGGCAAATGTGAATGTGGACAGTCAAGTTGTTGTGCCGCAAAACCTTCCATTTCTCTATCGTCGATGGCTCGTCATGCTAATGTTGCATACGTCACTCAATCAAGTCAACTCCATTCAACAAAAACTCACCGAAATATCAAAAGCCTTGTTGTAGAAATGTGAATGGACAAATTAATTGTTTTAGAGTAATCCAACTAATTATCAGGAGATAAGATGTAAATATTTCTAGATATTGTTTATTAAGCGCAGTACGCGCACACGTCCATGGCCTACATTTGTAAGTCTTGGATTGTGAATACTTTTTTTTTATATGCTTACATAAGCGTACACAACAATGACGTATTGTTTATTAAGCGCAATACGCGCACCTGCCTGTGACCTAAAAGTGTCCTGAATAGTGAATATATATATATATATATATATATATATATATATATATATATATATATATATATATATATATATATATATATATATAGTAATTGTCTGTATTTTTGAGATGAGGTGTTTTCATTGATTGAGATTGTCGGACTGACCTCCTCATCTTGGTTCTTATGGTCACAACGTTTCGGCCGTTTTGCCCTCCGGCCTTCATCACGTGTTTCGTATCGAACTGGGGAACCGTTTGTTAGGAGTCTCGAACCCAACCCTTTATTATTATTACGTGGGTACCGTGTTTGGACTCCAGAGCCTAGCTGGACTCCAAACACGCTACCCACGTAATAATAATAAAGGGTTGGGTTCGAGACTCCTAACAAACGGTTCCCCAGTTCGATACGTAACACGTGATGAAGGCCGGAGGGCAAAACGGCCGAAACGTTGTGACCATAAGAACCAAGATGAGGAAGTCAGTCCGACAATCTCAATCAATCAATCAATCAATCAATATATATATATATATATATATATATATATATATATATATATATATATATATATATATATATATATATATTAAATACGCTTACGTAAGCGCACACAACAATGACATATGTTTGTCATTTCCAAAAAGTTGAAGCGTTTCAAGCTTCAGATATATTCCTAAATTAAACAAATTGTTAATATAAAGTAATGATAAATATATTTTATTTTTGTATTAATTGTTAATGATTATATAAATTTATCATATTTTTTGTCTCAATAAAAATTTATTTTTATAATTCGTTTTCTCTTATTTCTATTTTACCTTCATTTTATCTTTTTTCTTTGTTATTCTATCTATTGTAATTTGCTTCTACATTTTTTTAAAAAACTTTCATTCATCCAAGCAAGATGTATAGCCACTTCAACGTAAAGGGGCCAGTGTTTGCGATCAATAATTACTGAGGCACACTATATAGGGAGTTGAGAAGCCTTACATTTAAATTTCGGAATGTTAGTACAGTCATGGATGCAGGAAACAGAGAGGCAATTCCAATGTTTAGGATTTGTGGAGAAGAGTCTCTTAGATTAGAAGGCTTTCCGACATCTAGGGATATATATATATATATATATATATATATATATATATATATATATATATATATATATATATATATATATATATAGTAATTTATAAAATATATATGGCGATTAAGCTACACTGAATATTCGGCGTTTCATCTACTATAGGATTCGTCAGGCTTATGCGCTAATTCTGCGGTTGTTTCTCGTTTTTTATATGTTGATGATTTTAGTTAACTAGTTGTCGAGTAAGGTAGAGGGGGCTCATCTTATAGAGCACTTTTGAAGTAAATACTTAAAGTTTACGCAGAAATCTATACTTTCGTATATTAATTTTATCTGAGTAAATGAAGTAGTTATATATATATATATATATATATATATATATATAATTAAGGAGTGGAATTTTGCTGCTTGTCAAGTTAGTCGTCGGTAGTTACATCGAGAGGACGTAAGAGCTACGAGATCATCAGAACACCTTTCATTAAATCACTTGTAAAATAGGCACAGGGATGCAACATTGTAGCGATGTGGCAGTGGTTAGAGCTTGCGTGACAGTGTGGGACTTAATAGACAGGAAACTCTTTTTTTGACTTTGCCTAATAGGGAGAGACTAATGATGGATGTAACAACAATACTCCATGCATGGGCGAATGGTGGATATGTAGAGATACAGCATACTTTCAGGTGCGAGTAGTTGTCGAGTAAGGTAGAGGGGGCTCATCTTGTTTGCAGCAGTCTTGGCAATGTCTTCAATGTATTTCTTCCAATTCATCTTGCCTGTTAATGTAAGGGGTTTGAACAATTACGCTTTTATTAATCATGACAATAAGTGGTTTAAAATGTTTATTGTAATTGTTAAAGCAGAGAATCTTAGTCTTAGTAGCATTCAATGTTAAAGCAGAGAATCTTAGTCTAAGTAGCATTCAATGTTAAAGCAGAGAATCTTAGTCTTAGTAGCATTTAATGTTAAAGCAGAGAATCTTAGTCTAAGTAGCATTCAATGTTAAAGCAGAGAATCTTAGTCTTAGTAGCATTCAATGTTAAAGCAGAGAATCTTAGTCTTAGTAGCATTCAATGTTAAAGCAGAGAATCTTAGTCTAAGTAGCATTCAATGTTAAAGCAGAGAATCTTAGTCTAAGTAGCATTCAATGTTAAAGCAGAGAATCTTAGTCTAAGTAGCATTCAATGTTAAAGCAGAGAATCTTAGTCTAAGTAGCATTCAATGTTAAAGCAGAGAATCTTAGTCTAAGTAGCATTCAATGTTAAAGCAGAGAATCTTAGTCTAAGTAGCATTCAATGTTAAAGCAGAGAATCTTAGTCTAAGTAGCATTCAATGTTAAAGCAGAGAATCTTAGTCTTAGTAGCATTCAATGTTAAAGCAGAGAATCTTAGTCTTAGTAGCATTCAATGTTAAAGCAGAGAATCTTAGTCTAAGTAGCATTCAATGTTAAAGCAGAGAATCTTAGTCTTAGTAGCATTCAATGTTAAAGCAGAGAATCTTAGTCTTAGTAGCATTCAATGTTAAAGCAGAGAATCTTAGTCTTAGTAGCATTCAATGTTAAAGCAGAGAATCTAAGTCTTAGTAGCATTCAATGTTAAAGCAGAGAATCTTAGTCTAAGTAGCATTCAATGTTAAAGCAGAGAATCTTAGTCTTAGTAGCATTCAATGTTAAAGCAGAGAATCTTAGTCTAAGTAGCATTCAATGTTAAAGCAGAGAATCTTAGTCTAAGTAGCATTCAATGTTAAAGCAGAGAATCTTAGTCTAAGTAGCATTCAATGTTAAAGCAGAGAATCTTAGTCTAAGTAGCATTCAATGTTAAAGCAGAGAATCTTAGTCTTAGTAGCATTCAATGTTAAAGCAGAGAATCTTAGTCTTAGTAGCATTCAATGTTAAAGCAGAGAATCTAAGTCTTAGTAGCATTCAATGTTAAAGCAGAGAATCTTAGTCTAAGTAGCATTCAATGTTAAAGCAGAGAATCTTAGTCTAAGTAGCATTCAATGTTAAAGCAGAGAATCTTAGTCTTAGTAGCATTCAATGTTAAAGCAGAGAATCTTAGTCTTAGTAGCATTCAATGTTAAAGCAGAGAATCTAAGTCTTAGTAGCATTCAATGTTAAAGCAGAGAATCTTAGTCTAAGTAGCATTCAATGTTAAAGCAGAGAATCTTAGTCTTAGTAGCATTCAATGTTAAAGCAGAGAATCTTAGTCTAAGTAGCATTCAATGTTAAAGCAGAGAATCTTAGTCTAAGTAGCATTCAATGTTAAAGCAGAGAATCTTAGTCTAAGTAGCATTCAATGTTAAAGCAGAGAATCTTAGTCTAAGTAGCATTCAATGTTAAAGCAGAGAATCTTAGTCTTAGTAGCATTCAATGTTAAAGCAGAGAATCTTAGTCTTAGTAGCATTCAATGTTAAAGCAGAGAATCTAAGTCTTAGTAGCATTCAATGTTAAAGCAGAGAATCTTAGTCTAAGTAGCATTCAATGTTAAAGCAGAGAATCTTAGTCTAAGTAGCATTCAATGTTAAAGCAGAGAATCTTAGTCTTAGTCGCATTCAATGTTACCATCCATTTTCCTCTCATGCCATTGCGGAGTGGAGGTCATTGTCTAAGGTTTCAGTCATTGTCTTGTCTATGTATACATTAGTTTTTTGTTTTGTATCGAACGTTGAGTAAGCAAAACTACAGATTTTAAAACACTGCAGTCTTTAAGTGAAATCTTCCCGTGTTTTTTCTTATTATTTTCATTTGACGTTTATATCAATGAGTTTGGCTCTTATCATCACATTTAAATAAAAGTCCAAAGCAAGGGGTGGCAATCACAAAATTTAGGCAGTGACGTGAAAGCGAAAAAGAAAGTGGAGGTGTTTGTAGAGCAAAGAAAAAAAATTGCGAAGCCCAGAAAAGAAAGTGGTAGTAGGCAGGCAGGCAGGCTCAACCTGTAACGCGAAGGATGAAAAGAAAGTGTAAAAAAAAAAAAAAGAAAAAAAAGTGCCATGTTTGCTGTTGCGCCCACTGCATACTGGATGTTACGGAGGTTTAAATTAAGGCTAGACAATTTAAAAGAGGTTATGACTTTCGAAAATATCGGCGAAAAAATCGACCCTCCCTGTAGAAAAGTCGCCATTTGAGGATGATGAAATTAATGTTTTTAGCCAATTTTTCGATATTTGTTGTCGGAAGCGTCGAGCTTCAAATCGATACGGATCTCGTAGAAAAGCCGTCACCTCTGCTGAAAGTTTTTGCGATACATACATACATACATACATACATACATACATGATGATTGCGACGTCTTGCCAGACGAGTGCCACTCCCTCAGACACTTAAAGTCCATGAACCCAAAAATGACTTTTTTTTCTTTTCTTTTAATCCTATTGGTGAATTCACACGCTCAAGCAGGCATGACACTGAAGACAGTCATTGAGATTACATGCTTCCAGCATTTCAAGCCTCCACACGTCACAACTTTTCCATCGCCAGAGGACCATTTTTATAGACAAATGCCTGAGAAAGTATCTATACACAGATGATGTTAAAGAGTCTTAGCTTTGTACGAAATCTAAATCTCTCTCTTGGTTCAAAATGTTGAGATCCAGCAACAAGCAAGAGCAAGATAGCCAGCAACAAGTTAAACGGCAGACAAGCTTAATGCGGGTAATGGTCTCCCGCTTTATGGTTTTTTAAATCAGAGATTTGCTTCTCCTAGAAAGGTTGCCTTCGCCACGGCTTACAGGAACCCTCTCCGCCCCAACACACACACATACATGCACACAAACACACAGTGCTAGTTGGCCCTTGACCCCGAAAAAGGGTTCATTCACCCTTTGAGGGGTCTTGTTTTTAATCCTTCAGGGAGACTAGCCACCCTTCTCACCAAACAAGTTTGGTGGGGGAACCAGTTTAGTCGCCGGTGACCCGACCATGAGACAGGTAGTACTGGGTTACATGGTACCAGTAGAATATGACATGACCTGACCATAATACATACATACATACATACATGATATGGTGATTGCAACGTCTTGTCAGACGAGTGCCACTCCCTCAGGTACTGAAAGTCCATGAGCCGAAAATGACTTTAGTCCTGCCGGCAAATTTCACACGCACAAGCAGACATGACACTGAAGACGGTCACTGGTGTATATACATATATATACATGCACGCATGCATGCGTATATACACATGCATACACATACACACATACAAATAACCCACATATATGCATACATACATACATACATACACATTACATATATGCATACATAGACATACTTATACATACATAAACATACACAAGACGGTCATTGGCATACATACACATATATATAAACGCAAATATACATATCTACACATACACAGATACATATCTGTAAACCTACATACATATATACATACACCATAAATAATACACATACATATGTATACAGACACACATGCATACATAAAGGTATACATACATACACATATACAAATACATACACATATATACATACATATACTCATACGTACACATATGCACATATATACATACACTTACCTACATATACATACACGTACATAAATATGCACTCATACACATATACATACATGCTCATACATACATACATACATACATACATACATACACACACATATATACGCATACATACACATGCATACATCTACATACATCTACATACATGCATAAATACACATACACACGCCTATATACATACATGCACATACATACACAGATAAACATATATACACATACATATATACATACATATACACATAGATATACACACATATACACACATGTACATAAACATACATACACCTATACATAGATACATATAATGAAGGCAGATCAATTATTACATGCTTCCTACACGCGTCACAACTTTTCCATAGCAATAGGACCATTTTTTTTATAAAGACAAATTCCTGAGGGAGTATCTATTACCTGATGGTGTTACAGAGTTTTAGCTTTGTACGACAGCTAAATATCTCTCTCGGTTCAAAATGTTGACATTCAGCAACAAGCAAGAGCAAGATAGCCAGCAACAAGTCAAACTGCAAACCAGCTTAATGCGGGTACTGGTCTCCCGCTTTATGTTTTTTAACTCAGAGATTTGATTCTCCTAGAGGGGTTGCCTTCACCACGGCTTACGGGAGCCCCGTCCACCCCGCATACACATGAAAATAAACACATGCGTACATACAAATGTACGCCAACATACGTATGCTTGTGCACACACATACAAACATAATCACGTAGAGGCACACATATACGCATATACACACATGCACACACATACGTACACACACATATACATGCAAAATACACATTAATAAATAGTCGAAAAGTCATAAATAGTAAGTGATCAACACATAATTTTCCAAACAAATCAACGTAGGAACCGACGAGAAAACAGTCCAACTGAAAATGATTTAAAGACGCTTGGATTTGTTTTTTAAATAAAGTTTGTTTTAGACTCATTCTTCTGTAGCACATAACAATAGTATAAACAAACTCGCACATAATTTTCCAAACAAACCAACGTACGAACCGACGAGAAAAATCATACATACATACATACATACATACATACATACATACATACATACATACATGTAAATAGACAACTGAGATTCGTATGATAGATTAGAGGCAGCACTAATGGAGAAATGTCTGCTTTTCTTTTTTTTTCTCTTTTTTTTTTCTTAAAAAGAAACAATATTTTTATCGGTGATAGTTACAGAGTACGTGTTTAATATGATTGATACGTTATGATTGAAAACTGATCCCCGACGATAAAAGTTATAAAAAATATAAAAAGGTTTTTTTTTTTTTTTTTTAAACTGAAAGTTAAGTTTGTAATCTATGAGATTAACGTGAAAAGAAAAAGAAAAAAGTGTAAATTGTGGACAGAAGAGGTGAAGTGTAGCATCAGAACAGATACTGCACTTTGATCTTGGCCAGAAGGCCCAGTTTACTATTAGTATTATTTCAAACAATATATTCCACGCCTTTTTCTATAGAGATGATGTTTCGCGCCATAATCAAGTCTTTAGAAGTATAATATGTTAGAATTTACGATATGCGTATCATATACATCTGAGAAAATATACTTTATATCGAAAGTCTATATTAAAAAATATAAAAGAAATAATAATAATAATAATAATAATAATAATAATAACAATAATAACAATAATAATAATAATAACAACAATAATAATAATTATGATAATAATAACAATAATAATAATAATAATAATAATAATAATAATAATAGCAAATGATTTTATTCATTTTTAAATTGCATCAGTTTTTTTTTTGCTTGAATTTCTGGGTATGTGCGTTTCAGTGCTTTATTATTAAATGTGTATGCTTGTACGAATGTGTGTATTAGTATTTGGACAATTAATCGGAATCGGGAATCGGAAAAATCGGAACTTTTGGTATCGGAATCAATATTGGAATCGGAAAAAATTGAGTCGAATTTCCGATTCCAAAAACGATTCGTCCAATCTTTTTCTTTTACTTAATTTTCTATTGCTGGTATTAATGATAAAATAATAAATATTTATTGGTTTTAAACTACCAGTCAAACTAAAATTTATAGATAATATCGTGTTTAGGTAAAAAATAGCATCGGATTAAAATGCCAAGATAAAAATGGCCAAAACAAAAAATGGCACGAGTGAATAGATAGGAAAAAATGGCACACGTGACAAATATAAATGGCAATCTCACAATGAGTTTATTAAAATCTTGGATAAAATATAAAAACGGAAAACATTAATAAATTTGTCAAATAAAAACGAAAATTATATCTCAACTTGAATGTAGATCAGGGTTATCTGTTGGACCTCCTCTCCCCAAGAAATTCTACTTTTTTAGGCGATTAGGTAAGTTTAAAACCGGAATTGTTCATTATATCGGAATGAGGAATTTAGAACAAAATCGGTAATTGTATCGGAATTGGGAAATATTGAAATCGTCTCATTATTACTATGTATTGTGTATGCATGTTCGTGTGTTATTTAGTGTATTTTACAAGTGTGTGCAACCTCGAGTTGTTTTATGGATGTTTGTGATTGTCTTTTAGTTAGTAATTTATTCTGTTCTTTTATTAAATAAATTTAATTAACTCTAGTTAATATCGACAAAACTATTGCATATATAGAGGAAAAATAAAATAATACAATTTCAAATTAATAACACCAAACATTCACTTATTATTAACTGTTTAAAAATAGGTATATAAAGTGTTGCGTTTGGATGTTTCATCTCTACAATTTATACAATATTTTAAACGATTATCTTATGTTATTGATTTGAATAACAATTGTTTTGGTGGTAAAATATTCATGTTAAGTAAAAAAAAAAAACTTATAAATTTTTGATATTTATCGAAGGCACGTCGATAAAAAATATTTGTATTAAGTAAAACGAAATTTTTGTATTTATTCATTTATTTAAGGTTTCTCGTGCCTACTACCCCTACCTATTAAAGATCTTAGTTTTATTGCATATTAATGGAATTTTTATGATGTTAAATTTGAAAACTGATATTTCTTATAAGATGTATAATTATTGGAAAAATTTGGGAGGTTTTTTTCCTGAATTTCTTAGATGGAAAATGATTATTTGTATTGTTTGTATTTTTCGGACTACTGTTCTCATCTTGAGTCTCATTTTCACAACATTTCGATCGATGTATTTTGCCAAACTCGGGAATGTGGACGGAATTTAGAACAGAGCCCTTAATTTACTTAACCGGAGTAGTATCTTCTCGTTCCATCAGCCATGACTGAGTAGAGGTCCTAAGTAATTCGCAATTGTATTTTTCGGTCTCCCACACTGAGAATTGAACTTTCAACCTTCAGGCGAATATCACGTTGACATTTGATTTTTGTTCAAGTATTCTAACAACAGCGTAACGTAAAGACTTAAATAAAACTGCGAAATAAAAAATAAGAATAAAAAATTAAAAAAAAAATTAAAATCGCATTGCCAAACGCATACGTTCAGCAATTCAAAAACAACTCCGCAGATAACTGCACACGAACTCTTCATAAACTTTTTTTTTTCGTTCAATTTAACATCATGGGGGTGCGGGGATGAAAAAAATCCTGACGAAGGAATATAACTCCGAAATATATAAATTTTAAACAAGGAAATACTTTCAATTATTTAAAATAATACAAGTAAAACCGTACTTGGCCTTCGGGACAATATCAAAGTGTAGTATCTGTTCTTCAGCTGCTGCACTTCAATTTCTTGTTCTCTGTCAGTGGAGGAGAAATCCTTCACGACTGAGACAATTATTATTTTGGTTCCTTTTCCCCACGTTAAAAAACGACCCTGGTGTCTAACTCTGTCCCGTGGGGAGGCATTGTAAATAGGAATAATGCAAGTAAATACGTGTTTATTTTCATAAAATTGCGTTGTAATTCGACTTTCAAACGTATTTCATACGTATTTCATTTTAAAATTCAAATTTAATCAACGCTTCTAACACGGAAAACACAAACCCTGACTTTAAAATATACATATCTACAAGTATTTTATGTTCTATTCGAAGATAAGTTAATGAAAAGCAACCTGACCGGATTGCCTGTCATCACAATAGTCACGAACTCCTTATTAATCAGTTGTCAACTTGTTTCTGCGTACTATTTGGACCACTGTTTTCATCTTGAGTGTTATTTTCACAACATTTCGGTCGATGTTACCTCCGACCTTCTTTAGCTGTATCTTGTTCAACAGAGGAATCTTTCTGTCACTCGATAATCTTTCTCTCAAACTTAGGGTCTGCATGGAATATTGAACAAAACACTTTATTCCATCCACAGTGAAGCGGAGAGTAGATAATACAGTGGATGTGTTATCGGCAGTTCCAGTAACTCTCGCTTCTCCTATTTTGTCATTCAGTCCTCATTCAATAAGTGATTTTTCTGACAAAGGGTGAAGAAAAAGCTGCTTAAAGGTCTGTAGTACTTGGTGACCAGTAGTCTGAGATGTCGGAAATTTTTCTGTCTCTGTCTGTCCTTGTGGCCATGTCACTAGTAAGGGTGCTGGAGGTAAACGTTTGTCTGGGCTGACGTTATCCGCCTGATAGTCAGGGACCCGAACCTTGGATTAACCACTAAGGAGGCTGTCCTATCAGCAGGCGCAAAGTACTGGGACTGCTGTATTGCCATTTGGTGAGTGGATCTGGACCATGCAGTAGTCTCTGGTGGGGCCTCTCGATGCCATACTAGTGGGTAATTGTTACGGCTTTACCTTTTCGTGGGCTACAAAAAAAAAAAAAAAATTCCTGTCTTTTTCTCTCTTACTTTCCCTCTCTGTACTGCTCTAACCAAGTATGCCGACCTATTCCACAAATCCTCAAACCTCAACATGAAATATATCGGGAATAAAAACTCGATTAAGTCCAATGTTAACAAATTCCTAATGAATCGCCCTCTTAAGTAAACACTTCAGCAAATCTCCTCACTAACTTAATGTACTTGCAATAACCCTTATCCCTGAGTGGCTTCCGGGCCTTGATAAGTGGTGATCATTGTGTAAAAAAAAAAAAAAAAAATACGCTCGTTCCGTCAGCCATGACTGGGTAGTATTGCTAAGTAATTCGTAGTTGTATTCTGAGAGTCGGTCACAATTGGGATTGAATTAGCGTTTTCTAAAAGTGTGTGAAACCTCGGGTTGTTTTTATGTATGTGTGTTAAGGTATTATGGATGTTTGTGATTGTGTTTTGGTTAGTAATTTATTCTATTTTTTTTTATTAAATCACTTTAATTAACTACAGTTAATATCGACAAAACTATTGCATATATAGAGGAAATATAAAATAATTCAATTTCAAATTAATAACACCAAACATTCACTTATTATTAACTGTTTAAAAATAGGTATACAAAGTGCTGTGTCTGGATGTTTCATCTCTACGATTTATGCAATATTTTAATCATGTAATCGATTTAAATAACAGGTGTTTTGATGGTAATATATTTGTGTTAAGTAAAAAAAACTTTTGATACTTATCGGAGGCATTTCGATAAAAAATATTTGTATTAAGCAAGACAAACTTTTCTATTTATTCATTTATTTAAGGTTTCTCGTACCTACTATTCCTTCCTATTAAAGATCTTAGTTTTATTCCATATTAATGAAATTTTTATAATGTTTAATTTGAAAACTGATATTCTTATAAAATGTAAAATTATTGGATAAATGTTGACAATTTACAATTTCTTTTCTGAATTTTTTAGATGGAGAATTGTTATTTGAATTATTTGGATTGATTGGACTACTGTTCTCGTCTTGAATCCGCAAAAGAATGTACCTTACAACTGATTTTTCAAAATACGTTATCTACTATGTCACGGGTTCTTTCGAAACGAGAGCATGCTACTCCCACCCCCACGTAAGTTAAATAAAAGTGTTCATTTCGAAATTCCGTGTAGATTCCTGAGTTCGAAAGAAGAGACGCCCGAGTTGTACAAGATACAACTAAGGAAGACCGTAGGTTACATCGACCGAAACGTTATCGAATAACTCTCAAGAGTAATCTGACGAATCTAAATAATGTGAATTTTCAATATTCATCTCAAAACTTCAGAAACATAATCGGTTTCTTGTGTCGTTTTTGTGAAGTATATCCGCAATTGTAGCAATAGCGGACGCTAACACACACACACACACACACACACACACACACACACACACACACACACACACACACACACACACACAGAGAGAGAGAGAGAGAGAGAGAGAGAGAGAGAGAGAGAGAGAGAGAGTCAGGATTTGTGATATGAAATTATCTCGCAATTCGCCCCCACAAACGAAACTGAAATCTGTGTTTTTTTTTTTTAAATTTTGTTTTTCCGCTCTACTTTAAACAACAGTCGAAAGTACAAGTGAAAAGATCGACGTTTCCAAACGATTTTTTATAATGAAAACATTAAACATGGGTTGCGTTTCACGACAAACCTTGTTTCACTTTCGTATGCATCGGAAGAAACGCCTTATTTTAGAGGGGAATCTTAGAAAAAACTTATCGATAAGTTTTCCTATCTTATTTTAGACATGGAATTTTCAGATCTATCCTCTATAAATAAGAACACACATTTGACCAACATCATTGTCTTCTCACCAGTTGACGCGAAAAGTTCTTCTGTCCGAAAGATTTGTATTTGAAAATTACTGCCACAAAGAATATCCAGAATCTTCTTTTCAATTTCAGATCATCAACATTTAATACGAAGCGAAAAAGTAAGTGGTTGACAAGTTTCTTATTTTATATTTTAAATTGTATGTTTTTTGTATCCTTTTTCGTATTATTTACTCACTACGTTTTTTCTCTATTCAAGTGTCCTTTTTCTACCCATGTTCAAGTATTTTCGGGTCAATCTTATATTTCTTTCATGTAGTTGGTTCTGTTTCCATTTTCTCTTTTCCCGCCCTTTTTTGTTTCCAGTTTTGTTGCACGTTGTACTAGTGTTCACTTTTGCGTTGCCTCATGCCGCCATGATTAAACCTTTCGGTGTTCTGTGTTTCTACTTTTTATGTCAACCACACAGTTTTCTAGACGTACCTTTCCCCCTCTCTCTTTCTCAATTTTATCACTCTTCGAGTAAAGTGAATCGTTCATTTTTATTATTTTCGTAGTCCCCTCCTCAAAATGTCTGATTTGGACTTTCGTTCAACCCATGAATGATCCAGAATACCTTACTAGCGATACTAACCAGGTATTATTATCATTTACCCACTAAAAGTAGTCATACAAGCCATCATCAAAGATGTTTCTTTGAGAACAGCTAGTGGTGTTTTCTGGTGTCTAAGTGGCAACAAGTCTCCTCAGATTTCCAGTACTCTCCACCTCTTTCGATAACCTTTGCAAATGAATTTGCGTTATCGTAACACCATTGATTTCTCGTTGGCCGCGACCATTGGTCTTCACTTAAATTTGGATGACACCACCACCACCACCATATTAGAAATAGTATTCATTCATTCATTCATTAGGAGTTCTAACACAGGCCACCATCACCGGCTGACAATAACCTAATAATAAGTCTCCACAGATTTTCGGTGCTCTCCTGCTCTCCATCTCTTTCGATAAACTTTGCAAATGATTTTGAATTATCACAACAACCGTTCACCGTTGATTTCATTCTGGCAACGGCTATTTGTATTTCCTGGAGTGTGTGTGGCACACTTCTGAGCATTTTTTATTTTTGGGGAGGGGGGGGCGAAGTTGAGTGATATTGTTTTTCGTTTCATCTTTGTTATTTGATTTTTTTTCTTGGCCTTCGGGCCAAGATCAAAGTGTAGTATCTGTTCCGGCAGATGCTGCACTTAAGATAATTTGTACCAGTCAATGGAGGGGAAACCCTCTATACTGGGACAATTATTATTTTTGGTAACCAGAGTGCCCCCTTTTTGCCTACTTTTAGGGGAGCTGGTTTTTACCTCACATTAAAAACGGCCTTGTGCCTAATTTGCTCAGTGGGGGAGCAAATAAATACCATCTTTGTTATTTGATTTAATGCTTTGTTGTCATATAATCGCATCATTTCTGTTATTATTATTATTATTATTATTATTATTATTATTATTATTATTATATGAAATATTAGTAGTACTCGCTTGTAGTTTTTACGAAGCTCATCATTAGTGAATTCTCAGTGACAGAAACATATTTCCAGTATCAACCACTTCTTTTAATCAACGTTACAAATCATATCATGTTATCGCAACAGCCGATTACCCCCCTCCACCCAAATTAAATTATGAATGAGCAAAAAAAGAAGGAGAGTTGAATCCCACCCCCTAAAAATGTGAGAAATAAAAATTACCCCTTCATTCAAAAAACAAAAAAACAAAAAACAAAAAAAAACACGTTTCAAAAACGTATGCGTGCTTGCGCGTACAGAAGTCACCAGTAATAACATAAGGTATTACATTGCAAAATACAGTTCATGATATTCGGAAAACTACTTATCTGAACTCAATTTGAATGTGATATTCGTTTTCAGCATACCTGTAAACCAATATAAGCTGTTATTCCAAAAAATGAGTGTTTAAGTGGAAAGAAGGTAAAAATTGACACCCCCCCCAAAAAAACGTGTTCAACAGTTTCACATGTTTTTTTTTTTTTTTTTTTTTTTTTTTTCATGCCAATTTGCTTATTTATTTTAAACTAAAACAGGAAGTACGGTTTGATAATCGGAACATTTTCCCATCGAGGCTAGCGATCGCACTTAGAGTTGCGTATATTCCTCAATCTGTAACGCTATTAACAACTTCGAAATGTTGTTTTTATTTTTTGGCTACCTTAAAACGACCCTGATGTCTAACTCTGTCCCGTGGGGAGGTATTGTAAATAGGTACCTTGCCGTTTTTTTTTTTTAAGAACTATTAGCTTTTCATGTTATTCACACACACACACACACACACACACACACACACACACACACACACACACACACACACACACACACACACACACACACAAACACACACACACACAAACACACACACACACACAAACACACACACACACAAACACACACACACACACATACATATATTTACACACACACATACACATAAATATATATATGTACATATATATACACACACTATGTATATGCAAGTATATATATATATGAATGAGTCGCCTCGTATTTTTTATGGGACGTACTTATTTATTTATTTATTTTTATTATTAAATTTTATTACGTTTAAATTTCTACATACGATCTTTTTTTTTATTATTTCTCCGTACGTTTCTTTTTTCTTTCTTTCTCGCGCCTTTTAAGTTGATAAAACTCGATAGTCAGGCAGACTAACAAGTAACCGTAGTAAAATGTTGTAGTATACACCGTTCATTCATAAACTCTGCCGGGAATATAGTCAGTTATCTATTTATAGTCAATCCACACACACACACACACACACACACACACACACACACACACACACACACACACACACACACACACTCTCTCTCTCTCTCTCTCTCTCTCTCTCTCTCTCTCTCTCTCTCGCTGTTGTATACTCTTATTGCATTTTATTCTTGTGTTAGCATAGTTTGATGGAAGTTCCGTACGATGTGATGATATTCTCCGTCAGATGTGTGTTCAACTGTAATTTAAACGTATATATGATTCCAAAGATGCGAAATACACGTATTACGCGTAATCTTTAAGAATTATTATTTAAACATCAATTTGCAATAATTTTTTTTTAAACAGAAAAAGAAAATAATGACGTTTTTTTAATTTTTTTAGATGAGGATTGATTATTCGTATTATTTGGATTCATCGGACTACTGTTCTCATCTTGAGTGTGATTTTCACTATGGTTCGGTCGATATAACCTCCGACCTTCTTCAGGTGTATTTTGTCGAACTCGAGAATGTTTGGAAACTTGAACCGAATTTCGAGCGGAACCCTTTATTTATTAATTCTTGGCCTTCGGGCCGGGATGAAAGTGTAGTATCTGTTCCGGCAGATGCTGCAAGCTATGACTAGCTATGACGCCTGGGTAATACCTAGGAGGTCCACCCTCCCAGGCCTTGCCACCGGGCTTTCCGGTGGGGCAAGTTTATTGCTTGCTGCCTGAGGCGCCCCGACCGGGGAATGCCGACGGGGTTACTCAGGCAATTTTTAAAATTGCAGGAGTGCCCCTCCTTTAGGGGAGCCTGCGGGGTTCCCACTTTCCGGCCTTGTGCCACATTTTGCTGATGTGGGCAGCAAATAAATATCAACCCTTTATTTATTTCATGTCAGCCATGTTCCTACGTTATTCGCAATTGCATTTTTCGGTTGCCCACACTGAGGATTGAACCTTCAACCTTCAGGAGAATATCACTTTTTACAATTAATTTTTCCAAGTACTCTAATCACTGCGCCACGGATCCTTGCAGACAATTCTAGTACGAATTTTAGTAGCCTTAAACCTATTTTATTTTCTAGTTGTAAATATTACTATTTATTACCAATTATTAATATATTAATATATTATTTATTACTAATTATTATTATATGTTAACGTATATATATTTATGTTTTTACTTATTACGTGTATATATTATCTATGGTTTATAATTAAAAATAATAATCATAAAGTTCTTATGTTGCTTTAGGCATGACGCCGAATCATTACTTCATTTTATTAATTTTATTATTTTATTTATATTTATGTATTTTTTTAGGGGGTTGGGCGATGCTAATCCACTTTTGTCAATATGTGCGTGTTTTATATATACTCTTATCTATCCTTACTTGCACACATACACACATATATACCAACATACATACATACATACAGTGTGGTCTAGTGGAAGTTCAATATCGTATGATATTTCGGCAACATTTCTCTTCTTCAAATTTAAACGTGCATAGAATTTGGAATATTCAAAATATAATTATTAAATTTAAATTCATCAATGTTACAAGTTCTTTTTAACAAAAACAATAAGCATAAAGTTTATCAGCTGTTTTAGGCATAAACACCAAATCGGTTTTCTTTTAAGGAGAGGAGGCGTCGATGCTCATTCAATTTTGTCAACAATTGTTGTTCTGCCGTAAGTAAGACACTTACGCCAAAATACCGTATTCACTTGTCGCTTAATATTAGATGAATGACCATTATCTTTTTTTAAAATGAATTAATGATTTTTTTTTATTGCATTTGTGTAAATCATAATGTTCCCTATTATTCATTTATTTGTTTCTTGTTTTGCTTAGTGAAGCATATCAACACACACACACACACACACACACACACACACACACACACACACACACACACACACACACACACACACACACACACATAAACACATACACACCTCTGCACGCATACCTCCATGCACATACACACATACGCACACATGCATACACACATGCACACATACACACATATATACTCACATACATACACACACATATATACCCACACACATACACATATACACACACATACACACGCGCATACACACACATATATACCCACACACGTACACACGCACATGGAGATACACACACACGCACATACATATACACAGAGACATACACACATACGCATACATACACATATAAATATATGCACACATACATGCACACTCAGAACTGTTATGTAACATTATTCGGCGAAATCGAAAATTTCTGAGCGGTTTACACTATTTGAAATAATAGCCGAAAGTACAAGTGAAAAGATCAATGTTTCCAAAATTGTATATTTAACAAAAACATCAAATATGGATTGCGTTTCGATACAAATCTTTTTTCACTTTCGTATCCAACATCATATTTCAGAGGAAAAAATGCATCCAAGTTTTCCGATCTTTGTTTAGACATGGAATTTTCAAATCTATCCTCTTTATAAGAAACACACTATTAACCAACATCATTTTTCATATCAACAGTTGATGTGAAAAGTTCTTCCGTCCGAAAATCTTTGTCTCCACAAACAGATTACTTCACATAAATTCAATCTTGTATTTGACATTTCTTGCCTCAGACGAAGCATCTCTGAAAATCTCCACATTTAAAACAGAAGTTCATCATTCGAATAAGTGCTCGACAAGTTTCTATTTTTATATTTTAAATTATTTGTTTGCACTCACTAGGAGTTCTCACACAGGTCATTATGAGAGTAGTTTTCATATGAGTCATTATGGTTGATTGCTCATTAGCAATTACAAACAATGCGCGCTTGAGTCTGAGTGACAACAAGTCTCCTTAGATCCTCAACATTCCCTACTTCTTTCGATAATCGTTGCAAATCACTGAGTTATTGCAATAGCCGTTTACCATTGATTTCTCACCAATAACAGCAGTTGATTTTCTCTGGGATTTGAGTGGCGATAATTTGAGTATTCTCCGCATCTTTCCCATGGAAGTCTTGGTGGTGCTTTTCATGTTCGGTTTTTCCATCCTCTGTAAGATTCACGACCATTTTTTATTGTACCTACCGAGTCTGATGTCATCACGTGTCTTTTGAGAGGAGAGAAGGGCGAGTGTTGGATTTCTGTCAGTTTCTTCTTCTTCTTCTTCTTCTTCTTCTTCTTCTTCTTCTTTCTATGACTTTGTCTTCAATATTTATTAACGACATTTCGTTCCTTTCTTTTCTTTCAGTGTATCTTTTTACAATTAAACCCACTTTCTTCGCTGTCGTCGTCCTCACATTGATTGCGCATGCGTCATTCATCAAAGGGGCACCGACATCGACCCCAGACGAAACAAACCGAAAAGATTTAAAAAGAGATATAGATTTAGCCACGGAAATCACGACGTACACGATGAGAGCACTGAACACCAGTTTCCTCACTTACGTAAGTATTTTAAAAATATTATTTTGAATGATATTTGTAAGTATTTCAAAAATATTATATTTGATATAATTTGTCTTCAGTTTTTGAATATTTCAATTCATCATCTGCGAACTGGATAATTTTCATATTATTTTATATAAAAAAAAAGAGAGATTACCCATGCGGGTATAAGACTAGAAATAAGATGAACTTTTATGTATTGTATGCAGCGAACACGCTTTTATCTATATATCTATAAAAGTGAAATTGTGTGTGTGTACCAAACAACTCTGTCAATTTTCAGGCTACAGATTCAGGATTTGACATTAGGAGTATTGAGATTTGGGGAAAATCTTTTTAGTCTGTTTTCGGTCAGTATTTTGGCTATCAAGGGTCAAAGTTCAACAATTTGACCTTTGAAAACTCTACCAAATCCTTCGCCAATTTTGGGTCTAAACACTTGAGATTTTAGATGTAGGTTACTTGGACATGGATCAAACTTTTTTAATTGCATTTGAGCCCCAAACTATCAATGTTAATGGGGCAAAATTGGAGTCAAAGTTTTTAAAAATTTGATCTCTGCGATCTCTACCAAATTACTCAGCCAATTTTTGGTCTAAACATTTGAAATTTTATATAAAGTGTATTTAGACATGGGCAAGCTTTTTAATCGTGTTTTGCCAATAATTTGGATGCCAAGGAGTCAAGGTTCAAAAGATTTTACCTTTGCGGTCTCTAGCAAACTATTAAGCTAATTTTGAGTTTTAGCATTTGAAATTGTACATATAGGGTATTCAGACATGCAGCAAGCTTTTTAATCAGTTTTTGGGCGAAAATTTGGCTGGCAGGATGTAAAAGTTGAAAGAGGTTGACCTTTGCAGATTCTACCAAACTCCTCCGCCAATGTTGGGTCTAAATACTTGAAATTTTAGATGTAGGTTACTTGGACATGGGTCAAACATTTTAACTTGATTTGATCTCAAAACAATAAATTTTAAGGGGTCAGAATTGAGGTGAAAGTTAAAAAAAAATTAACTTCTGCGGGCCTTACCAATTTTTCTCTATGGTAGTTAATGGAGGTCTATTATATAGAAAGGCAATACGAGACATATGCACACTTTTTAATATGCACATATGCACATAAAGTTATGAACAGTACTTAGGGCCCGAGCAAAGCCGGACTGAACTGCTAGTATATATATATCTATTATATCTATAAAAGTGAACGTGTCTGTCTGTGTGTCTGTCTGTCTGTGTACATTTCCCTACGCAATAACTCTGTCAATTTTTAGTCTATAGACTCGAAATTTTAAATACCGGGTACTGAGATTTGGGAAAATCGATGTGACGGGTGTCAGCCAGAAATTTAGCTGTTAAGGGGTCAAATTTCAACGATTTGACCTTTAAGAACTCTACCAAACTCCTCCGAAAATTTTTGGGTCTAGACACTTGAAATTTTAGATATAGGTTCCTTGAACCTGGATCTAACTTAATAAAGTGATTTGAGCCCGAAACTATAAATTTTAAGGGGTCATAATAGGGGTCAAAGTTTTAAAAATTAACCATTTTTTTTGTTTTTTTGCTTTTTTTGCACAGCATACACCTCCAAACACCCGAGCAACGCCGGGCACCCCTGCTAGTATATATATATATATATATATATATATATATATATATATATATATATATATATATATATATATATATATAGGATTTATTCAATTACAAGCATAGTTTGGTATAGGCGAGAAAATGATGGACAGTGTCTATATGAAAAAAGAAAAGATAGAAAATTCTTTGAGTCCCAGAAAGTCTATCAGCAGTTATCGTTGGGCTAAGATATTCGATGCTTGAATGTCTATGGACAGGAACAGAAGATGGCGAGGGGACGTCTTTCTTTTTTGTTTTCAGGATTATCTTCCCCTACCGATTGTGGTTGCACCGAAGTAGTTTTTTCAGGAGACATGAAATCAATGCGCCCTCCAAGCTTATTTGTCAGTGTGCAACGAATTCGTCTAGCAGGGACATACTCCCTAGTTGTGCTTAAACATATGGAAAAGGCTTTTCCTTACCCACATTCCAAAATTAAATTTATTTAACGTTTAATAATTATGTGAAATCATTTTATCGACTTGTCCCAACATTTTCCCACCATTTTGTATTAAAAACAAATGAAAACAATTATTTAAAATATTTTCTTCCTTTCTCTACTATAAAAAGAAAAACCTTGTCCGTGTGTCTGTTAATTCGTTCCCTATGGACTCGAAAAAGGCTGGGTCACATATGTAACTTATGTGCCTAGGAGTGTTCTTAGATTGGTTTTGTACCGGAATGTCTTCGAAAAGTATCGATAATCGATAATCGAAATAACCGATGAAAGAAGGAACAGACGATATTAACCAGTTAACACCTTACACAGCCTAACATTACAAGTGCATTTGAGAAGTTTTATTACCACACAAGCCAAAATCAACAATAGGTTGTTGATATGACAGGGGTGCGTTCGAAATGTTTCTGTTTAGAGCACAATTGGAGCATAATACTTGAACTTTGTATTTTCAACTCTAATTCGAGCCATTATATATAAAAACGAGTTTTTAAAATGAACGGTACGTTCTCTACAGTGCAATGCTTACTACAATGTATTGTAGACTAAGTCATTGCAGGGAGGCATATGAAGTTTACTTCTGGTGCACCGCGTTGTATCCCTTATTAGAGCAGACAATCAATCGATCTGATTGAAAAAAATGGGCGATTTTACCGATTTCAATGACAATAAACGCATGGAGCAATGAAACATTGATCATCATTCAATCCCGGGCAACGTCGGTTCTCCCTGTTAGTATGTTTATATATTTGCATACACACGATTTCCTCATGAACTCATTATGAATTTCGGATCATAGTTACTAAGCTTAATAATTGGTTAATGTCATTTAATTTAGTTTAATTTAGTTTCAAGCAAACGCGACAAAATTGGGTGGAAACAATTCATGAAAATTTAAATATGTTTGAGGTTAGTGAAATTTTAACAAAACGTATTAGACACAATTACAGGGTGCAGTAGAAATAGCTCCCACATTTTGAAATGCGATCTTCCTAGTCGCGCTCGTGCAGTTTCTGAACAATCATTAAAGTGCATATCTGTCTTCTCTCTGTTCGATCAAACAATCCCAAGATCAAAGCATGTTTGCGAGCTGAACGTATAGGATACTCAGTCACAGAAAGACTCCAAGGTTGAAAACTGCCTGGCGTTCGAGTGCTTCGAGACCGTGGCTTTTTTTTTTTTTTTAAGTCTCGAACGTGTAATTCTGAATTTTGCAACCCATAGCTGTACTGATTTTTCTGTCTGGAACAGCATCATGGCGTCTCAACTCGTAATGAACTCGGAAAGCTATCTGTGTTGCAGTTACAGGTTTACCTTTTGTTCAAAAATCTTTTTACAGTAAAAGGACAAGGGGCACCAATTCAATAGCTAGAAAAGGATATATGGAAAATTAATGGCAAGTTATTAGCCAAAATGAAAAAAAATCATTGGCACTTGCATAAGTTTATCAGCAACATAGAGTTGAAATTTTAAAATGTGGGAAGCATTTGTGCAGCGCCTTGTATTAAATGTTCTTTAAATCTCAGTTACTTTGTAGTATTTTCATAAAAATCAGATGACGACACATTTTTTTCTTCTTTTTGTTTGTAGTGTAATCGGGTTCCAATCTGGTTCACCTCCAACTGCAATCATTTTATGGCCATGTTGAATACCAGGTCGGATATTCCTCCACCAAAATTCCTCATCGACAATAAACTGAATTTTCAAGACGTCAAAGCAGGCAAGGTAAATAAACAAAGCCTGCTGATTTTTACTTCTTCAAATGGTTTAGCGAGAAAGTTATTTTATAATTAATCAATTATAATTAATCAATTTTAAAATTTCAATTGGCTTAACGTTCATTAAATTAATTTAAATTGATTAATTTTGAAATACTGTAAACATTTGGATGCCTAATTTTGAAAACAATTTTTTAAACAGTCTATTAAAATGTTACTACTTCGTTTTATTGTTTTATTCATTTGTAATTTTATTCTGCTATTTTGCCTATATATATATATATATATATATATATATATATATATATATATATATATATATATATATATATATATATATATATATATATATGCAATGTTTGGGCGATATTAACGGTAATTAAAAAGGATGAATTACTAAAAACAAAACTTTTCTTCAAAAAATAGTTTCGTTAATTTTCAAGGGAGATAACTGAAACTAAATTAATATAACAATATAAAAAAAAGATTTCATAGAGAGTGTGTGACTGCTTGCTCATTGTTTAAATATTTAGAATAGTAAAATAGATCTGTTTATTAAAATTATTAAACTTTCATTAACTATTAATTATTTTATATTTTAGGCGGCAGTAGCGAACATGAGTCGAACAGTAAGCGAATATCTGGGTTTAATAAAACAACATTTGGATGTGGAATATAAGATTGTCTGTGAGCCGGCAATAAAAATTAAAGTCGGATGCCATTTTCCGAAATTCTGTTCCACTCTTCCTGACAACGATTTCGCCATCTTGTACTGCAATCTCAACGCCGCCTATCATTATCTGGACAATTTGAAAGTGATTCTCGAATTACCGGTGAGGGTCCACAGTTTTTTCATATTCATTCTTCATAAATTTACGTGTTTTTTTTTTCAGTCATTTTGTCTTTTGAGTTGAATAACCGTCCCATGAAATAAAATGAACACACACACACACACACACACACACACACACACACACACACACACACACACACACACACGCACACACACACACACACACACACACGCACGCACGCACGCACGCACGCACGCACGCACGCACGCACACACACACACACACACACACACGCACACACACAGAGTTTATTTTTAATTCTTAATGAGATTATATGCGTGTCACGTTAGTACAGTGACAACATCACTAGCTTTGGATGCTACCATTTCGGTTTCGATCCTTGCTGATGGATCCTAAATACATTTTGTTTACTTTCGAAATCACGACTCTATAATAACATATACGCAATCTTGACACATTAAAATATCATATTTAAGCGTATTTTACGCTCGGACAAAATGCCCCTCCCCGCTAGCATATATATATATATATATATATATATATTGTACTAATAAGTAAATGGTGAATATTTATTGTTCTTAGAATACCAAGAGAACAAACATTCGTTGCGAAAATATATGCACATATTATATTTTTAATAGAACTTTCCTAAATAGTAAAGTTTACAAAATGTGTATATTTTTCTCACTTTGTTGCCTACAAACAACGTGCGTATTATTGTTTAGAAGAACTGCTTAAAAGTCGCTTAAAATAAAATTAAAGCTTCAAAATGTTTATCATCCTCAACTAAACGTTTCCACCTGAACTTACGAGATTCTATAGTCATAATGAATTCCTTTATCATTTATGACCAGTCTATAATGCGTCCTACTAATCGCCAATGTGCACTAATATATCAACTAGTTAACCTATCCACTCGAATGTTTAAGAAAAGTCGTTGAAGGAACCTTGTTTAGCCATTTTCCATCCTTAGTTCAAAAAAATTAAAGCTTCAAAATAGTTGCAGCCTCCAACCGAAAATTCTGTGCATATTGCCTAAAATAGCGTTGATATTCGTTTTGTTTTATTGATTGAGAGTCTAATGTGTTTTACTTTTGTTTCCATTGCAGCTTTCCGATTCCGAGTTGGCAAATGTGAATGTGGACAGTCAAGTTGTTGTGCCGCAAAACCTTCCATTTCTCTATCGTCGATGGCTCGTCATGCTAATGTTGCATACGTCACTCAATCAAGTCAACTCCATTCAACAAAAACTCACCGAAATATCAAAAGCCTTGTTGTAGAAATGTGAATGGACTTTTTACTTTTTAGAGTAATCCAATTAATTATGAGGATATAAGATGTGAATTTTTCTAGATATTGTTTATTAAGCGCAGTACGCGCACCTGCCTTTGACCTAAAAGAATCCTGGATAGTGAATATATATATATATATATATATATATATATATATATATATATTTTAAAATACGCTTACGTAAGCGCACACAACAATGACATATGTTTGTCATTTCAAAAACGTTGAAGCGTTTCAAGCTTCAGATATTATTCTTAAATTAAATAAATTGTTAATATAAAGTTATAATAAATATATTTTTGTATTAATTGTTAATGATTATATAAATTTATCATATTTTTGTCTCAATAAAAATTTATTTTTGTAATTCGTTTTCTTTTATTTTTCTTTTACCTTCATTTTATCTTTTTTCTTTGTTATTTTTTGTATTGTTCTACATTTTTTTTTTTACTTTCATTCATCCGAAGCAAGATATATAGCCACTTCAACGAAAGAGGGCGGGGGGGGGGCAATGTTGGGATCATATTTACCGAGGAACACTGTATAGAGAGTTGAGAAGAGCTACATTTAAATTTCAGAATGTTAGTACAGTCATGGATGCAGGAAACAGAGAGACAATTCCAATATTAGCAGTTGTGGAGAAGAATCTCTTAGAATAGAAGGCTTTTCGGCATTTAGGGATCTATAGAGTTAAGGGGTGGAATTTTGCTGCTTGTCAAGTTGGTCGACGATATTTACATCAGACCCAGCTAAAACCGCAAAAGAATGGTCTACAAAATGCAATCATTTAACCTGCCTTACGCAGCTCTGCGACCTAGCGTCTCGGGGGAGATGCTGTTTGAAAAAATGGAGACAGGCCAACAATCAGGCACACACAGAGTCACACACAGACACACAGTCACAACACACATAGTCATTTTTTTTTTTTTTTTAAATAAGTAGATTATTATAGACAAGACTTTGCCCGGGCGTAAATACGATATTTTAATTTGTCCATATATATATATATATATATATATATATATATATATATATATATATATATATATATATATATATAAAAATGAAAGTGTCTGTCTGTCTGTGTGTGTATCTGTGTATCTGTGTGTCTGTGTATGTACACTTCCCTACGCAATAACTCTGTCAATTTTAAGTATACAGACTGGAAATTTGATATACAGGGTACTGAGATTTGGGGAAATCGATGTGATCGGTTTTGGGCCAGAAATTTAGTGATTAAGGGGTCAAAGTTCATATATATATATATATATTAAGGGGTCAAAGTTTGCCCGGCGTTGCCCGAGTATTTGGAGATGTATGTTGAAAAAAAAGTGGTCATTTTTTTTTACTTTGACCCCTATTATGACCCCTTAAAATTTATTCTTTTGGGCTCAAATCAAGTTATTCAGTTAGATCCATGTCCAATGAACCTATATCTAAAATTTCAAGTGTTTAGACCACAAAATTGTCGGAGGAGTTTGGTAGAGTTCTCAAAGGTTAAATCGTTGAACTTTGACCCCTTAATCGCTAAATTTTTGTCCGAAAACCGATCACATCGATTCCCGTGAAGATTGCATTTTTTAAATTCACCAGCTGTGACAATCAGGCTTTAGTAGCATGTATTGCAATTCCTGCTGTAGCTGTTCATTTGAACTTGATGTCATAAAAAAGAGCCATCTCATAAGATGTATAGAAATAACATATCGAATTTTTAAGAGTCTACGACAATTTTATAAACAAACTGTACAAATAAAGTCGGAATAATAATTCTCATTATATATATATATATATATATATATTAGCAGGGCTCCTGGCATTACCCAGTCGTAAAATATGCTTAAATATGATATTTTTATAATTACAAATTTCGTATTTGTTATTATACTAGTAGTTCATTCCGGTTTATGCATGGACCCTCTGTACTGTTCATAACTTTATGTGCATATATATATATATATATATATATATATATATATATATATATATATATATATATATATTAAAAAGTTTGACTCATGTCCAGGTAATCTACATCTAAAATTTCAAATGTTTGGACTCTAAATTGGCGGAGGAGTTTGGTAGAATTTAAACCTTGACCTCTTGGCAGCCAAGTTTTCGCCCCAAAACTGATTAAAAAACTTGCTGCATGTCTGAATACCCTTTATGTAAAATTTCAAATGTTTATATTCAAAATAGGCTGAATAGTTTGCTAGAGATCGCAAAGGTCAAATCTTTTGACCTTTGTTTCCCTTGGCAGCCAAAGGGAAATGTACACACACAGACACAGACACACAGACACACAGACACAGACACAGACACAGACACACAGACACACACACACACACACACACACACACACACACACACACACACACACACACACACACACACACAATTTCACTTTTATAGATATATAAATTATATTGGACCCAATATATTTTATAATATTATAGATATATATATTATAATATTATAGATATATAGATTATATATTATATATATTATAGATTATATATATTATATATATTATAGATTATATATAGATTATAATTTATATTATATAATATTATAGATATATAGATTATATATTATATATATTATAGATTATATATAGATTATATATATTATATATATTATAGATTATATATAGATTATATTATATATTATATAATATTATAGATTATATATAGATTATATTATATATTATATAATATTATAGATATATAGATCATATTGGACCCAATATATAGTAATGATTAAAATGGTTAAAAAAAAAAAAAAAAAAAAAATGACTCGTGCGCTACCACCGAGAATCGTAACCAAAACGTTTAACTTACGATTTACTTTTTCCTCTGTCGTTAATGACTGAGCTATGAAGATATGTTGCTGCAAGGAAAAAAAAATTAAAACATGAACCAATAGCGACTACGTTATGCATGCATATCCGTAATGCCGGCGTTCGACTTTCAAATTTCATTCGTTTTTTTTTTTTTTAATTTTCCCATTTTTGTACCAATTTTCTCGGGCTAAACCCCAAATACAAAATCTCGCATCGTTTCGAATACCTTATATATGAAGTTTCATATCTGCTGATCAAAAAAACTCTAGGAGAAGTTTCGTAGCCAAATTTTTTTTAAAACAAAAAATATATATGAATACATAAATATATATATATGAATACATAAATATATATATATATAGAAAGAGGTTTGTGTTTACTGTAACCTTTTTACGCAAATATTATGCAAGTATAAATCATGTAGAATATCTACATGAATATAATTACACGTAATAGTTAACTAAAGATGATCATCCCATAAGAAAACCGAAAAAAACTAATAGGTGATTAATTAAAATGAATGTTTAAAAGAATATGCAAATTAGCTAGATTTTTCGCAGATGAATGCAATTCCACAGTTCATATATAAAAAAGTTGTATTTTTCATAAAACAAACAGAAAAAAAGATTTTTTAATATGAATATCGATACACAAAACACAAATTTATAGGAGTATACAAATATATATAACCAAAAAACTAATAGGGAATTAATTAAAATGAATGCTTAAAAGAACATGCTAATTAAGTAGATCTTTTGTAGATCAATGCAATTCCACAACCCGGATATAAGAAAGTTGCATTTTCTTTTTAAATAAATAGAAAAAAAGGGTTCCCCTTTTTCTTTCTTAACCTTCGGACCGGGATCAGGGGGTGGTATCTGTTCGGTTGCTACACTTAGGTTGGGTTGTCCTTGGTCAATGGCGGGGAGACCCTCCATACTAACACAATTATTATTTTTTTTTTAGTCCCTACCAGAGTGCCTCTTTTGCCCTTCTTTGGGGGAGCTGGTTTTCCCCCACATAAAAAACGACCTTATGTCGCATTTTGCTTTCGTGTAGAAGCAAATAAATACCAACAGAAAAAAAAAAGGTTTGCGTTTTTTCTTTCTTGGTCTTCGCGCCAAGATCAAAGTGTAGTATCTGTCTGATGCTGCACTATACATTTTTGGTCTCGGTTAGTGGAGGAGAGATCCTTCATGAGTGATACACTTTAAAAAATTTTGTTGCTATCCAGAGAATCCCTTTTGGGGGAGCTGGTTTCTCCCCACATTAAAAACCGATCTGTGTTTAACTATTGTTATATTATCGTGTACCGAAAAGGCATCAAAACTGTTGTACAATCGCTTAAAAGTTTATATGTGTACTTGAAACGAATGGTTCACCTGATGTGCATACGTGTCACCAAATGTTTATTGTTGGTGATTCTTTACTGTTTGAACCGTAGAATTAGGTTGTTGCTGTCTATTTATGATATATTCATATCTAATTGTTCATTTGTGTGTGTGTGGGGGGGTGATACATGCATTTTGGAATACCTTAATTTCATGCGTCGTTGATCTTGTCCACCTGGAATTTATCTTGTTCTTGGAGGAGATGCTGGAACCTGTTTGGACGGAACACATGACTCCAATAACGGATGCTTGGTTTTATATAGTTTTTATTCACTGTTCAGGTGTCGATCGCAGAAGAATGGAAAGTGAATATCTTTGCTTGCGTGGTTACTTCTAGGTCTCTATTTTCACACACGTCAGATCCCTCCCCAATGAAAGGGAGGGAGCGACCTGTTAAACCGTCCTGTCTGCTCAACGTCCAAACTCCAACTCTCAAATCGCCAGCTAATCTGATCAAGTGACTCACACGCAGATCCGATCAGCTGACCAGACCTTCCGGTAAACGTGTTTATGATGTGATTTACCATATTTTGACAGATTTTATAAATATTCTTCATATTCATCCTCCGTCCATCTCTCCAGTTAGATAGATAGATAGACTGAGTTGGATAGATTCACAAATAGATAACTAAATAGATAGATCGACACTTTCTTGTTTTCGACCTATTACATAATACTCTACCCTCGTGGGGGGGGGCAAGTAAACAAAAAAAATAGAAAGAAAGAGTTTTTAATATGAATATCAATACACATACAAAAATTATAGGAGTATAGATATATATTATTCAAAAATATATTATTCAAAAATATAATTTTAAATGTTGATATAAAATAATAGTAGCCTCATCTGGTTTATGTCTTATTTCACCAAACAAGTTTAAAAAAAAATAGACATAAGTCTATTAAAAAAAATTGGTGAGGGAGGTCTCTGTTCCTCTTGTTGTTGTACCTTTTGTTGTTTACGCTAATTCTAGCTAGAGTTCTCAGTCACCATAATAACACAAACATAACGAATCACGGCGTTTGAGGTGAACTGCGACCAACGAACACGAAGGATGCGACACAAACAGTAGCGAACACCTCAAGCTTTCGTAGATTGCTTGCTCTCATCGGCTAGGTTTCACATCTGTAATGGTACCAACGAGAGCTTCGTAAATGCGGATTTGGTGCTTATTTAGAATTACACTAATATATATATATATATATATATATATATATATATATATATATATATATATATATATATATATATGTGTGTGTGTGTGTATAAGGAATGAAAAAATATACCAGCGGTGGTTGACGTTATGTTTAAAGAAAAAATAGAAAAAACCGAATGAAATTATTAAAAAATCAACGTTTCGTCCTTGTTTCAGAGGACATCTTCAGGATAATTGAAATAAAAATGTGATAAAAGAAAAAGAACACATATTCGTCCTTTCCCGACATGGGTTGGATTTAAAAAAACTGTCTTTTCTCGCACGATCTATGACTTTTTCTTTTATCACATTTTTATTTCAATTATCCTGAAGATGTCCTCTGAAACAAGGACGAAACGTTGATTTTTTAATAATTTCATTCGGTTTTTTCTATTTTTTCTTTAAACATATATATATATATATATATATATATATATATATATATATATATATATACAGAAAAATCTTTTGAACAAAGATATCATATTCCAAAAATCACGTAAATTGATGAAGTATTTTTTTTTAACTACGAAAATAAAAATTTACGATTTTTTAGCGATTTTAATACTAAATTGTATTCATTCTAAGGCTGATTTTGATTTATATATTTTATTTTGCCGAAGAAAATCAATAAAACAAAAGTAGGCACAATGCCAATCAAAACATTGGGGAGGGGGTGTCTATGGTCATCCTTATCACTGGACCTTTGATTGATCTACACTAGTCCTAGCAAGTTTTCATTCACCATAATATTATAAACACACCAAGGTCGTCCCACTTAAGATTCCCAAATCAAATCCTTTTTTTAATTTTATTTTATCTATTCTATTGTTATATAATATTTTGACTGCAGAAGTTCCCTCCTGGACCAAAGTATCGTTGGATTGCAACAACATATGCTAAACACAAATCGACCACCATAACATACACGTCTATTCGTGATTTTAAAATGCTACATTAAATCTGAGGTTACCACCATCACAATCGCAACATCTCCTAAGGAAGTAGTTACGATTTTTCCCTCTAAATATTTTCTGCTATCACCGCTACCAGTTGACACCGCGTACAATCAACTATTTTCCACACATATTCTGGTCAAACCGCTATTAAATGGTTATCAGATACATAAGCAGACAATAATCTTTACATTTTTTTAATACGAAAATAATAACATCTCCCTACACTGACTCCGGATATTCTGCTTGGTTGAACTCTCTCCATCCTTACATTTCCGAATACGGAGTTCTAATCTTAAACGAACGATAAACTACCTTTAAAACATAGCGTCTCAATGATACCTTTTACACCGTTCTGATTACATTGTTGCGTTCTACATCTTCATATCTTTCTTTCTCTCTCTCTCTCTCTCTCTCTCTCTCTTTCTCTCTTAATATATATATATATATATATATATATATATATATATAATCAGCAATTTACAGTTTATATACTTAGAATCTCCTTATGTGCGATTTGGAATACTTTAACTTGCCTATTTCTGACTATTTGCAATGTTTGTGTGTGCGTGTGAGTGCATGTGTGCGTGTGCATGTGAGTGTGTGTGTGCATGTTTGCGTGTGTTGCAGCTTATATACTAAAAATATCTTTATGTGTGATTCGGAAGCCTTTAAACTGTCTATTGCTGAATATTTTGCTAGTGTGTGCGTGTGTGTGCGTGTATTTGTGCGTTTGTTTGCGCGTGTGTATATGTTTGTGTGTGTGTGCGTGTGTGTGTGTGTATGTGTGTTTGTGAATGTTTTCGTTTGTGTGTGCCAGTGTTTTCGTGTGTGTGTGTATATATGTGTGCGTGCGTGTGCGTTTGCGTGCGTGTGTTTGCGTTTGAGTGTGTGCGTGTGTGTGTGTGTGTGCAAGTGTGTATGAGAGTGCTTGCGTGCTTGCGTGCTTGCGTGTGCATGCGTGCGTGTGTTTGCGTCTTTGAACTCTTGCGCGTGTGCGTGTGATGTGTTTGCGCGCGTGTGTGTGCTTGCGTGTTTGTGTGTGTGTGTGCATGTGTTTGCGTGTGTTTTCGTTTTTGCGTGTGTGTGTTTGCGCACGCGCGTGTGTGGTTTGACGGGTATAGCTAGCATCTATATAATGTATGTGTCAAAAAAAAAAAGTAAAACTCATTTTATTAAAAAGCAAAATTTCATTGGCAACGACCTGCTTGTTTGATGGTAATATATGTGTGATAAATAAAGCAAGGCTTTCGTATTTATCTGTTTATATAATATTTATATTAACTACTACCTCTACCAATTAAAGACCGTAGTTTTGTTTCATATTCATGAAATCGCTACGCTATTGTTAAAACTGATATGATATTCCTTATAATATATATATATATATATATATATATATATATATATATATATATATGATAAATGTTCGCAATTTATAATTTGTTTTTTTTTGTTTTTTTTTAAATATTTCTCTACTAAAATATAAAGAGTGAAATAAATAAATAAATAAAAACTCTTAATAAAATACATATCTACGAGTATTTTCTATTCTATTCAAACCTACGTTAATAATCGGATTTGTGTCATCAAGGGAACATCGAGGATACTAAAAAGAGCTCTCGGTTGGTTTCAATAAAAAGCAGGACAATGTTGTCAGCTAGTTTGGCTACCCCATGCCCATCATTACAATCTCCAAAGAAAGAGAATTAAAAAAAGAAAACATGTGCCTAAATCTAAACGCAGATTCCATGAACAAAGTTTTTTTCCCAGAACCGCCCGCCTGTAGAGCACTGTTGCGCTGGCCTGCTTCCCGGTTGAATACAACATGGCAGCCTTCAAATCCAATGTTTTTGTTGAGCCGTCCCCATAAATAATCAAATTCTACCCAATCTCTACACCATTAACGATTACTACACTACCGCCTTACCTTATCCTCGAGTGACCTGAGGGCCTTGATAAGTGGTGGCTCCCCAAAAGTTCCGTATTTATCAAATGGTTTGTTCGAATTATTTTTATTATTCAGACTATTATTCTCATTTTGAGTGTTATTTTCACAACGTTTCGGCCGTTGTAACCTCTGACTTTCTTCGTGTGTATTTTATCGAATTCTAGAATCTTTCTGTCGAACTGGGGATATTTATGTAGAAACTGGGGATATTTATGTCGAAATCAAGAATCTGCATGGAATTTGGAACAAAATAATTTCTTTAATTTACCAGGGTAGCATGCTCTCGTTCCCTCAGCCATGACTGAGTAAAGTCCATAATAATTCACAATTGTATTCTGAATGTTGCTCGCACTGAGAATTGAACTTTGAACATCCATAAGGGTGCCACTTACAACTGAATTTAACCAAGTACTTTAGCTTCTACGTTCCAGGTTCTTGCGGAACAAGAGCATGCTACTCCCGTGGATTCAATAAAGGGTTTCGTTCAAAATTCAATGCAGGTCGACAGAAAAATTTCCGAGTTCGACAGAAAGATTAAAAATAAATAAAAACTTTAAAAGTAAATATTTCTACGCGTATTTAATTGATAACGTCGACTGAAACGTTGTGAGAACAGTAGTTTGGAGAATCCAAATAATACAAATTATTGTTATGGCCCCAGAAGGGTTACTAAGGAAAACACGGACACGGATATGGGTTAGAAAGGTAATATATATTGAAACATACAAAGAGCAGCCATCGTAGTAAATACCACTAAGATGGCGGACTATGAAAGTACAATGACCAACATTTACCACTCTCCCACCGCGAGAGGATGTGACACAAGGTCAAAGGTGGGAACATGGACAAGCATCCCAAGAGGAGTAGCACTCTGGCCCTGTAAAAATATGGCTGAGTAGCCCCACCAGCATTCCCCGTGGAGGGCGTCTCAGACAACAATCGATAAACTTGTTATTCCCGAAATGCGGGAGGCAAGGCCTGGGAAGGTGGACATCCTACACAGAACATTTAGTATCAGTCCGATCGCAAAAAAGGCCATCAAAATGACCTAGTTTCTGTTGGACTAATTGTCGAAGATGGACCCTTGACTTACATATACTATGAAAGTATATTAACCCCCTCCTCAAGAGTCATAACTTTTGGTTAATTTATACAGTTCGGAAAAGTTCATAACTTGTGCATGGGGCAGTCCCCACAACAAATCTTCATTTCTAAATTTCAGAAAAACATAAGTGGTTTCTCGTTTCGTTTTGTAAAGCATATCCGCAACTGTAGCGATAACGGATACTAACAAACGTACACGCACTGTCAGGATTTGTGCTAATTATTTCGCGATTCGCCTCCACATGCGAAACTGAAATCTGCGGGTTTTTCGCTCTACTTTAAATAACAGCCGAAAGTACAAGTGAAAAAATCGATGTTTCCAACTTGTTTTTTTTTTTTTTTTTAATGAAAACCGCAAATATGAATTGCGCTTCAATACAAATCTCCTTTCACTTTCGTGTCCAACGGAAAAGACGCCTAATTTTAAAGGGAAAACTTTAAAAAAAAAGAAGAGAAAAAAACTTATCGATAATTTTTCCTATCTTATTTTAGACATGGAATTTTCAGATCTATCCTCTATATATATATGAACACACATATCACCAACACCATTGTCTTCTAACCAGTTGACGTGAAAAGTTCTTCTGTCCGAAAGATTTGTCTCACACAAACTTGAAGTCTTGCTGTTGATATTTACTACCACAAAGAATATCCAGAATCTTCATCTGAAAGATAACCACATCATTCGAATTTCAGATCATCATCAATATTTTATACGAGGCCAAAAAGTAAGTGGTTGACAAGTTTTTTTATTTCATATTTTAAACTATATATATATATATATATATATATATATATATATATATATATATATATATATATATATATATATATATATGTGCGTATGTGTGTGTTTATGTGTGTGTGTGTTACTTGGGAGTTACCACTTATCAAGGCCCGCAGGCCACTCGAGGATGAGGGTTAATGAATGTAAGGTGGTAGTTATAGTAATTGTTAATGGTGTAAATTGGCTAGAGTTTGATTCTTTATGGAGAAGGCTCGCCAAAAACTTGTTTACATCGGATTTGAAAGATACTATGTTGTATTCCACAGAGAAGCAGGCCAACGGGAGAGTGTTCCGAAGGCGGCAGTTCTTGGAAAGAAACTTTAGTCATGGAATCTGCGTTTAGATTTAGGCATAGGTAGAGAGTGGGGGAAATCATATGTAGTGGTTGTAGCTAATCGAGTGTTCTTTTTTGTGTGTGAAAGTTTTGCAAGGGGTCCTTTTCAGTAACATTTACTCACAATGCGTTTTCGCTATTCAAGTGACCTTTTCTCAGCCATGTCCATATATTTTCGTTCGGTGTATCTCTGCTTAATTGTATGATTCTTGGATAGAGTTAGTTGCATTTCCGTTCTTTTCTTTTAACAACTTTTTTTGTTTCCTCATTTTAAAAAATTAAAAAAAAAATATTGATAATTTGTAGGTTTTAGATTATTTGGCTTATTGCTGCAATTTTGAGTGTTTTTCTCATAACGTTTCGACCGATGTAATCTCCGACCTATTGATTCCTACCGAAGCTTCAGTGTACCATCTCCCGACCGGCTGTAATCATAACTCCCTGCACTGATGATTCCCGAAAGGATAAGGATAAACACTAGTGTCTGAA
>NC_136510.1:24910092-24932592 GCF_053919585.1 Euprymna scolopes
ATATTAACCAAGAAAACAAAGCTAATGTTTAACACCGAAGAGTTTCCAAACTGTTCAGATAACCATCGCTTTATCACTACGCTACTGTCCTAATGATTACCATACATATATTAATCCTTATCCTCGAGTTGCCTCCGGACCTTAATATGGGGGAAACCTTTTGTAAAAAAAAAAAATAACATAAAAAAATACTACGCTCGACTCCAGGACATTAAAACCGTTGACGAAAAACACGGATTTTTACAACTATTTTTTTTTTTTTTTTTTGCATAATGTCACGGAAAAGAAAAAAAAATACAGTAAGAAACTGTAAACAAAAAATTATGTATTTATTTGACAAAATCTTTACTTTGTATTTTGGCTTATGGACGTATAACATACGTATTCCATTTTAAATGACAAACTCTTTTTCTTACAATAAAGTTAAATCAATTTAACCAATTAAAACTAAATTCTCCATTTTATATTAAATGACGACAATGGTTTAAGGATTTTTGTTTTATTTGTAGTGTAAACACGTTCCAATCTCGTTCACTTCCGACTGCAATCATTTTATGGCCATGTTGAATGCCAGGTCAGATGGTTTACAGTTACCAAAAGTTGTCATCGAGAATAAATTGGATTTTCAAGACATCAAATCAGGCAAGGTAAAACAAAATATTGCTTTTAATGTTTCTTTGGTATTTGTTTATATGTAAATATCATTTTTGGTTAAACGTGAAGACGTTGATCCTTGTTTATAACTTTTTTTTTGCTCGAAGCATTTGAACCTTGTGTGTAACAATCCCAACTTCCCTTCTTCAAATGTTTGTTGCGTATCTAAATAAATAAATGCAACCAGGTTTTTGTTTTCGTGTTATTTGGGTTATTCGGACTACTGTTCTCATCTTGGTAATTATTGGCACGATGTTTCGGTCAATGTAACGTCCGACCTTCTTCAGGTGCGTTTTGTCGAACTCAGAAATTCTTCTGTTGAATTCAGGAATTTGTACGAACTTTATAACGGAAGCTTTTATTTAATTCACGGTAGTTGTATGCTCTCGTTCTGTCAGCAATGAGTGGGTACAAGTCGACAAGGATCTGTGGCGTAGTGGATAAAGTACTTGGTAAAATTCAGTTATAAGTTATAGGCGGATAACACTAAAAATACAATTGCGAATTACTTAGGATTTATACTCAGTCATGGCTGACTGAACAAGAGCATGCTACCCTCGTAAATTAAATCATGGTTTTCCTTCGAAATACCATACAGATTTCCTAGTTCAATAAGATACATCTAAAGAAGGTCGGAGGTTTATCAAACTAAACGATGCTTACCGACATTTTGTTACCTGACATTTAATCACCCGACTATTTTTCACGGACATACAATCACTAGGCAGCTAACTTTTTTTAATAGTGCGAACAATATATCACCCGACACCGAGACAATTAATCACCTCCCAAGGAAAAAAAAAATTATTTATGTAATAATGTTATTATGTTAAATTTTTAACTCCTTTGACTAGTTTAGGGTTATTTTACGAGATATTAAAATCTACAGTTCGCTTGCAGTAAATATATCAACATCTTAAAAAAAACAACTTTTTAACCAACAAATAAAAAACATAACATTTATTTGAATAATTCATTTTTTATTTAAAAATGTAAACAAACCTCTGCAAATAGTTTGTTGCATGAACAGCAACTATGAAGAAGATGACAATAGTTCGCAAAAATGGATATACAAATTATGAAAAATCATATTGAAGAATTCCAAAAAAAAAAAATATACAAATATAATGTGGCGAAAGAATAATACCCTTCATGCGCTTTCGGAAATGACTAAATGTCTCGACGTGATTGAATGTTCAAGTGATGAAAAAATATGTAATTAAATGACTAGTGGATAAAAGTTCGTCATTACTAGACGTGTGATAAAATGTCGGGGGATGAAAAGACCTACATCATTTCTGCGAATAACACTCAGGATGAAAACGGTAGGCGAAATAATCAAAATGATATGAATCCCTTATCTAACAAAAAAAAAAAAATTACTCGTCAGCAACAAATATGTTGTCTGCGTTTTCTCAGCTGATTTAGGATAAATATAACGCGATGAATCCAAAAATCAAATTGATTTTGTTCAATCAGGTCCAGATTTTGAGCTATCGCCACATGTCCTTCTATGGCTTTGTTCACATGTACGCATGCGTGGAACATTTTAGAAGAAGTTGGTGAGGGTAAAATGTCTTATTTTGATTGGAAATAATTGTTTTAATGACAGGAAGTATCAGGTCCGATAGTTCTGAGTGATTATGTTGAAAATGGATCAGTTTGAAGTCATAAAACGTTAAAATCCTTCAAAATTTGGTGCTCAGCATACACGAAGAAGGATTGACTTGTACAGGAGAAATTGGTGCATTGCAAAGAAAGAAAGGAACGTCATCAACGAGACTCTGGTAGACAGACTCAGACTACTTTTCTCGCCGCTACACATCAAGCTCGCTTTAATCAAGCAGTTCACTAAGGCTCTGGCCAAGGATGCTGACTGCTTACGTGTTATCAACCCTCATCTCCAACATTCAGAAACAGCTTTTTCTTCATAAACAACTCTTATGTTATCATTGCAAACGAGTTAATGTTATTTAAATTAATAATAAAACATAATATATTGAAATACTGTTTATAGAGCATAGACGAAAACCCCCGAAGTAGATATTTTCGAGCATAATTTGGATAACTATTTTAAAACAGTTCATAACAGATTAATAACAAATGGCAGATTGCTATAAAAAAAATTATCGCTAGGTATCGGAAGATTTCCAAGAAAGAATTTTGCTGTTCGCTTTGTCGCTCTTTAGATATTCAGAACAGTAAAATAGATATTTTTTATTAAAACTATCAAAATGTTATTAACTAGTAATTATTTTCTGTTTCAGGCGGCAATAGCGAACATGAGTCGAACAGTGAACGAATATCTTGGTTTTCTAAAACTATATTTGGATGTGGAATATAATGTTATCTGTGAGCCTGCAACAAAAATTAATGTCGTATGCCATTTTCCGAAATTCTGTTCCACTCTTCCTGACAACGATCACGCCATCTTGTACTGTAATCTCAACACCGTCTATCATTATTTTGACAATTTGAAATTGATTCTCGAATTACCGGTGAGTCTCAACAAGTTTTTCCTATTATTATTTATTTAAAAAATAAATGTACGTGTTTTTCAGTCATTTTCTTCACTTTAGTTGAATAACGGAATAAAATGGACGTCTCTACAAAAATAGTCCCCCTCAAAAAAAAAAATAAATAAATAAAAAATAAAAATAAATAAATAAATAAATAAAACAAAAAAAAAATAAAAAGACGCCGTTGGACTATTTAATAAATGCAATAGGTTTTTAAAAATATGGGTTTTTTAATTATTGGTGAAGCGCAAAAATTTTCTCAGAGACTTATTTATTCTATAAAAATGTTTCAAGTCATTTTCCCCTTACTTAATAAATGCACACACACACACACACACACACACACACACACACACACACACACACACACACACACACACATATATATATTTGTATATTTTGGCAGCAAGTCATTATTCAAGCACGTCTGATTGAACACGACGGAGTTATTCTTTTTTCCGATTTTTCTGGATATCTTTTATAATCGCGAGCGATCTTTTTTTTTTATATCAGTTGGCATGCTGTATAAAATTGCGCCCAAATGTTGTTGTATATATATATGTCAGGTCATATCATATGCTACTGGTACCATGTAATCCAGTACTACCTGCCTCATGGTCGGATCACCGGCGACTAAACTGGTACCCACACCAGACTTGTTTGGTGAGAAGGTGGCTAGTCTCCCTGAATGATTAAAAACAAGACCTTCGAAAAGGCGAATGAACCCTTTTCGGGGTCAACGCCCAAATAGCATCGTGTGTGTTTGTGTGTGTGTGTATGTGTGTGTTGGGGTGGAGAGGACTCCTGTAAGCCGTGGTGAAGCTAACCTTTCTAGGAGAAGCAAATCTCTGATTTAAAAAAACCATAAAGCGGGAAACCAGTAGCCGCATTTAGCTTGTCTGCACTTTAACTTGTTGCTGGCTATCTTGCTCTTGCTTGTTTCTGGGTCTCAACATTTTTAACCAAGAGAGAGACTTAGCTGTCGTACAAAGCTAATACTTTGTAACATCATCTGTGTATAGATACTCCCTCAGGCATTTGTCTATAAAAGTGGTCTTGTGGCGATGGAAAAGTTATGACGCGTGTTGGCTTGAAATGTTGGAAACATGTAATAATTGATCTCAATGACCCTGTTCATGTGAATTCACCGGTAGGACTAAAAAACAAGTCATTTTTCGACTCATGGACTTTAAGTGTCTAAGGGAGTGGCACTCGTCTGACAAGACGTTGCAATCATATATATATATATAACTTTGTTAAAACTTCCAAGATCACAGTTCAATTAGTTCCTTTACGATTTTGAAATCTTTAATAAAGTTATACATGCGCTGAAAGTGTATATTCATTTTTTATTGAGCTTTTTAAATGTGGCAGTTTTAAATAACTTTATTATATACATTATCTATCTATCTATCTATCTATCTATCTATTATATAAAGTAATTTTGTCGATGTGTGTGTGGAGAGGTTAGTTCGTTCCTATGGACTCCAAAACGGCGGGGCCGATTTTTATGAAATTTCACACGAATATACTTTATGTATCTGGCAGTGTTCTTTGATAGGTTTTGTATCGGAATGTATTTTATAACTATTGATAATGATGATCAGAAAAAAATCCAATGAAAGAAGGAACAGAGGATTTTGACCAACGTAACTACATTATACAGCCTAACATCACAAGTTAATTTGAGAAGATTTATTACTACATAAGCAGAAAAATCGGGCATATAAAATCAACAGTACGTTCTTTGATGAGATACGTGTGCATGAAAAAGAATGCTTTCTGCTTAAAAGAAAATTGAACCATGATATTCATTTTTATATTTTAAACTCTAATTCAAGCCACTATCACCGCACAAGCAAAAAGACTAGATATATAAAATCAACAGTAGGTTCTTCGATATCATAAGGGCGCGTTAGAAATGAATGTTTCTGTTTAAAAGAAAATTGAACCATGATATTTGATTTTTATATTTTAAACTTTAATGCAAGCCACTATCACCGCACAAGAAAAAAGGACATATATATAAAATCAACAGTAGGTTATTTAATATAACAGCTTCAAAATATTTACTTCATGGTGTCTGATATTCGTTTGGTTTTATTGACTGAGAGTTTCATGTGTTTTCTTTTGTTTCTATTGCAGCTTTCCGATTCCGAGTTGGCAAATGTGAATGTGGACAGTCAAGTTGTTGTGCCGCAAAACCTTCCATTTCTCTATCGTCGATGGCTCGTCATGCTAATGCTGCATACGTCACTCAATCAAGTCAACTCCATTCAACAAAAACTCACCGAAATATCAAAAGCCTTGTTGTAGAAATGTGAATGGACCTTTAGAGTAATCCAATTATTTATCAGGAGATCAGATCTGAATGTTTCTATATATTGTTTATTAAGCGCAGTACGCGCACACGTCTATGACTTACATTTTTAGTCCTGGACTGTGAATATTTTTTAAATACGCTTACATAAGCGAACACAACAATGACATATGTTTGTCATTTTTTAAAAAGGTTGAAGCGTTTTAAGCTTCAGATATTATTCTTTAAATAAACACACTGTTAATATAAAGTTATAATAAATATATTTTATTTTTGTATTATTGGATATTATTCTTAAATGAAATATATATTTTTATATGACGTTATTCGCTATACATTTTACTTTTGTCATGAATTGTTAATTTATTATTGATATGTATTTTTTGTATCAATAAATATTCATTTTTTATATTTTATTTTCTCTTTGCTCTATTTGATCTTCATTTTTATCTTCTTTCTTTGTTATTTTATCAATTGTAATTTGTTCCTACATGCATTTTTAAAAAAATTTTATTCATAAAATAGGAAATACATTGTCACGTCAACTGCTTGCGACCATCTTTATCGAGGCACCATGTAAGGAGTTGCCAAGCATTACATTTAAATTTCAATATATTAGTTCAGGTGTGTAAGCAGGAAAGACGGAGGGAATTCCAAAGTCTAGCAGTTTGGGAAAAGAATCTCTTAGAATAGAATACTTTCTGGCATCTAGGGACCTATAGAGATAAGGGGCGGAATTTTGCTGTTTCTCAAGTTAGTCGAGAAGACAAAAGTGCTACAAAATCGCCAGAACATCATCCATTAAAGTAAAATCTTGTAAAATACTCACAGGTTAGCCATATTGCAACGATAGGACACGGTTGGAGCTTGCTTAATAGTAAAGGGTCTATTAGATTGGAGATTCTTCTTCTATAAGAGGGAAGGGACTGGTGGTAACTGGACCAGCCCAGATGTAGCAACAATACTCCATGCATGGGCGGATAGTGTTCTTTTAGAGATATAGAATACTGTCAGGTGTGAGTCGTTTTCTAGTACGATAGAGAGAGCCCACCTCCTTAGCAACAGTGTTAGCAATGTATTCAATGTATTTGCTCCAATTCATGTTACCCATGAATGTTAAGCGTAGGAGTTTGAATGATGAGATCTCACATAGTCACAGGAATTGGTGACTAAGAAGGATTCTTGTAATTGTTAAAGGAAAGAAGCTCAGTCTTAGTAGCATTCAATGTCAACATCTATTTTTCTCCCCATTTCACTGTAGACTGGTGATTATTTTTGAAGTTTTCAATGATTGTACATTTGTTTGAAATGCTGATTGAACGTAAATACAAGTTTTAAAACGATCTCGTTCTTAAGTTAAAGTCCCCTACGTTTCTTCTTATTTTCATTTCATAGATATAGCATTGAGTTTCACTCCCATCATCATATTTCAACTCTGTTGATCCAGGTAATACTGACAATAAAACCCAAAATTCGCGGAGATCATTTTTTTAATTTTTTTATTTTAGTTTCAGCCAATAGTAAGCAAGGGATAAAATCACCAAGAAAAAACAAAAACAAAAACAAAAACAAAAAAAAAACATAGCAGTTCTGCATTTTAGATTTCTTTGGTTTCCATTTCGTAAAAGAGTTCAATTCGGAGTAAGGGGAGACAATCACGAAATTTATGTAACTTTTAAGAAAGTTTCCAGAAAATCAAAACAAATCCATTAATACAGAAAGCATTAATTACTGTAACAAATACTGAATTAAATTAATTTTTTACGAACCCCTCCCCCCTTTTTTATTGTTCGAAAACAATCAGTTTTCGTAATGAAGTATAATTTAGAAATAATTTAAAACAACAAACACTTTATTTACAAAGGGTGTAGAGGACTAGGATATATAAATCCTAATCCCGTTACAAAAGAAAATAATGAAACGAATGGAATGTAGGAAACAAAGACTCAATTGATGGATAAGATAAACGTGTCGTTTATTTACTGTTGAAAGAATGAATGTTTTAGGTAAAACACGTGTTGATATCCGCGCGGGTGTAACCATCGTTTGTTGCGGGACTGGTAGTATAGAAGGAAAAAGGAAATGTGTGTTCATCTCACGTTCGGATCACTATCGTTTGTTCGCGCGTGGGAAGAGAAGTGAGTAATGTAGTATAAATGGGAATGATAGTCCAGCGTGTAGACAAAGAAAAGGACAGAGGGTTGACATCAGTAAAAATGTGCGCCATGTTAGCAGTCAGCTACGCGAAGGTATTCTCAGGGACAATTTGTATATATATAGAGAGAAAGAGTGAGAATGTCAATCCAGTTCATGGAGAGTAAAAGCATATAAAGTGTACGTACGGTCTGTTAGCTTTTTGTCCCACATAGTGGCGTGAGGCACGCGCGTGTGCGCGGCTGCCAAAACGGCGGCGGCTGGTGCGCCGACCACTCACCTCGGAAGCTGATCCGAAAAGGGAGATGCTGCTTATTGCTCTTGCTTTTATAATTGTTTCGGGTGGTCTTTTGCGCATGCGTGGATTTCCTTTGAAAGGGAAGTGACGTTGTCCATGTGTTCGTACATGTGCGAACGTAGCGCGTGTGTGTGTGTGTGTGTATACACGTGAATTTGAGTGTATGTACGCGAACGTGAATATATGTACGTGTGTGGACGTGCGCGCGTATGTTTGTGTGCGCGTATGTATATGTCAAGTAATATAGCTTGAGATGTGAACGCGTGTTTTTGTGTGAGACTAGAAAAGGCTCGCGCAAACCGGCTCCACGAAGGTCGTAAAAAGCCCCCCAAGGGCTACGTTCATTTCCAACGAAAATGTCGTGATTGTCTCCACTTGTCCCGAATTAAACCTTTTAAAAATGAAAACCGAGGGATGTTTTTCAAGCATGGAAGTAAATATGTGCGTGAGTTGTGTTTTTGTTTTTGTGTGTGTATGTATATATGTCCTTATATGTGTTTATATGCTTGTGTGTATTTATATATATTCACGTATGTGTATGTGCTTATTTGCTAGTGTGAACGCACGTTTGTGTGTATGAGTGTTTATTAGAGTGTACTTTTGATCATACATATTGGAGTGTATTTTGAAGTATTTGCATGCACGTTTGCGTGCAAGTATTACATAACGTCGATTGAGTTTTATTTAGTAACTAGATGGGCGTGCGACATTGCTCGGTTTAATATGCGTTTAAATATACTTCAATCAATGCAGATTTCGTATTTATTATTATTGAGTCAATTTTCTATAAATTATGATCTATATAATAATTATACAATAATAAATTTTATTATATATTATACTAGCGGGGGTGGAGGAAGCCCGGGTTTGGCTGTTCCTAAAATACGCTTAAATACGATATTGTAATTTGTTCAGTTTCGTATACATTATTATAGACGTGATTTCAAAAGTAAAATGTATTTGGGTGTCCAATATACATTAGTGATTTCAAAAGAAAAAAATATGACTTGTGTTCTATTAGCAAAAATCGAAACAGAAATATGTAGCTCTACAGCCGTAGACGTTACTGTTTGAGCTATCGTCAGATGAATAAGAAACAGTAAAAAAAAAAATTAACTGACTTTAACAAATGAATATGTTTGTGCAGGGGTATAAATAACACGTTTAGTCGACTTATGCCTGCCAAGATCCAATTTCATGAAAGTGTTTATGATGTTCGATTAAAAACAAATCTCTATTTCATATTAGATGCATAATTTATTAGATAAATGGTTATAATTTAACATGTTGGAATTTTCTTTTACTGTTTTTTTTCTACCTAAATCTAAAGATTGAAATAAATAAAAATACAAGAGATAAAATAAAAAAAAAACTCTTAATAAAATACATATTTACGATCTGTTCAATTTGAAGATAAATAAACGAAAAGTAACCTCACTTGATTTGTTTAATCACAATGGTCAAACGATCTTTATTTTTTATCGGCAGTTTTCTTCGTATTATTTGCATTCTTCGTGAAACTTTCTTCTCTTCGAAAAATTTGTCTCACATAAACTCAAAGTCTTGTATTTTACATTCACTGCTACAAAGAATATCAAGAATTTTCTTCATCTGAAAGATAATCTCATCATTCGAATTTTAGATCATCGTCAATATTTTATACCAGGCAAAAAGTAAGTGGTTGACAAGTGTTTTTTTTTTTCATATTTTAAATCGTATCCTTTTAGTATTATTTATTAAGATGAGTTTTCTCTATTCAGGTGTCCTTTGCATAACCATGCCCATGTATTTTCCTGTAGTTCGTCTCTGGTTAATCTTATAATTCTTTCATAAAATTGATTTCCTTTCTGTTTTTCTTTTTTCATCTATTTTGTTTCCAGTTTTCCCCTTCCTGTATAGTTTATTTTTGTACTGTTTTTTTTTTTTTTTACTGCGATGATCTTCCTTTATTCTGCGTTATATATTTTCTAGTTCTTGTGCCATCCACATGGTCTTCCATACGTACCAGTCCTCTTCCATCCTATTTCTACTTTGTAAGTACAGTCAATCATTATCACCTTTCGGATAGAATCTATTGTGAATGGTCATTAGTTTTATAGGCCCCTAGTGGAGGTGCTTCACTTGTCCACCTTATAAATGATCCAGCAATATTAGCAATATTGGCCGGGTATTATTATTATTATTATTATTATTATTATTATTATTATTATTATTATTGGCTTTCAAGGAGCTTTTACACAGGTCATAAAAGATCTCTCCTTGTAAACAACCTGTAGTGTTCCTTGGAAGCTGAGTGACAACAAGTCTCCCCAGATTTCCAGTAGTCTCTGCCTCTTTCGATAATATTTGCATATGAATTTGCGTTATCACAACAGCCGCTTACCATTGATTTCTCGCTGGCAGCGGCCATTGGTCTCCACTGGAATTTGAGTGGCAAGAAGCCTCCCCAAGATCCGAGTTCTCTTTGCACTTGTCCAGCGGAGGTCTGGTCAGTGCTCTCTCCTCGGTCTTTCCATCCTCCTTGGCCCTTCTCGACTATTCACATACTAGGGTTTCTCACAAGTAGATAGAAAGAGGAAACTTTAAAAAAAACAAAAAACTTATCGATAAGTTTTCCGATCTTATTTTAGACATGGAATTTTCTGGTTCATCCTCTATATATGAGAACACACATTTTACCAATATCATTGTCTTCTGACCAGTTAACGTGAAAAGTTCTATTTGAAAGATTATTAGATAAATGTTTATAATTTAACATGTTGGAATTTTCTTTTACTGTTTTTTTTTCTACCTAAATCTAAAGATTGAAATAAATAAAAATACAAGAGATAAAAAAAATCTCTTAATAAAATACATATTTACGATCTGTTCAATTTGAAGATAAATAAACGAAAAGTAACCTCACTTGATTTGTTTAATCACAATGGTCAAACGATCTTTATTTTTTATCGGCAGTTTTCTTCGTATTATTTGCATTCTTCGGACTATTGATCTTATCCTGCGTCTTATTAGCACAAGCTTCCCATCGATCGATGTAACCTCCGTCCTTCTTCGGGTGCATCTTGTCGAACTCGGGAATTTTTCTGTTTAACTGAGGAATCTGAACAGAATTTCGAAAATAACCCTTTACATAATTCACGGGATTAGCTTCCACTTTTTTCGACAATCAATTGGTATGAGAAAAACTGTAAACTTTTATTTTCAGTATTGGAATCGATATCGGAATCGATATCGGAATCGATAATATTTGAACGAACTGAACACTTTCTTTAATCCACGGTGTACCATGCGTTTCTTCGGTCAGACATGATAGGGTATAAATTGTAAGCAATTGTATCCTTATGATAAAGTAATACATGTTAAGGGATGTCTTATCGCACTCGGGAATCTTCTTGTAGAAATTAGGGAATCTGCACGGAATTTCGACGGTAAAAATTTATTTAATTCACGAAGTAAAATGCTCTCGTTTTGTCAGCCATGACTTGGTAGAAGAATTCTAACTTGGTGTCGCCCACACAGATGATTGACACTTCAACCTCCAGAAAGTGGCACTTACAACTGAATCTTACGAAGTACTTTTGACACTACGGCACGGGTTTTTGCGTAAGAGTGCACACTACCACTCCTGGATTAAATACATTGTTTCGTTGGAAATTCTCTGTAGATTTCTGAGTTCGACAAAAAGATTCTAACAAAAACTTTCAAAATTAACATTTTTATACGTATTTAATTGGTTACATCGACTGAAACGTTGTGAAAATAACACTCAAGATGAGAACAATAGTCGGAATAATCCAAATAATACAAATTATTAATCCTCATCTAAAAAATCAAGACAAATGTTTGGTTTCTTGTTTCGTTTTTGTGAAGCATATCCGCAATTGTAGCGATAGCGGACGCTAACGTACATACACGCAACGTCAGGATTTGTGATATGAAATTATCTCGTGGTTCGCCTCCACAGACGAAACTGAAATCGGTTTGTTTATTTTTTTATTTTCTTTAAATCTATTTAACGCCCGAAAGTATCAGTTAAGTGATCGATGTTTCCAAAGATATTTTTAAATGAAATCATGAAATATGAGTTGCACTTCAATACAAACTTTGTTTCACTTTCGTGTCCAACGGAAGAGATGCCTAATTTTAGAGGGAAAACTTTAAAAAGTAATTTATCGATAAGTTTTCCGATCTTATTTTAGACATGGAATTTTCATATATATATATATATATATATATATATATATATATATATATATATATATATATATATATATATATATAGGATATATCTGAAAATTCTGATGAGTCGTAGACGACGAAACACGTGTCAGTGGATAATTACATTTAAAAAATAATATATATATATATATATATATATATATATATATATATATATATATATATATATACAGCTCCCCATGTGGGGGTACCAAATTGGTTAAAAGGGAAAATTATTCCCAACTCGCATTTAGGTAAAAATGCAGTTTCGTAAATGATATAATTCATTCAAAACATAACGCTAAAACCAAAACAAAATTAACATCTATATATATATATATATATATATATATATATATATATATATATATATATATATGTGTGTTCTTTGTAGCAGTGAATGTGAAATACAAGCTTTAAGTTTATGTGAGACAAATTTTTCGAAGAGAAGAACTTTTCACGTCAACAGGTATATATATATATATATATGTATATATATATATATATATATATATATATATATATATATATATATATAGAACACACATCTCACCAACATCATTGTCTTTTCACCTGTTGACGTGAAAAGTTCTCTTCAAAAAATGTGTCTCACATAAACTTAAAGCTTGTATTTTACATTCACTGCTACAAAGAACATCAAGAATTTTCTTCATCTGAAAGATAACCTCATCATTCGAATTTTAGATCATCGTCAATATTTTATACGAGACGAAAAAGTAAGTGATTGACAAGTTTTTTTTTTCATATTTTAAATCGTATCCTTTTAGTATTATTTATTCAGATGAGTTTTCTCTATTCAGGTTTCCTTTGCATAACCATGCCCATGTATTTTCCTGTAGTTCGTCTCTGGTTAATCTTATAATTCTTTCATAAAATTGATTTCCTTTCTGTTTTTCTTTTTTCATCTTTTTTGTTTCCAGTTTTCTCCTTCCTGTATTGTTTATTTTTGTACTGTTTTTTTTTTTTTTTTTTTTTTTTTTTTTTTTACTGCGATGATCTTCCTTTATTCTGTATTATATATTTTCTAGTTCTTGTGCCATCCACATGGTCTTCCATACGTACCAGTCCTCTTCCATCCTATTTCTTCTTTGTAAGTACAGTCAATCATTACCACCTTTCGGATAGAATCTATTGTGAATGGTCATTAGTTTCATAGTCCCCTGATGGAGGTGCTTCACTTGTCCACCTTATAAATGATCCAGCAATATTAGCAATATTGGCCGGGTATTATTATTATTATTATTATTATTATTATTATTATTATTATTATTATTATTATTATTATTATTAATATTATTATTATTATTATTATTGGCTTTCAAGGAGCTTTTACACAGGTCATTAAAGATCTCTCCTTGTAAACAACCTGTGGTGTTCCTTGGAAGCTGAGTGACAACAAGTCTCCCCAGATTTCCAGTAGTCTCTGCCTCTTTCGATAATATTTGCATATGAATTTGCGTTATCACAACAGCCGCTTACCATGATTTCTCGCTGGCAGCGGCCATTGGTCTCCACTGGAATTTGAGCGGCAAGAAGCCTCCCCAAGATGCGAGTTCTCTTTGCACTTGTCCAGCGGAGGTTTGGTCAGTGCTCTCTCCTCGGTCTTTCCATCCTCCTTAGCCCTTCTCGATTATTCACGTACTAGGGTTTCTCACAAGAGATAGAAAGAGGTAACTTAAAAAAAAACAAAAAAACTTATCGATAGGTTTTTCCGATCTTATTTTAGACGTTCTAAATTTCTGGTGCATCCTTAGGTGTGTCAGAAATTTCGTGAAAATAGTGAATAATTCCACCCCATCTTTCTAAGCTTATAACTCCTCGAAAAATGTAATGCAAGCCCTAATTTTTTTCAATTAAAGGAGCAAGGACCAAGGTTTCATTAAAAAAATAAATTTAAAAAAAAACAACGTGTTTTTTTTTTTAAAAAGTTTTAAACTTCGGACTTTACAGGTAAATTTTTAAAAAACAGTTCTTTTTTTGTTTTAAATTTCAATATATTATTTATTGACCTTTTCTCTTCAATTTGTGATATATAAGACTTTGGTACATAAATTAATTATTTACTTTTTAATAGACATTTCAAAATGGGAGGCGTGAATTATTCGACCCCCTGTCTTTCTAATCTTATAACTCCTCGAAAAATGTAATTCAAGCCCTAATTTTTTTTTCAATTAAAGGAGCAAGGACCAAGGTTCCATTAAAAAAAAAACAAAAAACAAAAAACAAATAACGTGGGTTAAAAAAAAGGGTTTTAAACTTCAAACTTTACAGGTAAATTTCTAAAAAGCACTACGTTTTTTTTGTTTTAAATTTGAATATATTATTTATTGGCCTTTTCTCTTCAATTTGTGAGTAAATTAATTATTTACTTTTCGGTGAGTAAATTAATTATTTACTTTTTAATAGAAACTTGAAAATGGGGGGGGGCGTGAATTAAAAAAAAAACCTTTGTCTAAAATATTATATTCGGTTTATTGGAAAGAACATATAATTTCACATTGACCCTGAAAATATCGTAAAATTAAAATCAATAGAAAAATTTTGATAGAGTTTTAAAGTTTAAAAATTGAAAAATATTGAGTTCGGAAAATTCATTACTGTTTAAAAAAAAATTCTATTACTTTTAAAACAACTTTAATAGGTTATTTTGGAAGTATAATCCATAAAGAAAATAAATAACCCACTTTTAACAGAGAAATTACGAGATTTTTATATTTTATTCGCAGTTTTGTGTTAGGGGTGTCAAAAATTCCTACAAAAATTCTGATACATCTACTAGATTGGAGTGTTTATTCATTGTAAACGTACCCGACAACCTATAAATGGCGACATTTCCAATGTGAATGGTAAGCTGGACTTATGTAAAAAATAACAAAAAAGATATACCAAACTGACCTTTTCGTTTAAAAATGGAATTATTTCCCTTTCGTTATTAACATTTTTTTAATAAGTATTTTGTGTTTTATATACATAAAGTACAATTGTTGAATGTTACTGTTTTTATTATATTCGTTTGAAGGGGGGGGGCACAATAAAAAAATTAAGAACGATTAAAACGAAGCGAAATGTAAGTTTAAATTCTGATACACCTAGTGCATCCTCTATATATGAGAACACACATTTTACCAATATCATTGTCTTCTGACCAGTTGACGTGAAAAGTTCTATTTGAAAGATTTGTCTCACATGAATTTGAAGTCTTGTATTTTACATTTACTGCCACAAAGGATAGAGAGAATCTTCTTCATCATCGTCAATATTCTTGTCAAGACGAAATACTAAGTAGTTGACAAGTTTCTTGTTTTATATTTTAAATTGTATGTTTTTTTCTTGTTTTATATTTTAAATTGTATGTTTTTTTAGGAAGTGAAAACTTTCAAAAATCATAAGGGAAAAATAAATATAAACATAAACAAAATATAGCATTTCGAGTCTGAAAACTGAATACTTTGTTTCAATTTCTATATACGATTTGTTTTTATTCCTCCGCAAGTTTTCTGTTTTCCTCGAGTGTTTTAAGTTGATAAAGTACGCAGTCAATCAGACGAACAAAGTCGAACATAACCGTAGTAAAATGTGGTAGTAAACGCCGTTCATTCATAACACCGGACGGAATGTTGTCGAAATTCGTTTATAATATTTTTGTATTTCTCCGACTATGACAAATGTTTAACCGATATTTAATCGATACTTATTCGAATTGCTAGAGACAAAATATAAAGGAATAAAACGAAACAAAATTAAAAAAGACAATATAATGCAGAGGCGTAATGAATAAACACAAACTGAGCAAATTAACACACACACACACACACACACACACACACACACACACACACACACACACACACACACATATATATATATATATATATATATATATATATATATATATATATATATAATCCAGTACTACCTGCCTCATGGGCGGGTCACCGGCGACTAAACTGGTTCCCCCACCAGACTTGTTTGGCGAGGAAGGCAGCTAGTCTCCCTGAAAGATTAAAAACAAGACCTTTCAAGGGGCGAATGAACCCATTTCGGGGTCAACGGCCAACTAGCATCGTGTGTGTTTGCGTGTATGTATGTGTGTGTTGGGGTGGGAAAGGGCTCCCATAAGTCGTGGTGAAGGCAACCTTTCTAGGAGAAGCAAATCTCTGATTTAAAAAAATATAAAGCGGGAGACCAGTAGCCGCATTAAGCTTGTCTGCAGTTTAACTTGTTGCTGGCTATCTTGCTCTTGCTTGTAGCTGGATCTCAACATTTTGAACCGAGAGAGAGACTTAGCTGTCGTACAAAGCTAAGACTTTGTAACATCATCTGCGTATAGATACTCCCTCAGGCATTTGTCTATAAAAATAGTCCTGCGGCGATGGAAGTTATTTTTGTGCTCATGGACTTTAAGTGTCTGAGGAAGTGGCACTCGTTTGACAAGACGTTGCAATCATCATTATATAATTATTAAATACCTACACACACTAGTGTTTCATCTTTCGGGAATAATTAGCACAGGGTGTCACGATTAACGCATAAAGTCTTATATATATATATATATATATATATATATATATATATATATATATATATATATATATAAGACTCTATGTCTGTCTGTTTCAATATTTTCAAATAGTACATACCGCATATATATATATATATATATATATATATATATATATACATACATATCGCATATATATATATATATATATATATATATATATATACATACCGCATATATATATATATATATATACATACATACCGCATATATATATATATCTATACGTACCGCATATATATATGTATATATATATATATATTATAAAGAAGTGAACCATCGCGTAAATTCAATCAACTAAAAAATGGAAAACGGGGTGAGGAAAAGAAAATATATATATATATATATATATATATATATATATATATATATATATATATATATATATATATATATATATATATAATGGGGGAAGTTATATGTACAATAAAATAAAATAAATAAGTCGATTAAAAACACCCGAAGCGCTTTTCGTTCAGACTAACATTTTCAAGGGTCATAAGTCTGAAAATTATTATTTTTTAGAATATTTCGTAGTGGTATGGAGTAAGAGCGGAGAGGAGGTTAAGAAAAAAAAAACAAAACAAAAAAAAAACATGACTACTGCTAATCGAATAAAGTTATATATATATATATATATATATCTATATTTTTATAAAGTAATAGGGTTCGTGTGTTTCTGTCTGTGTGTACAGCTCTCTATCATCAACGAAATATAAAGGAGGTAAGAGGGTAGATCTCTCCTGGTAGAGAAACATTAGAACCCATTTTAGGATGTTTCTGTTATAGGAGACATAAGAATCAATGCCTAATTTCTTTATATACTAGTCTACAAACCACCCCCATATCGAATGACTTATGCTCATTTGCATATCACATTATATTAAATCTCTTTAACTAATTACCTCGACCTTATTACGTATTGGAAATATTCTAATCATTTCAACTGTACTATTTACAAAATCTATTTAACATTTAATTATTTAATATATTTTCATTTAATTTTATATTCGATTTATTTCACTTTACGTATATTATCAAAACAATTCATTGGCGAGCAAAGCTTTATGTTTTGGGATTGTATTGAAAATGTAATGGAAATTTCAATTTCGTTCCGTTTTAATCTTTTATATTTTACTTGCCAATATAATTGAAAGAATACAATTCAACTATCGTAATTTTATATAAATAAACAAAAACAAATATTTTAAAATAAAACTTTATTAAAAAAGAAATAATTTTATTTTTAAATGAAAAAAATCAATTTAGTAAAATAATTGTATTAAACACCCCCAGCCTTGTCAGCAAACCTGTAAACCTATAAAAGTTAACATTTCGAATGTAAACAGTGATTTTTCGATTTTGTTAGCGCTTGCCGCAATTAAAGACAATTAAAACGGAACTAACTTTATTTCCATTCTATTTTTTAAACAACCCCCAAAACATAACGCTCTCTTCCAGTTATAGCCAATTTTTTTTTAATTAAATAAAACAGGTCAAAATAAACAGATAAGCGCATTTTCTTTTACATTTTTCTTACAACCAACGTTGTCATTTTAACCAACTGCAGGATACCGTTACTTTTGTGGGGTTGTTTTGAAAATGGCACGGAGATTATAATTTCGTTCCAGTTTAATCTTTCTGGTCGAGCCTATTTCGAAAGCCTGTTTATCATAGATTTGAACTACAAATAATTTATTACATTTTGATTATTACTATCTTAAGACTTAAAGCTTATATTTATTTCATTTTTCTATTTATATATTGAATTAGTTATTTCCAGTCTTATTTAAACTTAGTGCTTTCTTTAAACCGGATGAACCTTTTATAAAAATATGAGTTTAACGCAAAGAACACGAACAAGGTTTTATTCAACTGAATTTCTTCCAGTTTACTAACAAAATATATAAATTTAAAAGAGATATAAATAATAAAATAAAAAGGTTATGTAATTTAAAAGGAATACACGTACTCACAAAAGCAGAACTTTTTTTTACACATTTTTTTCTTTAAAACCATAACAATGAGACTAACAATTACCTAGATCTTGGTAATTATTTGTTTTAATAGAACTGTTTTAATTGTACTGTTTACTTAGTTAACCTAAGTTGGTATTACATTTATTTTACATTTACTTTTTTTTTTAATTATTACTTTTAGACTGTGACGTTTACACCCGGAAGTAATGAGTCACACGTAGGTCGCTTTTATTCATTCCTTTTGGTCAAGATCAAAGTGTAGTATCTGTTCCGGCAGATACTGCAAGCTATGACTAGCTATGACTAGCAAAGACCAGATGTGGGGGCAACCCCACATGCCTGACCTTTAACCAGCTCCCATTTCCCACCTCTCGGGAGCTGGTCCCCTTTTTCCCTTCCCCCTCCCTTCACTCCTCACATTAAAAATCAGCCTTGTGCCTAATTTGCTCGGTGGGGGAGCAAATAAATACCATCTGTTCCGGCAGATACTGCAAGCTATGACTAGCTATGACTAGCAAAGACCAGATGTGGGGGCAACCCCACATGTCTGACCTTTAACCAGCTCCCATTTCCCACCTCTCCGGAGCTGGTCCCCTTTTCCCCTTCCCCCTCCCTTCACTCCTCACATTAAAAATTGGCCTTGTGCCTAATTTGCTCGGTGGGGGAGCAAATAAATACCATCTGTTCTTCAGATGCTGCACTTCATTTTCTTGTTCTCTTTCGGTGGAGGAGAAATCCTTCACGACTGAGACAATTTTTATTTTTGTACCTTTTCTCCACGTTAAAAAACGACCCTGGTGTCTAACTCTGTCCCGTGGGGAGGCATAATTGTTTATAATTGTACTATTCAGAAATATTATTTATAGTTCGTCCATTTCAGTTAGTATACATTTCCTTTACGCTTAATTAATTTACAATCATTAATATCGTTAAACAATTCCGTTTAAAACCGAAATTATGCCACCCAAACGAAGTAGAAATGAAAGTGAGGAAGAAAGAATGGAAAGATTGGAAGCTAATAGACTAAGAGTTGCTGCAATTCGCTCCAATGAAAACAATTCAGATAGAGAAAGACGTCTAGAACTTAACAGGATACGTCAAAGAGAAAGGAGAGCAAGACTGTCAGATTTGGAAAGAGAAACCCAACGTGAAGCTGACAGAACTAGACATGCTGTAAGGCGGTTAAATTCATCACAAGATGAAATTCAAGAAAGGCAAAGATATGCACTGGAAAGAGAAGCAATATTACGATCGAATGAATTATATGAGGTAAGTAGACGTACACAAGGTCAGTTGAGAGTGGCTCAACGACATCAGAATGAATCGGAAACCCAACGAAGCTTTCGCCTATACCAAGGGCAACAACGAGAGGCTGCATGGAGAGAGAGTATGACTTTGCCCCAGCAATTGACAGAAAACGAGGCAGCTAGACAACGAATGACTGCTTTGAGACACCATGAAATAGAACACTGCAATAGAAAAGGATTGCTCTACAACAAAAATGACTCTCTCACTACAGCTGATATAGGAAAAATGGACAAAGTATGTCAACATTGCTCAGCTGTAAAATTTAAAGGAGAAACCCCTGGTTGTTGTTGTTCTTCTGGCAAAGTTGTGCTTGATAGCTTTCCACCACTGCCTCAGTTGCTTCAAGATTTGCTCTCCGGCAATGGTCCCATCTCTAAAGATTTTCTGCAAAATCTACGCAGTTATAACAATTGTTTTGCAATGACATCATTTGGTCACAAAATTGCGGCAGTACATGGGTGGAATCCTTCTTTTAGAATTCGAGGCCAGGTTTGCCACCAGATTGGGAGTCTTTTACCACCTGAAGATGAAACAGCAAAGTTTATTCAAGTCTACTTCTTGGATAGTCTGGAAGAGGAACTACATAATCGGGGACGTGACAGTAGACTCAATAGAGACATTCTCCAAAGTCTGACTGAATTTTTACATGAGAACAACAGCTTTATTTGTCAGCTGAAAACAACAAAGGAGAGGATTGAAGAAGAACACTTGGTAGAACATAAAGTTGTCATAAGGGAAGACCGAAGGCCGCAAGAAGAGCATCCACGGCGATTCAATGCTCCAACAACAACGTATGAGATTGGAATATTAATGGAGAATGAACCAACAGCAAACCGGGATATTGTCTTGCGTTTTAGAAATGATACATTAAAATGGATCTCCGAACTACATCCCCTCTACGATACTTTAATGTACCTGTTAATGTACCCCTATGGTTCTCCATCTTACAACATCTACATGAAGGCATCCAATGGGCGAAAAGTTACCCAACAGCAATTTTATTCGTACCATTTAATGACTCGGCCTGGAAACTATTTTCTCTGGTACCGAAGGCTATTTCAACAATGGCTGGTGGATGTGTACTGCAAGATTGAAACAGAACGTTTACAGTTCCTGAGGCGTGAGCAACAGACCCTGAGAGCTGACAATTATAGCAACTTGAGAGATTCAATTCTTAGGGAGGATGGGAATCCAGAACAGTTTGGTCAACGAGTTGTACTTCCGGCAACTTATACAGGAGGCCCTCGATACATGTTTGAGCGTCAAAGTGATGCCATGGCATATGTTCGGCGAATGGGCCGAGCCGACCTCTTCATCATGTTCACAACAAATCCAAAGTGGACAGAAATTACAGAAAATTGTCTTCAAGGGCAAGACCCTCAGGATCATCCAGATATTGTTGCCAGGGTTTTCAGGCAGAAGCTAAAAAAGTTACTTGAATTTATTAAAAAGGGAGGATTTGGCAGGTTGAGGGCTTTCCTGTACAGTATTGAATATCAAAAAAGAGGACTGCCGCATGCACACATCCTCACCTGGCAGGCCCCAGAGGACAAACTTCTACCAGAAAAAATGGATCTCTGCATATCTGCAGAGATCCCTGACAAAGAGGAAGATCCTGATCTTCATACTAAAATGATGGCACATATGGTGCATGGACCTTGTGGACCATTTAATCCAAATTGTCCATGTATGATTGACAACAAATGTTCCAAAAAATACCCAAAAGAATTTCTTCAGTGTACCAAGCAAGGCCAAGACTCTTACCCCAAGTACAGGCGAAGAAAACCAGAAGATGGAGGCCAGACTGGTACAATAAGGATGAAGAGAAATGGTCGGTATGTTAATCAAGAAATAACAAACCAGTGGATTGTTCCGTACAACAAGGTCCTCCTTCAGCAGTTCAACGCTCACATTAACGTAGAAATTTGCAGCTCGATCCAAAGCATCAAATATGTCCTCAAATACGTGAATAAAGGATGTGATCAAGCAGTGTTTGAACTACAAAGAACTGATGGAGCAGCTAACCAACAAGGCCAAGTACAAAGTCACATTGTGGATGAGATCCAGCAGTTCCAGAATGCAAGGTATGTCGGCAGTTCAGAGGCAGCCTGGAGGATATTGGAACATCCCATCCATGAACATTTCCCCCCAATTGTACAACTTTCTGTTCATCTTGAAAATGGGCAGCGTGTCATGTTCTCAGCTGATACTGCTCTGGAACGAGCCCAAGGTCCACCGCCTGCCACAACTTTGACAGCATTTTTTCAACTCTGCCATGAGGATGACTTTGCAAGGGGTCTCAAATACGTAGAAGTCCCTGAGTTTTACACTTGGAACAAATCGACAAAGAAATGGATGAGAAGAATGCGTGGGGTACAAGTTGAAGGTACTGAAAATGATGATGTATGGAAGGCACCATGCATTGGGAGAATCTACACGATTAGTCCAAAAGCAGGGGAGTGTTATTT
>NC_136510.1:24937592-24947592 GCF_053919585.1 Euprymna scolopes
TCTCTACATCTAAAACAAAACCTTCTCATTCAAAAAAGTAAGTGCATGATAAGTTTCTATTTTTCTATTTATATTTTTTGTACTCACTAGGAGTGCTTACACAGGTCGTCATCTGAGATTACTTACTGGTAATGCTTGTTGATGTACTCTGGAGTCTGGGGGAAAAAAAATCTTTCCATGTGCCCAGTACTCTCCACTTCTTTCGATAACCTTTGCAAATGACTAAGCGTTATCGCAACAGCTACTTACCAGTGATTTCTCGCTAACAATGACCATTAGTCTTTACTGGGATTTGGGTAGTAATGAGCCTCCCAAGGTCCAAGATATCTTCGTACACTTCCAGTGGAGGTCTGGTTAGTGCTCAATTTCATTGTTCTTTCCATCCTCCATAATCTTTAGCATCCATTTTGTGTGATATCAACCGAGACTAATACCTTGTTGTTGTAATTATTATTGGCTCACAAGGAGCTTTCACATAGGTCATCAAAGATCTCTCCTTCAAAGAACAATGTAGTGTTCCCTGAAATCTGAGTGATAACAAGTTTCCACAGATTTCCAGTACTCTCCATCTCCTAAATAAAATTAAAATAAATTTACGCTATCGCAACAGCCTTTTGCCATTGATTTCTCGCTTGCAGCGGCCATTAGTCGCCACTGAAATTTGAGTGGCAATAAGCTTCCTCAAGGTCCCAGTTCTCTTCGCACTTGTTCAGCAGAGGTCTGGTCAGCGCTCTCTCTTCCGTCTTTCCATCCTCCTTGACCCTTCTCGACTAATTGGTATCACCCTTCTGGAGGGCAATTATGGGGCAATCGGAGGGGATGGAGAGAAGGATAGTGAACTTATAGTTATGGAGCTTTAATGTTCTTGGTTCCATGTAATGCTTCTTCATGTTTTGCCTCTGCAGCAGTTTGTCTGGCCCGCGATTGTCTATTGGTCTCCGTATTCAAGGGTTTCCTTAATATTTCAGCCGTTTTCATTACCGTTATTCGTTGTATCTTTACAGTCATCCCTCTGATTCCAATTTCTCCCATTCTTTTTTCAAAGTTTTTCGGAATTGTTTCTATTGTTCCTGCTATTATCGGTACTATTTTGATTTTCTTCATCATCCAAATCCCTTTCAGCTCTCTGGCTAGCTCTGTGTATTTGCTCCGTTTCACATTTTCTTTGACATTCACCCTGTGGTCAGCTGGGACAGCAAAGTCTACGATTTGACAGGGCTTTTCTTCTTGTTAATTATTACAACATCCGGTCTTCTTACTTGGATGGGTTTATCCATTAGTATGCCCTGTCCCATAGGATTAGATGATTCTCGTTTTCTAGTTCTGTTACCGGCCTTTGCTTGTACCATTTGTCTGTGCGTTCGAAATGCAGCTGTTTGCATAATTCCCAGTGTATTGCCCTCCCCACTTAGTCGTGTCTGTTCTTGAATTCCTTTTGGTCAAGTTTGCTGCATTCGAATAGTATATGGTTCATCATCATCATCATCATCATCATTACATTTGTCTTCAATGTTTATTAACGACATCTCGTTCCTTTCTTTTCTTTCAGTGTATCTTGTCACAATTAAACCCACTTTATTCGCTGTCGTCGTCCTCACATTGATTGCGCATGCGTCATTCATCAAAGGGGCACCGACATCGACCCCAGACGAAACAAACCGAAAAGATTTAAAAAGAGATATAGATTTAGCCACGGACATCACGACGTACACGATGAGAGCACTAAACACTAGTTTTCTCACTTACGTAAGTATTTGAAAAATATTATTTTTAATGTAATTTGGTTTTCTTTCGTAATATTAACCAAGAAAGTAAAGCCAACAAGCAAAAAGTTTAAAAATCATTTGGGAGGCACTTCTGCAGTATGCAGACGGCGACTATTGTTAGAGGGCGATAACTCCAATTTCTTCTTGGTCAAATAACGCGGCATATAAGTAACAAACAAGATTTTTTCCCGAACACAAAAATATTTCAAAACCAAACACATTTTGTGTATAAAAATGTATCAATATATAACTGTAAAAACATTTATTTAAAAATTTGCGTAAAAAAATATAATTTTAATAAAACAATTTTGTAATGAAAGCAACATCGGATTTTTATGAAGTAAAATACCCTTCTTCTTTTTTTTTTCGAACAAATAAATAATTTAAATGAAACATATTTTGAATTAAATTGACTTTGAATGGTCAACAACAACTTAATAATTGAAATGTTTTTGATCGAGAAGTGCCACCTAGCGACAGTTTAGTGAAACGCACCAAGTAAAGATGACCGCCGTCCGAATACTGCAGCAGTACTTTTTGTTGTTTCCTGAACACAAAAAGTGTTAAAACTAAATAAATTTTTCTAAAAAAAATATTTGTTTTATCATTTGATAATACAAGAAGTTTTTTTCTTTTTTGTTTCTTTCGTAATAACACAAGAAATGTTAATAAATAAAGTAAATTTTTTAATAAGTGTATGGTTTTGTTTTTCGTGTCTTCCGTTCGGTTACGTTACATAATCAACCGTATCCACTTTCGGTAGCTTGATTTTTTTCCGAGCAGTAAACTTGGACATTACCTAAAAAATATACATATATTTCTTTTGGAGTGGGGGGGAGGAGCTCGTTTTAAAACTATATCTACCTCAGTATTTTCTTTTATTTTCTATTTTTGAGCGATTATCGAGTTTTGCGGTGACGAGTTTTCATAAATTCGCTTAGATTAGTATCGCTTTATCATCTGAAATCTTTTAAAAATATTTTTGTTATTGACATTATTCGGACACTGTCCTCATCTTGAGTGTTATTCTCGCAATGTTTCGACCGATGTAACCCCGATCTTCTTCATTTGTCTCTTCACGAATATTTCTGTCAAACTCAAGAATTTGCACAGAATTTCGAACGAAATACCTTATTTAATTCACAAGAGTAGCATGTTCTCGTCTTGTCAGCCATTAAATTAATTTGCAATTGTATTCTTAGTATCGTCCACACTGAGTATAGCATTTTACAAAAAACAGCGCAAAGATTTTATAAAATAAACAAACATTTATTCGTATATTTGTATATAAACAATCATTTATTTATTTATTTGTATATAAACAATCATTTATTTATTTATTTGTATATAAACAATCATTTATTTGTTTATTTGTATACAAACAATCATTTATTTGTTTATTTGAATATAAACAATCATTTATTTGTTTATTTGTATATAAACAATCATTTATTTGTTTATTTGAATATAAACAATCATTTATTTGTTTATTTGTATATAAACAATCATTTATTTGTTTATTTGTATATAAACAAACATTTATTTGTTTATTTGTATATAAACAATCATTCATTTGTTTATTTGTATATAAACAATCACGTATTTGTTTATTTGTATATAAACAATCATTTATTTGTTTATTTGCATATAAACAATCATTTATTTGTTTAAAATCTATATTTTTCACTATGCGCGAACACGCGTTTTTTCTATACCATTTAAAAATTCTTTCCATTTTAATATCAGAGCACAGAAAAAAAAACAATGACGACGAAAAATTTGATTTATAAGCAAATAAATGTTTGTTTATTTAAAAAATATATATCTGCGTTGAATTGGCTTACTAATCTGACATTTTGAATTTAAACTTAAACAACGCTTTTATCACGGTGAAAATCCTTCATATTATATTCCAACGCAACCTCGCGTATCTCGTGGCTGGAGCATTTCAACATCACCGTTGAACAACACCGAACGAATCTTATTTTTCTTAGTGGTATCATGTCACGAGGGAAGAAAAAGAGGAGGAATTTGTCTATCCTGACGAAGACGCAACGACGTCGAAAAATTGAATTCATAAACTAATAAATGTTTGAATGAAATAAAATACGGATCAGGTTCGCTTGAAAGCTAAACCACGACGTAATATTAGGAGAATAAACAAATAGTTTACTTTTTGAATTTGAATAACATGAATATATTTCGGAGCTAAACTCTATCCTCAGTATGTTGTTTTTTTTTTCTTAACTTTTTTCTTGCCATGTTGTAAAGTTAGAGAAAGAAAAAAGTATACTTGTAAAGAGCCGCGCGTTGTATCTAAGCGATTGTGTTTTGAAATATCGGACTGTGCGTCTCACATCCTTGAAGTAATATGTTTTTGTTTATTTTTTTTAAGTTGTGTTTAATTAGCAGTTTTAATTTAAATAAATCATATCAGTTTAAGCATTTAAAACTAAATCCTCCATTTTATGTTAAATGACAACAATTGTCTAAGGATTTTGTTTGTTTGTTTGTTTTATTTGTAGTGTAAACACGTTCCAATCTCCTTCACCTCAGACTGCAATCATTTTATGGCCATGTTGAATGCCAGGTCAGATGGTTTACGGTTACCAAAAGTTGTCATCGAGAATAAGTTGGATTTTCAATACATCAAATCAGGCAAGGTAAAAAAAACAAAAAACAAACAAACAAACAAACAAACAAACAAACAAAAAACGTTGCTTTTAATGTTTCTTTAGTATTTGTTTATATGTAAACATGATTTTTTGTTAAACACCCGTCTAGCTGAAAACACTGTGAATAATTTTCCCCACTCTTTATCTGCGCCTAAACCAAAACGTAGATTCCATGAACAAAGATCCTTTCTTAGAACTGCACGCCTGTGAAACTCTCTTCCATTGGCCTGTTTTCCATCTGACTACAATTTGGTTGTCTTCAAGTCCAACGTAAACAATTTCTGGATGAACCGTCTCCTTAAGTAATTCAATTTTCCAAATTTCCACTACTAACGATTTCTATATTATCCCATTGACTAATGTACACTCAGTAACCCTTATTCTTGAGTGGCCTCCGGCCTTGATATGTGGTGACCCCTACGTAAAAAACAAAACAAAAAGCAAACAAAAAAAAACGTGAAGACGTCGATCCCTTATTGTTTTGCTCGAAGCATTTGAACTTTTTTTTTTACATGGAAGTCACCACTTATCAAGGCCCGCAAGCCACTCGGGGATAAGGGTTATTGCGTGTACAGTAGTCAATGGGACCTTGTGTGTAACAATTCCAATTGCGCTTCTTCAAATGTTTTGTATCTAAATAAATAAATGCAAAATATTTTTGTTTTCGTATTATTTGGGTTATTAGGTTTGGTTTGGTTGTTTTTGTTTTACGGCATATCAACCCTTTTCAGGTTATTTAATTCCGAATCCATTTATTTTGAAGAAAATTTTTTTAATAGAATATTTTTTTTTTTAAGTCGGTTTACCACTCCGGGTCAGAGTGGACCTGGGAGCAATGGCAATTAAAGGATGTCTCTACACTCCCCAAAGCGCGCACGATGGGGCCTCACCATCGGATATAGTTTAAGGTCATATCCAGGACCGGGGTTATTAGGACTACTGTACTCATCTTCGCATCACGTTTCTGTCGATGTCCGACCTTCTTCAGGTGTATTTTTCACATTTCTACAACAAGGCTTTTGATATTTCGGTGAGTCGAACAGTGAACGAATATCTTGGTTTTCTAAAACTATATTTGGATGTCTGACCTTCTTCAGGTGTATTTTTTCGAACTCAGACATCCTTTTTGTTGAATTCAGGAATTTGCATGGAATGTTCTGGTGAAACGTTTTATTTAATTCACGAAAGTTGCATGCTCTCGTTCTGTTAGTCATGACTGGGTTCCAGTCTGCAAGGATCTGTGCGCAGTGAATAAAGTACTTGGTAATATTCAGTTGTAAGTCACACTATCCTGGACGTTGAAGGTTCAATCCTCAGTACAGGTAACACTAGACATACAACTGCCTTATTACTTAGTATTTATACTCAATCATGGCTGACGGAACGAAAGCATTATATTCTCGTAGATTAAATCATGGCTTTCGTTCGACATTCGTTCTACTCTTATGGTACAATCCAAACGTTTTAATGTTATTGAAATTAATAATAAAACATAATATGTTAAAATATTCGATATATAATATAGACGAAATCCCCCCCAGCAGACATTTTAGCGCCTAATTTGCCGAACTATTTTTAAACAGTTTATAATAAATTAATGCTTGGCTTTATTTACTTGTAATTTTATTGTCCTATTTGCCCTATATATGTGATAAATTTATTGATATCAGTAATAACAAATAGTCGATTGCTAAAACATTCTCCATTAAAAATATTTGTTCGTTTATGTTCAAGGGAAATAATTTCAATCAATCTATCTTTAGCTAGATAAAAAGATTTCCAAGAAAGAATTTTGTTGTTAGCTTTGTCGCTCTTTAAATATTCAGAACAGTAAAATATACACTTTTATAAAAACTATCAAAATGTTATTAACTAATAATTATTTTCTGTTTCAGGCGGCAATAGCGAACATGAGTCGAACAGTGAACGAATATCTTGGTTTTCTAAAACTATATTTGGATGTGGAATATAAGATTGTCTGTGAGCCTGCAACAAAAATTAATGTCGTATGCCATTTTCCGAAATTCTGTTCCACTCTTCCTGACAACGATTCCGCCATCTTGTACTGCAATCTCAATACCGTTTATCATTATCTGGACAATTTGAAAACGCTTCTCGAATTACCGGTGAGTCTTAACAAGTTGTTGATATTAATTTTTTTTTTATGTATAAATTTACATGTTTTTCACTTTAGTTGTATAACTGTCCCATTGAATAAAATGGACAAAAATACCCCCCCCCGAATAAAAACAAAACAAAGCACCATTGACCTATTAAATAAATGCAATAGATTTTAAAAAATATGGGTTTCTGAATTATCGGCGAAGATCAAAAATTTTTCATAGCCTTTATTTATCTTATAAAAAAATGATGTGTTTTCAAGTTATTTTGTTTTTCTTATTAATAAATGCAATAGGTTTACAAATGAATGGATTCTAAGAATAAAATCCAAATAATAATAACGTATCGATGAACACACACACACACACACACACACACACACACACACACACACACACACACACACACACATATATATATATATATATTTATATATATATATATATATATATATATATATATATATATATATGTGTGTGGTGACCTAAAAAAACAAAAGCTAAATGGAGGCCATCTTGAACATATGCTGTAGAACGGAGAAAAAAAGGCCAAAGACCCTAATGTTTTGATGTGATGTTTTGAATATAATAAACTAGTTATGACCAAAGGTTCATTTCATTCGGACAAAACACTAAGAAACGGGACCTAATTAGGTTTGGGGCCCGTTTTTTTTTGGGGGGGGGGTCACCCTATATATATATATATATATATATATATATATATATATATATATATATATATATATATATTTATAACTTCATTAAACATTCCAAAATAACAGAAGTATTCATTTAATTCACATTCATATTGTTTCATTGCAGCGTCGTACACGTGTTTCATGGATGGCATGAGTTTACCAAGCAAATCAGCAAAGATTTACATTAGTTTTTCTGTGATTTTGAAATATTTAATGAGGTTATATATGCTTTAAAAGTGTATATTACTTTTTTTTTTATTTCGCTTAATTAATTGTGGCAATTTTAAATAACTTTATTATATCTATTATATAAAGGAATTTTGTCAGTGTGTGTGTGTGTGTGTGTGTGTGTGTGTGTGTGTGTGTGTGTGTGTGTGGCGGTGGTAGTTCCTTTCAATGGACTCCAAAACAGCTGGGACGATTTTTATGAAATGTCACACACATATACTTTATGTATCTGACATTGTTCTTTGATAGCGTTTGTATCGGAATGTATTTGATTACTATTCATAATGATAATCGAAAAAATCCGATGAAAGAAGGAACAGACCTTTTGGACCAAAGTTAGCACATAATACAGCCTAACATCACAAGTGAATTTGAGAAGATTTATTACCACAAAAGCAGAAAAACCAGGCATATAAAAATCAACTGTACGTTCTTTCATAAGATAAGGGTGCATCAGAAAGAAAGTTTTCTATTTAAAAGAAAATTGAACCATGATATTTGATTTTTACATTTTAAACTCTAATTCAAGCCACTATCACCGCACAAGCAAAAAGGCTAGGCATATAAAATCAACAGTAGGTTCTTTGATATAACAACTTCAAAATATTTGAAGATTCAGTGTTTATTTCCTAAAATGGCGTCTGATATTCGTTTGTTTTTTTGATTGTAAGTCTCATGTTCTTCCTTTGATATCTATTGCAGCTTTCCGATTCCGAGTTGGCAAATGTGAATGTGGACAGTCAAGTTGTTGTGCCGCAAAACCTTCCATTTCTCTATCGTCGATGGCTCGTCATGCTAATGCTGCATACGTCACTCAATCAAGTCAACTCCATTCAACAAAAACTCACCGAAATATCAAAAGCCTTGTTGTAGAAATGTGAATGACCAAATTAATTTTTTAGAGTAATCCAACTACTAATTATCAGGAGATAAGATGCAAATGTTTCTAGATATTGTTTATTAAGCGCAGTACGCGCACACGTCCATGACCTACTTTTGGGAGTTCTGGACAGTGAATATATATATTTTTTTTAAATACGCTTACGTAAGCGCACACAACAATGACATATGTTTGTAATTTTATAAAGGTTGAAGCGTTTCATGCTTCAGATATTATTCTTAAATGAAATATAATTTTTTATATAAAGTTATTGGAAATATATTTTATTTTTGTTATGAACTGTTAATTTATTATTGATATGTATTTTTTTGTATTTTTTTTTGTATCAATAAATATTTATTTTTATAATTTGTTTTCTTTTTGTTTTATTTTACCTTCATTTTTATCTTCTTTCTTTGTTATTTTATTAATTGTAATTAGTTTCTACGTCCTTTTTTTTCTCATTCATAACTAGGGATATGAAACAGAATATTCTTAATCGTTGTTTTGACTCTCGGGTATATATCCGACACAGTTAGACACAGTCAATTAATTGAGAACAACATCACTATATATAAAAGCATATAAGATATCAACGGATACACACTCAATGAAAAGAATATTCTGTTGTCATAGGCCTATTCATAACATACAAAATACATTGCCATGTCAACTGTTTGCGACCATCTTTATTGAGTCACTATGTAAGTAGTTGACAAACATTTCATATAAGTTTTAATAAAGTAAAATATTGTAAAGTAATCACAGGTTAGCCATATTGCCACGATAGGACACGGGTTGGAGTAAGCTTGATAGTAAAAGGTCTATTAGATTGGACATTCTTCTTCTATAAGGGGGGGGACTGTTGGTAAATGGACCAGCCCAGATGTAGCAACAATACTCCAGCAATCGGTGACTAAGAAGGATTCTTGTAAACGTTAAAGGAAAGAAGTTCAGTCTTAGTAGCATTTAATGTCAACATCTATTTTTCGTCCCCATTTCACTATAGACTGGTGATTATTTTTTGAAGTTTTCAATTATGGTATATTTGTTTGAAATGCTGACTGAGCATAAATACAAGTTTTAAAACGATCTCGTTTTTAAGTTAAAGTTCCCTGCGTTTCTTCTTATTTTCATTTTATAGATATAGCGTTGAGCTTAACTCCAATCATCATATTTCAACTCTGCTGACAATAACCCCCAAAATTCGTGGAGATCTTTTTTTTTTTATATTTTAGTTTCAGCCAACAGTAAGAAAGGGATAAAATCACCAAGAAAAAAAAAAAGAAAAACAAAACAAAAAAACAAAAAACATGGCAGTTCTGCATTTTAGATTTCTTTGGTTTCCATTTCGTAGTAAGGGGAGACAATCACGAAATTTATGTAACTTTTAAGAAAGTTTCCAGAAAATCAAAACAAATACATTAATACAGAAAGCATTAATTACCGCAACAAATATTGAATTAAATTATATATATATTTTTAAGAAATCCTTTTTGTTCGTCGTTGAAAAACAATCAAATATTGTAATGAATTAAAATCTAGAAATAATTTTAAACCACAAATAGTTTATTTACAAAGGGTTACGTTCATTTCAAAAGAAAGAGTGTCTACTTGCCCCGAATCAAACCTT
>NC_136510.1:24955092-24975092 GCF_053919585.1 Euprymna scolopes
TGTATTAAGTATAAATGTCTTACTTGTTATGTCTGTGACAATGTGCATAATATATTTCGGGAAAAAATTCCCCTTTTCAAATGGTGGATGTTACAGTTCGATTCGGAGCATCGGTTTTCTTTTAAGGCAGGGGCGGGGCGTCGATGCTAATCCAGTTTTAACAACTGTTGTTCTTACTGTAAGCAAGAGACTTTCACCAAAATACCACATTCACTTGTTGCTTAATCTTATTCGGATGAATGATAACTAGGGCTGTGATAACAGAACGTTCTTTTCATTCTTTTGACTCTCAAGTATATATCCGACACAGTAAAGCACAGTCAATCAACCGAGATCCACATCAGTCTATATGAAAGCATATAAGATATTAACGGGTATATACTCAAAAATGAAAATAATATGCTGTGGTCACAGCCCTAATGATAACCAATTAGTTTTGAAATAAATTAATGAATTTTTGGTAAATGTGTAATTTAGCGGCGTAAATTATTTGACAGACAAAAAAATTATAACAACTATTTATTTTTATATAAAACACACTATTAGATCCGAAGGCTAAAATACCCCCCCCCCTCCAAAATTTTATTTTATTATTTTTTTACAACATTTTTTATAAGACTAAATGTACGACAATCGAGGCCGCCATATTGTTTTTAAAATTTGGCCTTTTTGAAGTTTGACAGATTGGTCTTTTCAAAGCCAAATTTGGCCTTTTTTATGCTCTTTCATTAATTATTTGGCCACCACATTTTTTTTTGTAATAAAAGAGCGTAAAAAAAGGCCAAATTTGATCTTAAAAGGGCAATCTGTCAAAATTTAGAAAGGCCAAATGTTAAATACAATACAACGGCTTCAAATGCAAATTTAGTCTAAAAAGAATTATGAAAAAATAATAAAAATGAATTTTTTTTTCTGGTTTTATTTCAGCGTTTGGGTCTAATAATGTGTTTTATATAAAAATAAATCGTTTTTATAAATTTTTGTCTGTCAAATAATTTACGCCGCTAAACTACACATTTATCGAATTTTTTTCCTGGTTGCATTGATGTAAATCACAATGATCCTTATTATTCATTTATTGGTTTCTTGTTTCTCATCGTTAACTATATCCACAGTTACAACGAAAGCTAACGCACGCACACACACTCGCACACACACACACACACACACACACACACACACACACACACACACACACACACACACACACACACACAAACACACACACACACACACACACACACACACACACACACACACACACACACACACACACACACACACACACACACACACACACACACACACACACACACACACACACACACACGTTGTAAGACCTAGTGATACGAAATTTATCAGGCGAAACTGAAACTTTGTGGGCGATTCACTCATTTTTAAATAATATCCGAAAGTACAAGTGAAAAAATCAATGTTTCCAAACGTTTTAACGAAAACATCAAATATGAGTTGCGCTTCAATACAAATCTACTTTCACTTTCGTATCCAACGCCGTAAAAACTACATCCAAGTTTTCCAATCTTTTTTTAGACATGGAATTTTCAAATCTATCCTCTATATAAGCAACACACATTTCACCAACATCATTTTCATATCAACAGTTGATGTGAAAAGTTTTTCTGTTCGAGAGTTTTTGTCTCCACAGATTACCTCACATAAAGTCAACCTCTGAAAATTTCTACATCTAAAACAAAACCTTCTCATTCAAAAAAGTAAAAAGTAAGTGCATGACAAGTTTCTATTTCTTTTTTTTTTTTTTTGTACTCACTAGGAGTGCTCACGCAGGTCATCATAAAAGATTACTTACTAGTAATGATCGGTGGTGTACCTTTGGAGTCAGTGGAAACAACAAATCTTTCCACATTTCCAGTACTCTCCACCTCTTTCGATAACGTTTGCAAATGACTTAGCGTTATCACAACAGCCGCTTACCAGTGATTTCTCGCTAACAACGACCATTGGTCTTAACTGGGATTTGGGTGATAATAAGCTTCCCCAAGTTCCCAGATCCCTCCGCACTTCCAGTGGAGGTCTGGTTAGTGCTCACTTTCATTGTTCTTTCCAACCTCTTTAATTTTTGCAGCCATTTTGTGTGATATAAGCCGAGGATGATGCCCTTTTTTCCTTTGTTATCATTATTGTTATCATGAGGAGCTTTCACACAGGTCATTAAAAATCTCTGCTTGAAAATAACCAGTGGTGTCCACTGGAAGCTGAGTGACAACCAGTCACCCCAGAGTTCTAGTACTCTCCACCTCTTTCGGTAGCATTTGTATATGAATTTGCGTTATAGCAACAACCGCTTACCATTGATTTCTCGCTGACAGCGGTCATTGGTCTCCACTGGAATTTGAGTGGCAAAAAGCCTCCCCAAGATCCCAGTTCTTTTCGCACTTGTTAAGCGGAGGTATGGTCAGTGCTCTCTTCTCGGTCTTTCCATCCTCCTTGATCCTTCTCGACAATTTGCTCGCTAGAGGTTCTCACAAATCAGACGAGAAGAGAAAACTTTAAAAAAAAAAATACTTATCGATAAGTTTTCCGATATTATTTTAGACATGGAATTTACAGGTGCATCCTCGATATATAAGAACACACATTTTACGAACATTATTGTCTTATCACCAGTTGATGTGAAAAGTTCAATTCGAAAGATTTGTCTCATGTGAATTTGAAGTCTTCCACAAAAAATCGGGCGAATATTCTTCATAATTCTAATTTCCAAATCATCGTCAATATTGTAGACAAGGCGAAATAGTAAGTGGTTTACAAGTTTCTTGTTTTATATTTAAATTGTATTTTATTGGGAGGGGGGTATTATTTATTCACTATTTGTTTATAGATGTGACCTATTCCCAACCATGCCCAAATATTTTCGTGCATCTGGTCTCTACTTTTGTATTTTGTTCAAATCAGTAATATTTGTATTGCTGATATCTTGCGTCAGAGTCTTACACATGTTACATTGAATGGGTCCTGGGTATGACCTTAAACTATATCCAGTGGTGAGGCCCCAGCTTGCGGGCTTTGGGGAGTGTGGAGCCACCCTTTAATTACCATTGCTCCCAGGTCCACTCTGACCCGGAGTGTTAGTACCTGTTAGGGTCCCAACTACGGGTTAAATAGAAACCGACGTGAAAACAAATATAGTCTATTAAAAAAATTTCTTCCGAATCTTTGGATTCGGCATTAAATAACCCGAAAAGGGTTGATATGCGGTAAAACAATCAAACCAACCAACCAACCAACTACATTGGATGGTAGAAATTTAGTAAACAAATCTTCATAGAGAGAAATATAAGTTTCTCCGGAAAAAGTACACATTTTAATAATTCTTTAGCATGAAAAAGTACCAGAACAATTCTGTTCGTATTATTTATTTATTTTTAAATTATAAAAAGTTCTATATGTTTACAATGTAAATAAAAATGGTCACTGTTTCCAGGGATACGAACCGGTGACTCGATATTTGTGTCCCTTTCGCTTTTGGTTTGAGTTGTTTTGGGTTCGAGGTTAATCGCCACCTAAACTCCAATCCTGAGAGATATATAAGTTCTTAAGGAAAAAGTACACATTTTTATATTTTTTATCATGGATTAAAAAGATAAGTAATAGTAAAAGGAAGGGGGGGACTTTTAAAAATCATAAGAGAAAAAATAAAAAAATAAAAACATAAATAAAATATAGCATTTTGTGTCTGATAACTGAATATTTTGTTTCAATTTCTATATACGATTTGTTTTTATTCCTCCGCAAGTTTTCTGTTTTCCTCGTGTCTTTTAAGTTGATAAAGTATGCAGTCAGTCAGACAGAGACAACCGTTGTAAAATGTAGTAAACACCGTTCATTCATAACATCGGACGGGAACGTAGCCGGTTATCTATTTATAGCCAGTTAACTTTTCTCTCTCTCTCTCTCTCTCTCTCTCTCTCTCTCTCTCTCTCTCTCTCTCTCTCTCTCTCTCTCTCTCTCACCTAATCTTCTAGTTTATATTTGCGTACGTGTACGTAAGAGCGCACTAGTGGTAGACGCCGATATAGACTATAGACATGGTCAAAGCAGTAGTTGAAATTCTTTAGTATTATTTTTTTTCTCCGAAAATGAAAAAAATATTTAACTGATATTTAATCGATATTTATCCAAATTGCTAGAGATTAAATGAAAATGAATAAACCGAAATAAAATAAAATTTAAAAAAATAATTATTCATATATATATTATTTGCTCAGTATATTTATCCATTACGCCTCCGTATTGTATTGTCTTCTGAAATATATATATATATATATATATATATATATATATATATATATATATATATATATATATATAACCATCGACATACAGTCCGGTATCGTTTCATCATCAGTGCCGCTAGACTAGCACCTCTCCAAAGCCGAGGATTGAACCCATAGCCATCGCGTTGACAGTCAGCAGTTCTACCGATCGACGCACGGGAGCGGCGCCTGTAATAACCTCGCCAAATGTCTGTTTAAACAAACATCCGTCCACCATTTTTACAGTGTTCTAACTGCTGTGTGTGTGTGTGTGTGTGTGTGTGTGTGTGTGCGTGCGTGTGTGTGTGTGTGTGTGTGTGTGTGTGTGTGTGTGTCTGACTGGCTGCTGGCTGTCTTTCTCCTAAACTAAAACTTTATATATATGTGTGTGTGTGTGTGTGTGTGTGTGTGTGTGTGTGTGTAAGGTTATATGTTTTTCTGGCTGTCTGTCTCCATATTTTCAAACTCTATCTCACCGAAACCATCAGCCGAAGAAGCCTCAAATAATGGTGTTTTTTATGGACCCTTTTTTATATGTCTTTAGCCGGTTAAAATAGTTTTTAAGGGATTTTAAGGGATCACAAATGTTTCCAAATTGAAAAAATCGTTATGCATTTTGCATATTCATCTTAGTTTATTTTTTCATTTTTGATCGGCTCATATGAGTGGCATGTTGGTACAGTGGTAACGTCACCTGCTTTTGAAAGCTACGGTTTCGATTCTAGCTAATGACACAAAAATACTTTTATTTTTGTAATCACGACTCCACAATAATATATGCGAAATCTGGACATACTAAAATATCATGTCTACGCGTATTTTACGACTAAACAATTTTTTATACCCAGGAAACCTATCTATATACACACGCACACACACATACCACACACACACACACACACACACACACACACACACATATATATATATATATATATATATATATATGGTGACCCCCCCCCAAAAAAAAATGGGCCCCAACTCTAATTAGGCCCCGTTTCTTAGTGTTTTGTCCGAATGAAATGAAACTTTGGTCATAACTAGTTTATTATATTCAAAACAGCACATCAAAACACTAGGGTCTTTGGCCTTTTTTCTCCGTTCTACAGCATATGTTCTAGATGGTCTCCATTTAGCTTTTTCTTTTTTTAGGTCACCTTGTGTGTATATATATATATATATATATATATATATATATATATATATATATATATATATATATATATATATATATATGTGTGTGTGTGTGTGTGTGTGTGTGTGTGTCGTACGGCAACATTTCTCTCCTTCAAATTCAAGCGTGCATAGCATTCGTAATATTCAAAATATAATTATCAACTTTTTATTCTTTCAAAGGTAAACATTTACAAGTATTTTTTTTTTAAACAAAAACAATAAGCATAAAATGTATCTGCTGTCTTAGACATGAACACCAAATCGGTTTCCTTTTAAGGCGGGGAGCGGGGCGTCGATGCCAATCCAGTTTTGTTAACAAATGTTGTTCTTACTGTAAGAGAGAGACTTTCACCAAAATACCACACTCACTCGTTGTTTAATCTGGCTCGAATTACTTGATAACCAATTTGCTAAAAAAAAAAAAAAAAAGATTTTTTTTTTTTTGCCTGGTTGCATTTGTGTAAATCACAATAATCCTTATTATTCATTTATTGGTTTCTTGTCTCGTATTGTTAACTATATTCACAGTTACAACGGAAGCTAACTTACACACACACGCACGCACACACACACACACACACACACACACACACACACACACACACACACACACACACACACACACACACACACACACACACACACACACACACACACACACACACACACACACGTTGTCAGACCATTTTATTCGAAATTTATCAGGTGAAACTGAAACTTTGTGGGCGATTCACTCATTTTTAAATAATATCCGAAAGTACAAGTGAAAAAATCAATGTTTCCAAACGTTTTAACGAAAACATCAAATATGAATTGCGCTTCAATACAAATCTACTTTCACTTTCGTATCCAACGCCGTAAAAACTACATCCAAGTTTTCCAATCTTTTTTTAGACATGGAATTTTCAAATCTATCCTCTATATAAGAAACACACATTTCACCAACATCATTTTCATATCAACAGTTGATGTGGAAAGTTCTTCCCTTCGAAAGTTTTTGTCTCCACAGATTACCTCACATAAACTCACTCTCGGAAAATCTCTACATCTAAAACAAAACCTTCTCAGTCGAAAAAGTAAGCGCATGACAAGTTTATATATATATATATATATATATATATATATATATATATATATATATATATATATTTTTTTTTTTTTTTTGTTTTGTTTTTTGTACTCACTAGGAGTGCTCACATAGTCGTCAGAGATTATTCATTACTCATTGGTAATGATCGATAATGTACCCTGGAGTCTGTGAAAACAACAAATCTTTCCACATTTCCAGTACTCTCCACTTCTTTCGATACCTTTGCAAATGACCTAGCATTATCACAACAGCCGCTTACCAGTGATTTCTCGCTAACAACGACCATTAGTCTTTACTGGTATTTGGGTGATAATAAGTCTCCCAAAGTTCAGATCTCTCCGCAATTTCAGTGGAGGTCTGATTAGTGCTCACTGTCATTCTTCCTTCCATCCTCCTTAATCTTTCGCAGCCATTTTGTGATATCAGCCTTTTCAATTGTCTCTTTTATTATTATTATTATTATTATTATTATTATTATTATTATTATTATTATTATTATTATTATTATTTCTATGACTTTGTTTTCAATGTTTATTAACGACATGTCGTTCCTTTCTTGCAGTGTATCCTGCCTTAAATAAAACCACTTTCTTCGCTGTCGTCGTCCTCACATTGATTGCGCATGCGTCATTCATCAAAGGGGCACCGACATCGACCCCAGACGAAACAAACCGAAAAGATTTAAAAAGAGATATAGATTTAGCCACGGAAATCACGACGTACACGATGAGAGCAATAAACACCAGTTTCCTCACTTACGTAAGTATTTCAAAAATATTATTTTTAATGAAAATTGTTATTTATTTATTTATTTTTAACTTGCTACATTTTTAACCTTCATCGGTTTAAATACCTCGTACAAGCCAACAAGCAAGAAAATCACACACCTTTAACTATGAGGGTTTTCGAATGCTGGAGAGCTTTCTACTATAATAGCTTCTTCCTTGAATATGCTTGTCTATTGAATTCCCAACCTGCTCCCTGTTTTCTCGGCTGCGCAAACATGAAGAAATGTAATGTTGGCTTTTCTCAATTTTCATATTCATATTTCTGTATTTTCTTACACACACACACACACACATATATACACACACACACATATATACACACATATATATTATATAATTTTATCACATACACACATATATATGTGTGTGTGTGTGTGTGTGTGTGTGTGTGTGTGCGTGTGTGTGTGTGCGTGCGCGCGCATCTATATCAAAAACCGCTGTAAAACTTTTTGTTTTTAGTTTTTTATTTCCATTTTTTGTGGATGCATACACAGACCCCACAATTTTAATAAACCACCCCTGTTCAAAATGTAACATTTTTACTCTTGATAGCTATTCCATCATTGTATGTGGTCAGTTTTGTATAATAGTCAACCATATAGGAGCTTATTCGTATACAAACACACACACAAACGTGCAGCTATATATATATATATATATATATATATATATATATATATATATATATATATATATATATATATGTATGTATATATATATATGTGTGTGTGTGTGTGTGTGTGTGTGTGTGTGTTCTCGTTTATATAATTTTTGTATTTTAAACCCATTCCAATATAGTTTAACGTCATATGTAAATTTATATATCCATCAGAAATGAAGTTAAGGCGGTTATACTAGATATATCCAAAGCCTTTGATATAAGGTCTGACACAAAAGTATTATCAAGAAAATTCACTAATGCAGTATGGAACATTTCTTGCTCTGAACTCTTCGCATTAGCCGCACTTTATCATCCAAAGTAAAACGTAAAGTATTTTCAGCCATTTGAAATCCCTCCAAGCCCCAAAAGGTAACTCCTATACGCGAAAGTAATAAGCCAGTTCGAAATTTCAAATTTCTATAAAGTGAAGAGACAAACAGACAAGCTATTCAGATTCTACCAGCCAACCGAACGAAAGGAAGGTCGACGCAAAGCGCACTGCATTACATAACTATGTCTCCTCCTAGATAGCTTTGCAACGATTAATACGAAACTGATCCAATGCTCCTTGTTATGCTAAATGTCCATGACTCTTACTTGAAAGCTGAAATTATCTTCCCTCAATAATAGAAACACACTTTGTACCTTCAACTTTATTCGCATCTACTAAAAACTTGCACATATATCTATGACTCAACACGGGATGTAAAGACAAAAGAACTGGATGCCTCTACTCACTCGTACACATATACACCCACACTATAAGAACAAAGGTAACGCACACACATACACAATGCCACGCTGCCAAATACTCAAATACACACATATTCACACAATGAACATTTTGACTTGTAACTTCTATTCACTTAAGCTTTATGCCTAAACACGTGCTATACTAGATACCTTTTCCTTACTGAAAAATAACGCATATTTTCTTTTTCTTGTATAAAAATGCTTTGTTGTCGCATTTCGTTTTCCCTCAATTGTCTCAATATGGCGTTGATGGCGTGCGTTTTGTATTTGCGTCAACTGTATTCATTTCCGCCATTTTTTGGGGAGGGGAACACAAATGTTAGAGATTGTTCATGTTTTCAAATTGGTTGTCAAATCGATTACATTACACCGACAAGAACTCATCTTCCAATATCCACGATCGACTTAAACAAATAAAAAAAACTAATTTTTTCACCTCATTAATAAAATTATGTCTGTTTAATCATTCAGTAATAATATGAACCCATTTCATGGATTTTGCCACAAAAATTTTATCTCCATTTTATATTAGAAACACATGACGACAATTATTTAAAATTCTTTTTTTTTCTTTTTGTTTGTAGTGTAAACGTGTTCCAATATGGTTCACCTCAGACTGCAATCATTTTATGGCAATGTTGAATGCCAGGTCAAATTTGCCGCTCCCAAAAGTTGTCATTGACAATAAACAGAATTTTAAAGACGTCCAATCAAGCAAGGTAAATAAACAATTCATTTTAATACAATTTAGTACATGTAACATTGATTTTTAGTTAATGGGTAGGAGTTGATCCTAATTTTCATCTCACGGTTTTGCCTGAAACTTTTAAACCTTATGTCCAGTGACCTTTCCTTTTTCAAATGTTTTTATTGGTGATGGGACGATTCCAATATTTTTCCGATTTCGATACAATTACCGATTTTGAATCCGTCTCTTTATAAATTTCTAAATATTTTACTATATATATTCATTATTTCACCCCGATTACCGTAAAACACATGTTAAATACAATACTAATAATCAGATATTTTTCAAATTATTTTTCCCCGATTACCTCAAAACACAGGTTAAATGTGCAGGTATTTTTTCAAAAATACACTTTTGGAAAACGATTTTAGTAGTTTAAAATCAATAGCAGCCGAAGATTTTTTTTACACATAATCAAATAAAAAAAGATAAATAAAAGAATAGTTTTTTGCATCGAAAAATCGCCTCGACTTTTTTATGATTCCGATATCGATTCCAAACCCCCATAATTTCCGATTTTTCCGATTCGGATTAATCGTCCCAACACTAGTTTTTATAAACGAGAAGTTTTTTTTTTCATTTCTCACTTTTAATGTGTCATCGAAACAAGTTAATATGACTTAAATTGATAATAAAACATGATATATTAAAATATTGCATACATAAAAACGACAAAATACTCCCAAACAAATATTCTAACGCTTAACTTACAAAACTATTTTTAAACAAGTTGATAATAAATTAATGCTTGTTTTTATATATTTGTAATTTTATAGTGCTATTTGTCATATGTATGTGGAATACTTTTATCGATATTAGTAATTACGAAGTATCAATTACTAAAAAAAATTTTTTACAAATATTTATTAGTTAATTTTTAAGGGAGATAATTTAAATTAAACTAATATCGATTGTTTGAAAGGAAAATTACATAAGGTGTTACTGCTTGCTTTCTCGCCTTTTAAACATTTAGAGCATTAAAATATACATTCTTTATTAAAAATTAATAAACTTTTATTATTTGTATTAGCTGTTTGTTGTTTTCTATTTCAGGCGGCAGTAGCGAACATGAGTCGAACAGTAAACGAATATCTGGGTTTAATAAAACAACATTTGGATGTGGAATATAAGATTGTCTGTGAGCCTGCAATAAAAATTAAAGTCGAATGCCATTTTCCGAAATTCTGTTCCACTCTTCCTGACAACGATTTCGCCATCTTGTACTGCAATCTCAACACCGCCTATCATTATCTGGACAATTTGAAAGTTATTCTCGAATTACCGGTGAGCCTCAATAGTTTTATATAAGTTTTATTCATTCTCTTATAAAATGACACGAATTTCAATCATTTTCTTCTGTTTAGTTGAATTCATTGACATCGCAAACTTAACGCTATTGGACTATTTAATAAATGCAATGGATTCAAATAATAAATTGAAAGAATAATTACCTAAAAATAAGTGACAAACACACACACATCTATCTACATACCTATCTATACTCCTATGAATTCGGTTTTCTTTTGTGTGCATTGATATTCATATAAAACCCCTCTTTTTATTTATTTAAAAAGAAAATACAATTTTCTTATATCTTGGTTGTGGAATTGCATTCACTAGTAAACGATCTAGCTAATTTGCGTATTCTTTTAAACATTCATTTTAATTAATTCCCTATTAGTTGCTTCGGGTTTTTTAATGGGATAATCATCTTTAGTTAACTATTACGTGTAATTACATTCATGCAGATATTTTACATGATTTATACTTGCATAATATTTGCGAAAAAACGTTTATAGTAAACACAAAATTGTTTCCGTATATATTTATGTATACGTATATATTTTTGTTAAACAAATCTATCTATCTATCTATAAAAGTGAACGTGTCTGTGTGTCTGTCTGTGTGTCTGTGTGTCTGTGTACATTTCCCTACGCAATAACTCTGTCAATTTTTAGTCTACAGACTCGAAATTAGATATACAGGGTACTGAGATTTGGGAAAATCTATGTGATCGGTTTTCGGACAGAAATTTGGCTGTTAAAGGGTCAAAGTTCAGCGATTTGACCTTGGAGAACTCTACCAAACTCCTCCGACAATTTTGGGTCTACACACTTGAAATTTTAGGTACATGTTCCTTGAACATGTACCTAACTTAATAACTTGGTTTGAGTCCAAAACAATAAATAGGGGTCAAAGTTTAAAAAATTGACCCTTTTATTTTTGCTCAGCATACACTTCCAAACACCCGTGCAACGCCGGGCACCCATGCTAATATATATATATATATATATATATATATATATATATATATATATATATATATATATATATATATACTAGCAAAAGTACCCATCGTTGACTGGGTTCAAAAACAGCCTAACAGCCTACAGAAAATGAACTCTGATTTATGAAAGTATGATAGGTTATGAAAAGGAAGGGTTGTAAAGGGATAGCTTCGAATTTGGGAGTATCAAAACCAAAGCAAAATATGATGAAAGTAAAAGTAAAATAGATAAACCCCATAATTTATTATACCGCACCTGTTCACACTGAAACACTTATCACAATATTCTGTGGATCTATATTAAAAAACCTTGTTAAACTTTGTGACATATTTCCATTCTTGTGACATATTTCCATATATTTCCATATATATATATTGACTGAAAGTCTTATGTGTTTTGTTTTGTTTCTATTGCAGCTTTCCGATTCCGAGTTGGCAAATGTGAACGTGGACAGTCAAGTTGTTGTGCCGCAAAACCTTCCATTTCTCTATCGTCGATGGCTCGTCATGCTAATGCTGCATACGTCACTCAATCAAGTCAACTCCATTCAACAAAAACTCATCGAAATATCAAAAGACTTGTCGTAGAAATGTGAATGGACTTTTTAATTATTTTTACAGTAATACCACTTATTATCAAAAGATAAGATGTGAATGTTTCTAGACATTGTTTATTAGGCGCTGTACGCGCACACGCCCATGACCTACTTTTGTAAATGCTAAATAGTTAATACACACACAACAATGACATATGTTTGTCATTTCAAAAAAGTTGAAGCGTTTTATGCTTCAGATTTTATTTTTAAATGATATATATTTTTATATAAAGTTATTCGGTATATATATATTTTTTTATTTTTGTGTGAATTGTTAATTATTATGATAATACGCATTATTTTTGTATCAATAAAAATTATTTTCGTGATTCGTTTCCTTTTATTTATATTACACTTTCAATTTTATTTCTCCGTTATTTTATTGTCATTTGTTTCTACATATTTTTTCTGTATTCTCATTCATCCCAAGAAAATATTGCTACGTCGATGTAAGGGGTAACTAGATGTGACTGTGCTTATCGAGGAATTATGTAGGAAGTTGAGAAGCGTTTCATTTAAATTTCAATATGTTAGCATAGTCATGGAAGTAGAAAACAGAAAAGGCAATTCACAAATCTAGTAGTTTGAGAGAAGAATCTCTGAGAATAAAAGGCTTTCCAACATCCAGGGACCTATATAGTTAAGGGGCGAGATTTTGCTGCTTGTCAAGGTAGTCGGTGATATTTACATCCAGCAGACACAAGTACTACGAGATCTTCACCGCACTTTCCAATAAAGCTCTTTTTCTTTTACTCTAATTCACATTCCAATATTTTTCGCGATTCCGATACAATAACCGATTTCGTACTTAATTCCATCCAGCGACCGCCTGTTTTGCACCAGAGCATCACCATATCCAGATATACTTTGATGTTGACTTTATAGCTGACTTCGAGGATGTGAGGTGGCATGATGTGGCCGTCACTTGAAACAGAACCAAAGACAATAACTGTAACCGAAAACTTTGTTTTCATCACTCTGGGCACGTCCCTGTTATTCGTGGCAATCCAGCGATGCATTGTGAGTGTGTTGGGAATGGTCCTGTTGCCATAGCTTTAATCGGTACAGAGCATGAGTTGTACGGCGGCGCATCTCCGATCTCGGTCGTTGAACATTGTGTCACTTTTAGTTATGAAAAAAGGTTCCTATCGCTTTTGGAATTTGTACACAACTGGCCAACTAGTAGATGGTATGTAACAAAAACAGAAAACCGGTTTTCATCATATGGAAAGTGTCGTCTCATCTATGGCGACAATTTTATCGTCCACACTACATATGTGTGTGTGTGTGTGTGTGTGTGTGTGTGTGTGTATGTGTGTGTATAAAGTCAATATACTGAAAAATTAAATTCCATATATATATATAAAACATAATTTAACTGCAGAAATTCCCTTTCAGGAAATTACTTCATAGCTTTTCAAACACGCGCGCCACACACACACACACACACACACACACACACACACACACACACACACACACACATATATATATATCTAACATAATTTGATTGCAGAAATTCCCCTTCAGAAAATGACTTCAGTGCTTTCCAAACACGCGCGCCACACACACACACACACACACACACACACACACACACACACACATATATATATAACACATAATTTGATTGAAGAAATTCCCCTTCAGAAAATTACTTCATAGCTTTTCAAACACGCGCGACACATAAAATTATAGTATGCCTGCATTAGTTGCATATTTCATCATCGATCCGCATAAATATCTTCCGATTTGAATCACTACTGTAAATTTCTACTTCAGTTCTATCCACGCTCACTCTACCATGCAAGTAACATTTAGATGGAATCGCAATATTGCTGGTCCCTAAATAATTAGTCTTATTCCCGACCCATTATACATCGGGGTAAAAACTACACAGTAAACGACGACCGCTGTTATTTCCTTCGAACATTACAAGTCGTTATGCTTTCGCGACACCTATTTATACACGGCGGCCCCTTCATTACTTTACAGCTTTCCAAACACGCGCCGCATATATATATATATATATATATATATATATATATATATATATATATATATATATATATATATATATATATATATAACTACTTAATTTACTCACATAAAATTAATATACGAAAGTATAGATTTATGCGTAAACTTTAAGTATTTACTTCAAAAGTGCTCAATACGTAGGTAGAGCTAGTTAGTAATTTATTAAATATATACGGTGATTAAGCTACACTAAATATTCCGCATTTCATCCAATCTAGGATTCTTCAGGCTTATGCGCATAAGCCTGAAGGAAAAAAAAAGTATATATACATATTTCATGAACTTATGCTATAGAAGGGAGAAAAGAACACCAAATAAACGCGCGTGTGTATATATATATATATATATATATATATATATATATATATATATATATATATATACACACACACACATATATATATATATATATATATACACACACACAAATAAACGGGCCCCACTCTAATTAGGCCCCGTTTCTTAGTGTTTTGTCCGGATGAAATGAAACTTTGATCATAACTAGTTTATTATATTAAAAACATCACATAAAAACATTAGGGTCTTTGGCCTTTTTTCCTCCCTTCTACAGCATATGTTCTAGTTGGCCTCCATTTAGTTTTTTTTGGGGGGGGGTCACTCTGTATATATATATATATATATATATATATATATATATATATATATATACGCGCGTTTCTTTGGTGTTCTTGTGTAAATAAGTTCACGAAGACGGAGATCTTCCTAAGATTCCAGTTTCTGTTCATGTCGTACATAAGACCTTAATATTTCGTTATCTTTTCTATGTCTCAATTCTGTTTGGGGACATTAACTTGGATTAATGTTGCCTCTTTCTCCTTCTTGTCCCATATACCTATGTCAAGTTTAAATGGAAGTAAGTTTGTGTACGTATAATGAATTATAGTCACACGCGCGCACGGTATTATTCATTCATCAACTTGTTTCTTGTTTCGTTTTCTGAAGCATATCCGCAATTGTAACGATAACGGACGCTAACACACATACACGCACTGTCATTATTTGTGATATAAAATTATCTCGGTTCGCCTCCACAGATGAAACTGAAATTTGCGTTTTTTTTTTGTTTGTTTTTTTTTGTGGGGGGGGGGTCGATCTACTTGAAATAACAGACGAAAGTACAAGCGAAAACGTATTTCATAATGAAAACATCAAATATGAGTTGCGCTTCAACACGAATCTCTTTTCACTTTCGTGTGCATCGGAAAAGACGTCGTATTTTGGGGGAGTTTTTCCATCTTATTTTAGACATGGAATTTCAGATCTATCCTGTATATAAGAACACGCGTTTCAACAAATTCATCATTTCACGAGTTGAAGTTATTCTATTCGAAATATTTATTGCACGAAAAAGTTTGTCTCGCATCAATTTACAGGCTTGGATTTTAGATTTACTGCCACCAACAAAGAATCTCCAAAAAGAAAAGAAAAAAAAAATCTTGAATTCAACATTTGCTGCCACCAACGAACAATCTTCACAAACCTCTTCATCTGAAAGATATCCTCATTCGAATTCTACATTTATACAAGGAGAAAAGAATTCTAATTTATACAAGGAGAAAAGTAAGTAATCGACATGTTTTTTTTTATTTTCAAGAAGTTTTATATCTATATAAAAAAACATTTCTGATAAAGGACGGGGAATGTGTGAAATATTAAAAGTTATATTGACATTTAAAATTGACATGTTTTTATGTTTGCTATAATTCCCCCCCCCAACTCTAAAAATAAGAAAAAAAATCATTATTTTTAGCTGAGAAACAATTTTGAAATTAACACAACATGTCTATCTATCTATACTTATATAAAGTTGAGTTATTTGTTGCACTGATATTGATATTAAAATCTACTTTTTCATTTTAAAACTAGATACAACTTCTATAAATACTTAGTCGTGATTATACCAGCGACTTAAAAAAGAAGGAGAAATTTACATAGTCTTTTAAAAATGAAATTTTATTAATGTACTGTTCGTTTATTGTTTTTTCTTTTCTTTTTTCTTATTGGATGATTCGTTTCATTTCACTATTACACAGTGTTCTATTTTATTACGTACTGTTCTATTTGTGCATATTTTTTACATAGTGTATGATTGGATAGCATTTCGAGCGGCATTTAGAGTAATTTTTATCTTTATCTGTTGGACGGTCTATATAAAACAACTCTATCAATTTTTGGTCTACGGACTTCAAACTTGATATATAGGATAATAGAACTTGTGGAAATAATTCTATTTGGTAGTTAGCCAGTAAAAATAATTGCTAAGGGGCAAAAATTGAAAAAAAAAAACACTGGGACTTGCAATTATATATATATATATATATATATATATATATATATATGTATGTATGTGTGTATATATATATATATATATACATATATATATATTGTTTTTAAATCCCCGAAACAGTGTTTCATGGTAAACAACTGATGATCCCTTGAAAAATAAATTATTGGTATTATAGTAAATTCGAGAGCGAGTTGATGCAGTGATTGCAGGTGATTAAATAACTTACTGACTAGATGGTTTTCTAACGCATGATAAATTTTTTTTTTTTTGCATAGTTTTAAAGGTTAAAAACTTCAAAGACTATATATATATATATATATATATATATATATATATATATATATATATATATATATATAGCTTAGGGCATTAGATGAAAAGAGTGGGCTCAATTCTATAAGAAGAGACTTATCTAGACAATATAAAGCTCAACAAGTATCATTGGAGCGTATATAGGAGAACAATAGGAATGGGAAATGAAGTCACAAAACTATATATTGATGGATATGGATTTGTTCATTTATTCAATAAGGGAATAAAAACAATTAGTTGGGGGATAGAAAGGACTCTTTATACCAAGGAATTTCGAAGCCTAATGCTTCTCATCAGAAGAGTAGAGAAGATGCTAGGTAACATAGTGGGAATGCGGCGTCTAATGTGGGATTCATTGAGAACAAAATAGATCAATTAAAATTATATATGATGTTGGAGGAGTTTTATCGAATTCTTCCTACTACCACTTTTTTTTTTGCTCAACACACATGAAATGCGCAAAATTCTGTATAGCTTAACTGCCATATATATTTCCATAACGTAAATATATATATATATATATATATATATATATATATATATATATATATATATTTCCGTAACGTAAATATATATATATATATATATATATATATATTTACGTTATGGAAATATATATATATATATATATATATATCTTTCTTCTATCTATATATCTATATATCTATATCTATCTATATATATCTATAAAAACAGAGATGTGTGTGCCACAGACGATTTCTGATTGGTTAATCCAATAATCACATCTCCTAAAAAACTATGGTTCGTAGGCTTTTAACGATACCATAAAATATTATGGCTTTATTTATTGTCCATCTTGGAAGGGTTTAATTTTTTCCTAACTTGCGATTTACAAATTACAAAGATACGAAACTAACTTACAATCTAACAATCGAACCTCCGACATCACGGCCGTCATTATGAAACTAAACTAAAAAAAAAAAAAAAACCCGCGTTCACTCGTGGTTTTTACATTTCGGGTTTGGGTACGTGTGCAGTTTTCCATTGACATTAAAAAATGGAAATATTTAAAAAAAAATATATTGTACGTACTCGTCATGGGATAAAGTTTTTTTTTTATAGCGAGGCCAAATTTCGCGAATTTGGCCATTTTTTAAAGCAGTTTGGCCTTCAAAATTTCTGTTTGGCCATTTTCTTCACCGATGAAATAAAAAAAGCAAATAAAAACAACGCAATAAAACTTTTAAAAATACGGCACACTTTTGTTGTTCTTGTTTGTTTTTTTTGGTAATTTTCCTTATTTTTTTTATTTTTTCAAGATAATACTATTAAATGGACACTATTATGCCAAATTAGCCCCCCCTCCAAAAAAAAAAAATGCACAAAAATTCGAGATTTAAGGTTTTGACGAGATAATTTAGCGAATTGTCCGGACTATTGCGAGATAACCATCCATTAGTTTTTCCTGAAATTTTGCCACAAATTGTATTTCATTACATAGATGTGCATAGTAACAACATTTTTTTGCCGAAAATTCCCGTTGCGTCTCCAGATTTCATCGGTGAAGAAAAAGGCCAAACAGAAATTTTGAAGGCCAAACTGCTTTAAAAAATAATATTTAATATATTCAACGATTTGACCTTTGAGAACTCTACCAAACTCCTCCTACAATTTTGGGTCTAAACAGTAAACACGTGATATTTTAGATATAGATTCCTTGGACATGGATCTAACTTATTAACTTTACTTGATCCCTAAACAATAAATGTTAAAAGGTCATAATAGGGGTCAAAGTTTTAAAAAATTGACCGTTTTTTTTTCTCAGCATTAACCTCAAAACACCTGGGCAACGCCGGGCACCGATTGCTAGTATATATATATTTACGTTATGGAAATATATATGGCAGTTAAGCTATACAAAATTTTGCGCATTTCATCCTCGTGAGGAATCGTCAGGCTAATGCATAGAATTGATAGTTAAGTAATCAGATGTTTTGTAGCTTAATTACTATGAATTTTTCATAATATACTGCTTAACTCTACTCACGTATTGAGCACTGTTGAAGTAAATACTGAAAATCGGTACGTAAAATATAATATTTCTTTATAGAAGCTTTTGCGGAAACATGAAATAATAATTATATATATATATATATATACATACATATATATATATATATATATATATATATATATATGTATGTGTGTGTGTATATATATATATTAGGCACCGCCAAAAATGGCCGCAAAATCAAGTTGTTGTTGTTTTTTAAAACGAAATTACATTTATTAAAATCCATTATTTCTGAGTAACTTTTTTTTTCCAGAAAGATAAAACCCTGAATTTTATCATATAGAAAACAGAATAATGTAAAACTTTTTCTACTATTTTTAATTCAATTTTAAATGTTAAATTTTCCCAAAAAGTTAACAATTGACATTTTTTGTCTTGCACAAAAAACGTACTTAAATATTTAAAAAAAAGGGTTTTTGAAATAATTAATTAATTTATTTATTGTCTAACTAAGATTTAGGATGATTTTCTAAGAGAATATGCAAAAATATTATAATATAAGTACCTGAATTTCAAATAATTCCACTTATTCATATAGGTAACCAAATATTTCGCGTTTACGTAGAGTTCAGATCGACTCTGTTTACGTTTTCTTTTGATGATGAGAAAACTATGGAAGACCAAACAGGCCAAAAAAAACTTATTTTTCAGTGACGAAAATTTCAATGTATTATTAAGCTGAGGCTGGCCAGTACCAGATGGGTGACCATTTGTATGCGTTTGGTTTTTAATGTGTATGTGTGTGGGGGGCAGGCTCCCCAAAATGGGGGGGGGGCAATTTAAAGCTGAATAAAAAAAAATTATTTCAGCGCGTTTGGTCCACCGTAGTCGAAAGGCGGCAAACGTTTTCAAACGGGATCGAAAAAAATGATGCTATTTTTAACACAAAGGGCACAATATTTATCGAATTT
>NC_136510.1:24987592-25075092 GCF_053919585.1 Euprymna scolopes
TCTTTTCCAGTTGATTGTCTAATCGTTTACACTGCATCGAGAAAGACTTGTGTTCCAAGGTATTCATCTCCCTCTTAGGAAGGAAGACGCGACACAACAATCAGAAGGGATTAGATAGTCAACATCCCAGAAGAGGTGTAATCTGGCCTGTAAAATACGGCACTCCCCGGTAGGAGTATCTAGGGAGATTAACAATAAATTAACCACCTTCTTAAAAAAGAGAGAGGGCAAAGCCTGGGACAGTTGACCTCCCAGAACTACACAGGACCGGCGATATACAGCAGTCAACAGGGAAAAATGGTCTAATCTTCGTTGGCGTCGATTAAAAATGTTGTCTCAATAGTTTTGTATCGTCTTCTTTTCACACTTATTATCTTTTTTACAAGAGCGTCATCACTTATCAAGGCTTAAATGCCCCCCGAGGATAAGGCACAATGAGTGAAAGGTGGTTGGTGAAATAACAGTAATGATGAAAATGGAGTAAAATTTAAATATTTTAGAGGACAGCTCAACAAGAACTTGTTTACGTTGGACTTGAAAAAACTATGTTATAGTCAGCTTAAAAGCAGGCCCGCAGTGTAGAATTCCATAGGCGGATAGTTATTGGAAAGAAAGTGTGTCCGTGGTTTTTGTCTTTAGATTTAAGCACAGTGGCGGAAATTGTTGATAGTGGTTGCGGTTAGTCGAGTGTTTGTCATTAACGATTTGCAGGTGGGGGTCGGCATATGCTTTTCCTAAATTCTTAATAAACTAAAGTTGTTTTAACATTTTATAGATTTTGCTAAAATTATTTTCCCGTTATTATATAACAGAAACAAACGACGACAATTGTTAGTAAATAATATTTATTTTTGTTTTGTTTTGTTTGTAGTGTGAACATGTTCCAATCTGACTGCAATCATTTTATGGCCATGTTAATTGCCAGGTCAGATGGTTTACGGCTGCCAAAAGTTGTCATCGAGAAGAAGTTGGATTCTCAAGATGTCCAATCAGCCAAGGTAAATCATTTTTAAATGTGTCTTTTATATCAAAATATTTGTTTGATTAAAAATGAAATCTTATTTCATAATTCATGTTAATTGAAAAGTAATAAATTAGATTATATTTGAAATATTTAAAATAATAAGAATGTTGTAGTTTGTTTGAAGCACTGTGCGTAGTGTGAAAGGATCTGTGTTTGAATGCTATATCAATGCGGTTCGTGGGAAACACTGTAGACACTAGTAAGTATATAAAAGAATAATGATAATATTAGAAAGAATATTCCATAGTTTTCAATTATATTTATTTATTTACCAACATAATGTGTCGTACAAGATGGTAGGAGTTGATGGCCCTAATTTTCGAGAATAGTATCTCTTCTATAGGGGAGAAAATAAAAAGAAACGTATACTATAGTTAGGTGAGGCTTCTCTTTGTCTGTTTTATTTTTTTTTTTTTTAATTATTTCTTTCTTACCGAATGTCAGTGTCGCAGACTGGCCGTCAAATCGATTACCAGGATACGAATAATAATTTAATAATTGTTTTACACCGAAAAACAGCCCCCCCACACACACACATATATATATATATATATATATATATATATATATATATATAATATTTTTTTAAAATTAAGTATTATTATCATTTCATACCTACTGACACTAGTGTTACACTATCATCGATGTACGAAGTGATAATTGCTGCTGGTCGCGAGATTCGAACAAAGTCACAGTCACCTTTTGGCTTTCTATTCTACCTCAATGTTACTGGCAATTAACACTGAAATAAATTGTCTAAAAATGCCACCTCGGCGGAAATACATAGTGAACAGTTATAGAGTATTACAACGACCGGAAGTCAGAATTTTGCATTTGCGCTATGTGCGTACAGAGACATGTTATGCCAATATTATCATGGAGATTGTCCGATAAAAGCTAAAGTACATTATATTGTTTTAATAATAACAATTTATATTTTTCTTTTTATTATTTCAAACTTTCCTCAATTTTATTGCTTTTCGGTATTAAATCATCCATAAAATTAGTTTGAATTGCGCAAAATAACAGTCAACGCGATGAAAAAAAATGTAATAAAAAATTACAATTGGACAACGTATAACTAGACGTAATTTTAAATCAGACGATAGCTAAAGTTTTAAAAATAATAATAAATCTATTAATAAAGATTATTAAAAATGTATTTATTATGTATTTCAGGCGATTGTAGCGAACATAAGTCGAACAGTGAACGAATATCTGGGTTTAATAAAACAACATTTGGATGTGGAATATAAGATTGTCTGTGAACCTGCAATAAAAATTAAAGTCGGATGCCATTTTCCGAAATTCTGTTCCACTCTTCCTGGCAACGATTTCGCCATCTTGTACTGCAATCTCAACGCCGCTTATCATTATCTGGACAATTTGAAAGTTATTCTCGAATTACCGGTGAGTCCTAATAATTTTCACATAGTCTTTATTCATTCTTTACAAATTACATGTTTTTTTTCAGCCATTTATTGAAATACTAGTTGAATAAACGTCCAATGAAGGGTCCATAAAACAGGTGAACCGTTGGACTAAAGTAAAAGAGATGACCCTTAACATACTATAAGATAACAAAGTAAAAAATATATATTGTGCCGAGCAATATTGCATAAAAATTGATCTCGCACAATTTGAAAAAAGATAAGTCTTGTGAAATCAGGCGCTCCATTTAAGGGTTTCAAAATGATAAAATCGAACAGCCATTCCAAATGATCTTAACTCATACAACCCCCTCCTCCCCACAATTGTTAAAAATTATTCATTCGTTTTAAGATGATGGACATTTGTTAAGATTTTGACAATAAACATAATTTATTGTAATTAAACTACATTCAAGAAATATATAAACAAATTCTGTCCGAGTTTTCATCCGTTCTCGTGTACTTCTTCATAAAAAAAGGCATATCAAAGTTGAAGACGATTTGCATGGATCGGGGATCATGTTTACCATATTTGAAGTTAGTATGTTTTATAACTTAAAGGTTATTATCGGTGACACACACACTCACATACACACACACACAGAGGCACACGCTTATGCACACACACGTATATATATATATATATATATATATATATATATATATATATATATATATATATATATATATATATAGTGAGTTATAAAATATATACGGCGATTTTATAACTTATTACCTAGCTCTACCTACGTAAATACTTAAAGTTTACGCATAAATTTATACTTTCGTATATTAATTTATGTGATTAAATGAAGTAGTTATATATATATATATGTGTGTGTGTGTGTGTGTGTATGTATATATATATGTACATGTATATATACATATACATATATATATATATATATATATATATATATATATATATATATATATATATATATATATATAGTATAAGTTAAGTATTCGCTTCCTTTTATTTTGTTATAAGCACTATATCGGTTTCAATTATAAAAGTGATATTCTCCTGAAGGTTGAAGGTTCAATCCTCAGTGTGGACGACCGAAAAATACAATTGCGAATTACTTATGACCTCTATCCAGTCATGGCTGACGGAACGAGAGCATGCTACTCCCGTGAAGTAAATAAATGGTTCCGTTTGAAAATCCGTCAAAAGTCCCAAGTTCGACAGAAACATTCCCGAGTTCGACAAGATTCACGTGAAGAAGGTCAAAGGTTACATCAACCGAAACGTTGTGAAAATGGCACTCAAGATGAGGACAATAGTCCGATGAATCAAAATAATACGAATAACACATCGTCATCTAAAAAATTTACCAAAACTTAAAAATAAAACCAAAACTTCTCAGAACTTTCTGCCGCTTTGAAATTTATCGATACACCTAAGACAAAAACATTATTTAGTGGGATAATATCTATGTAGGAAGCCATTTCAGCTATTTTAGCTAATTTAGCCATTTTAGCCATTTTAGCCATTTTCTATCATCGCTTAAAACAAACTAAAACTTTAAAATAGTTTATCATTTTTCGACAGTAGTCTACATAATGGAGTTCACACGCTCACGCCAGATATCCTGGTTCTGCATGGTTGCTTCCAGGTCCCGCCTCTCAACATTGACATCCCTTGCAATGATATCTGTGTATGTAAGTATTCTGCTTCTGAAGTGTGTAATATGGTTCCACAATAGTAGGGAAAGAATAACTTCATTTATAGCTTTAGAACAATTGTCTACAAACCGAACACGTCTTGCTTTTACAATGGATGATGCAAATGGAAGTTTGCTATAAATTTGTTGTTCCGTTGGATGAGTTTTCCATAAGAGATTTTAGACTCTCATTATAAGGCGAGTATATGCATCATTCAGGCGTGCTTCCAACTTTTTTGAAAGTGTCCGTCTATCCGAGCCATAGAGGCAGATGGACTGTATTATCGATTTAAAAATTTTCAATTTGATGTTTTTCGCTGAGATGTGATGGGCAAAATATGGTTAAGGGAGGTAATTATTTTGAGATATGATGTCCAAATATTCTATGTTTATTCACTAAAATGGCATCTGGAGTTCGTTTTGTAACTGTAGCAAAATCCCTGGAGGCAACGTTTAAAACAAATTAAAACTTTAAAATATTTATCACCCTCGGTCGAACATTCAGATCTGAACATACGGGACTCTGCAGTCAGGGTTAACCTCCTACATCATTGTTGACCCCTGTCTACAATACACCATTCCTAATTGCTAATATGCACTTATTCACTAGCTAACCTATCCACTCGAATATTTTTTTACAAAAGTCATTGCATGATGGCTAATATAGCAGTCGCTCAAATCCTTACGATTAACGTCTGTGATGCGAAACACTTTTATTTATATCCCAAACTGTCATGGCCGATCTTGTTTATCCTTTTAAAGGCAGATAACTCTTCTTTTTTCGGTGTAAGGGGAATAACTGAGTATTATTATTGTTTTTTTTTTAAATTTATTATTTATCAAACCTGATCACTCGAATATTTAACAAAAGTTCTTTTCCATTTTCGTTTAAAGCAGACTAAAACTTCAAAATATCTGCCGCCTTTAGCCGAACATTCCGTTTTATTGGCTAAAATGGCGTCTGATATTCGTTTTATATATATATATATATATATATATATATATATATATATATATATATATATATATATATATATATATATGGTTTTTGTTTGGATTTTTTAAACGATAGTAATGTTTATGTCTCCGCCTCGGAGAACCGGTGTTTTTCTTAGAAAGTTGCCCATTTTTTATTTGGACGTATTATTTATTTATTTATTTATTTATTATTTTTAAAAACAGTAATCTACGGACACGCGTGTTTCGGAGCCCTACTCCTCTTCAACGTAGCTTGACTGTTGGTAGGATTCGAACCTACACACACACACACACACACACACGCACACGCACACACACACACACACACACACACATATATATATATATATATATATATATATATATATATATATATATATATATATATATATATATATATATATATATATATATATACTGAAGTCTCATTTGTATTCTTTGGTTTCTATTGCAGCTTTCCGATTCCGAGTTGGCAAATGTGAATGTGGACAGTCAAGTTGTTGTGCCGCAAAACCTTCCATTTCTCTATCGTCGATGGTTCGTCATGCTAATGTTGCATACGTCACTCAATCAAGTCAACTCCATTCAAGAAAAACTCACCGAAATATCAAAGGAAGGACTTGTCGTAGAAATGTGAATGGACTAATTAATTTTTTAGAGTAATACAACTAATTATCAGGAGATAAGATGTAAATGTTTCTAGATGCTGTCTATTAGGCGCAGTACGCGCACACGTCCATGACCTACTTTTGTAAGTCCTGAATAGTGAATATATATTTTTTTAAATATGCTCACGTAAGCACCAAACAATGACATATGTTTGTCATTTTTAAAAGTTGAAGCGCTTCATGCTTCAGATATTATTATTAAATGAAATACGTTTTTTTATATAAAGTTATTGGAAATATATATTATTTTTGTATGAATTGTGAATGGTTATAAAATATATATTATTTTTGTATGAATTGTGAATGGTTATAAAATATATATTATTTTTGTATGAATGGTGAATGGTTATAAAATGTATATTATTTTTGTATGAATTGTGAATGGTTATAAAATATATATTATTTTTGTATGAATTGTGAATGGTTGTATGAATTGTGAATGGTTATAAAATATATATTATTTTTGTATGAATTGTGAATAGTTATAAAATATATATTATTTTTGTGTGAATTGTGAATGGTTATAAAATATATATTATTTTTGTATGAATTGTGAATGGTTATAAAATATATATTATTTTTGTATGAATTGTTAATCGTTATAAAATATATATTATTTTTGTATGAATTGTGAATGGTTATAAAATATATATTATTTTTGTATGAATTGTTAATCGTTATAAAATATATATTATTTTTGTATGAATTGTGAATGGTTATAAAATATATATTATTTTTGTATGAATTGTGGATGGTTGTATGAATTGTGAATAGTTATAAAATATATATTATTTTTGTGTGAATTGGGAATGGTTATAAAATATATATTATTTTTGTATGAATTGTGAATGGTTATAAAATATATATTATTTTTGTATGAATTGTTAATCGTTATAAAATATATATTATTTTTGTATCAATAAAATTTTATTTTTATAATCCGTTTTCTTTTATTTTATTTCAACATGTTTACTTCATTTCTTTGTTATTTTATTAATTATAAATTGCTTCTATAATTCTTACTATCATATAAAAGGAACTTTGGGTGTGTGTCTGTAAGTGTGTGTGAGTTCGTTCAGGTACTTTATGTGCCTGGCAGTGTTCTTGATAGGTTTTGTATCGGAATGTATTTGATAATTATCGATAATCGATAATCGAATAATCTGAAAGAAGGAACAGACGATTTTGAATAAAGTTAACACCTTACACAGCCTAACATAACAATTGCATTTGAGAAACTTTATAACCAAACAAGTCGAAAGGCATGACATATAAATTCACCAGTAAGTTCTTGGATAGGACAGGGGCGCGTACAAAATGAAGGTTTCTGTTTAGAGCACAATTGAAGCATGATAATTATGAATTATTCTATTAGTGTATTTGAAAGTTTTGATAAGAAAATATCTCAAATTCTTCTGAAAATGAAAAATATTGCATCAGTACTAAATAATACATTAGAATGTCTCGGTTCCTTCAATAGAAGTTGGGCTTATATCGTATATAAACCGATTCTCAAACTCTCCATCATATTAAACTCCACCCGACTCATTTGCATATGTACTTTTTAAAAGCGTCTCTAATTAATTAATATCATGAAATATGCATTTATAATTTTTATTACCAAATATATATCAGCAATAATTTCATCTGCAGTAAATTAAATAGGAAATAACTAGTAGAATCCGTGGAAATTCCACGGTAGTTGAAAAATTTTAAAACACATAAATAAAACGAATGAAAACAATAAGGACGAATTTAAAACAATTTTTAGGAAATTCTTTTTTAACTTTTTAAAGCTAAAAAGAATTAATTTTAAAATTTCCATTTTTTTTTTATAAAAATTCAATACACAACATATTGTTTTGTTTTGTTTTCTTAATTTTTAATTTAAATTATAAATGGACAGATGTCAATTAACTTGCACATTTCTTTTTAATTCTAAAAAGAAATTATAAACTTAAAGTCTCCCCCCAATATTAATTTCTTCAAATTATAAAATAAAATAAAAACAATTTGAAACCGTAAGCAAACAGGTGTGTATTTTTTTATTTTGAAAAATGTTGGAAGGGAAATAGTTTTAATGATTTTTAACTGACAAAGAGCGAATATAAAAGGAGCTAATTTGTTTCTCCTTAATTAATGTTTGCGATGATGATGTTTTTTGTGACACCGGACGTCGGATAAGTAAATTAATGTTTCGATATTAATTGTAACTTGCTTTGCCATCTTTTAAGTTAAATAAATAAATTATGAACATAACTACAGATTTAAAAAAAGTTCGTTTTAAGTTAAATGTATGCATGTTTGTTTTTATTTTCGTTTCGACGACCGATCTTTGTGTTTATCTTGTAAAATTGCAGGGAGAAAGTTTCTTTCTCTAATACTCCTGGAATGAATCGAACTCCACCCCCTTTGACCTGGAAAATATGGATGAAAATGAAGGGTAGTTTAGATTCGATGGGTACTTTAACATTATCAGCATCAGCATCAGCATCAGTAGCAGCAACAATAGTAGCAGCAATTAACCCCTGAAAATTCCACCCTTCCTCTCAGTGATAAAGGCAGTGATAACGGTGACAACGAATTATGAACTCTTGTACTCCGATTCCTGATAGGACCATCCATATAACAAGGTCCGGTACATAGAGGTCTTATGGTCGCAACACGGCTAAAATGACTCGGTGAAAATCCACGAGATGTCAACACAAGGATCCGCCGCCTTCTGGTCATCTTTACCTCTGAGACTAGCATAAAGTTGAGTTGTAAATTCACGGAATGGAACGAACAACGTTGATTCTGCGCATTCCCCTTGTTTGTAGTGAACGAAATCTTCCCCAACTTCATATAGATGTCACTGAGAATTCAGGGTGATAAAAAATAAAACAAAAAGAAACGCTTGAGAGACCCAGTGTCGACGGGTACTTTAGCTAGTAATGATTATGAGAATTATATATCATCTGCAACAATAACATCGGAAGCAAAGAGGTGACGGTGACTGTGTTTAACGGATTGGCAATCTGGCTCTGCCAAGTTCTAATCCAGTTCGTTCCACAAGAACTCTTTCACTTAGGGATGTTGGCAACCTCCACGTGTTCTTCCTGCAAGAACCCATTGTCTTCCTAGAAATAACTCTAACTAGAGAGATACCAAGGAAACGAATGCTAACAAAACATTATCTGATTTACACGAAATGGGTGAATGACGCTGCTCAACAACAACAACAACAACAACAACAACAACAACAACAACAACAACAACAACAACAATCCTCCCCTCCTACATAAAGTACTAGCCTTCCCCACTATGATAAGGTGGTGACAATGTTCGAGTGTCAGAGTTATGCATACTCGAACTCCGATTTCTGATACGGCCATACATAGATGACAGGTCCGGTACCAAGAGATACTAGGACAAGAACACGGCTAACAATCCAGAAGGAGTCAACATCGAGATCCGTCGTCTTCTGGTAGTCATTGCCCTTGAGTGTCTTGCCAGTAAGGAAGTTCCATATGTCAAATGACAAATCCGTGGTGTGTGGATGACAACGTTGCTTTCTCGCATGCGTAGCCACAATTCCTTTGTTTTTGAGCGAAACCTTCCCTGACTTCATATGAAGGCGCTGAGTATTTCTACTTTACATGTCGGGGTTGAACATTCAATTTTTCAGGTTGCATCCAACAAAGAGGAATTCAATCAGACCAGACAATCGTGGTGTACGGATTTTAGAAATTCAATTCCGTCATCATCATCAGCAGCAGCAGCAGCAGACTAATCATCATCATTATCACCAGCAGTAAATTCATCATCATCATCATCATCATCATCATCATCATCATCATCATCATCATCATCCACTCAAATCAGACATTCCTGACATACGACCGTCGATGGATCTGTGCAGAAATCCTATTCGCTAAACAACAACATCAGTAGCAGTTGGCGTCTAACGACCAACAACGAAAAACAACAATTTTCATTGGAAGAAAAAAGCTGTTTGTTTAAATTTCTATTAACGAATCTGTTCCTCTAATGTTTATGCAACGAACAGTCAGTGAGTCGAATAAAAACCGTAGTAAATACCGTTCATTCATAATAAAACAAGTGAAGCATGCATGGTCCCCCGTTGAGCACACAGTGAACGAGGCATAAAAATAATGACTAAGTTCAGCATTTGCCTCCTCCCACCACCACCATTTAGCCCCAAAAGTCCCCAAGGAACGTCAAATACTTTTAGGCCTTCACATATGTAAATTTGAGTTCTGCAACATGCAAAAAAAAAAAAGAAAGAAAAAGAAAAGAAATGACTAAGTCCATCAATTGCCCCTCACCGATGTAGCCCCAAAAGTTCCCAAGGTCTTAACATATTTAAATTTGAGTTCAGCACCATGCAAAACTGCTAAATAGATATACACAGAAAATTTTGGACAAATATGGTAAAATAGTCCCAAAAATGGAGTGTTTTTATTAGCCCTCAAAGAGCCAAGAGTTATCACGAAGTATAGACAAACAAAATTATAAAGAAATCAGTTAGTTACAACTTTTCAGAAAGTTTTATAAAAATCCAAGGTATCAATTTTTTTTTTTAATAAGCACAAAGTGGGAGGACAACCGGAGTTTGCCAGAAAATCCGTTCTGTTACTTTTTTTTACTCATATCATGTTTAATGTTTGAGCAAAATTTCAAAATATTCCAAGGCGTAATTATTGAGAAAAATACGGACAGACACACGGACTAACGGATAAGGGTGAATATACAGGTCCAACCTACTTTTGTCAGGGGGGGGGATTAAAAAAAAACGTAGCAAAAAGCGTTCATTCATAAAATAAAATCGAAAGGTTGTAAATTATGTTCAGTCAGTCAAGTGTCACTATTTAGTGATCTTCTCACAAAGTTGGACACGAGATAGGAAGATTGAGTTTTAGTTTCTCAAAAGAGACAGTCTGGATGGGAGCAAATATCTGTATTGCACTATTTGGCTCTTCCTTATGAATGATTATGTTAATGCAGTAGGCAATTAACAGACAAAAAAAAGGTAATGCCTGGGGGGATGTCCTCTTTCTACAGAACATATTTATTTCTAAAAATGAAATGAAATCAATTTTACAAATTAGACGCAATAGAATCAAAAGTTTGAACTAAACGCATTCTGACCCATACGGGCAAACATTCTCTCTCTCTCTCTCTCTCTCTCTCTCTCTCTCTCTCTCTCTCTCTCTCTCTCTCTTTGTTTCTCTTTCCATATATATATATATATATATATATATATATATATATATATATATATATATATCACTATTTGTACATTACTTTCACTTCAGCACGCACCACAATACCACATTTACTTTATGGGCTACCCTATTTAAAATATCCCTAATGGTTTAAAATCTATTTATTAGCAAAATATCATTTACAAGATAAGCTCCTCTAAAAGGGAGGTACACTCTAAAGCAGCAATAAAAAATCGCCCCTTCTGTCCCGTCAGCGCTCCCTCATGTATGAGAGTACCTCAGTCGATGAGATAGAGACACATTACCTCCACGAAAAGAGGGCGTAATGCTTAGCGTACACAACTTCTCGTCTCAACTCCTGATAAACGGTTTCCCTCAAAAGTTTTTCTCGCTGTTTATACAGGAAATCTTGAATTTTAAAAAATCGATTAGTATTACCCCTATCCTTGCCAAAAACATATCGTTTATTCTTATTTTATTTACCTCTCGGGGGAGAGGGAGGTAGACACGAGTTCGGGATTTAAGTTGAAAAGTTACGATACTAAGATTAATGCATGCTGATCCACAAAATATACCCGCGTAGGCTTGTTGATGTTACCTAGTTGGAGCACCTCGGGCGATTAACAATAAACTAAACTCTTCTTAAAGAGACGGTAAAGCCTGAGGGGTGGACGCCATGTGTGAAGAAACCATACCTAATCCCATGTCCGCTTTAACAACTCCGTTTTTTTAGATATGTATGTAATGTTATGACCCTTTAGGCTGTGATCATAGCGTAGTATCTGTTAACTGTGGTAAACGGGGTCAAGGGTCAAAACATTATTATTATTATTATTATTATTGTTATTGTATTCTTGTTAATTGATTTGAGCGACTGATGGTCGTTGGATCAGTTATTATGATTAGAAGAATAAACAATTAAATTGCGAAAGAAATGATTGACGTGTGAATCGCAAAAAGAATGCGAAAATAGAAAATAGATGTAAACATTCTATTGGGGTTTTGAATAAACAAATAACTAGGTGGATTAGATTGGTATGAGACACGTAATTAGGTAACGTAAGAGAACACTTGATGTAGTTAGTTTTGGAGAGATTCAGAGATTGACCACCAGAGCAGACAGACGTCTAGACAAGGGTGGACAGACAGCTAGGAGCGGGCTGTAAGAATAGAAAATGTAGAAACTTCAGATCCTGTGAAAACCATTTGAGACAACTGTAATAAATTTATATTATAAAAATATAAAGAGTTGTTTTAATGGTGTCACAAATAAGAACAGATGTCTCAATTGGTTGGTGCTGATCGCTTCATGGTTCGTCACGGAGCAGCAGGAAGTTAAAAGAACTCTTCATGAAAAAGGTATGAAGCATATATTATTCTTCTTACATATGTGCTGTAAAAATATCCCGTGTGATAAGTCTGATACAACATGACACAGTTTACACATCGATATCATGTCCCCTGGCTAACAACATACATACGATTTATACGTTTATTATCTGTCTGTTAAAAGAACAACATCTTACATCCACTAGATACACATGACACGTTTTAATATATCATCGCCTCCAATATAAAACAATATACAACATGTAGCTGTAAGAATTACATAGTCACAGTGGATTATGGATGGCTTATTTCCAATGGTTCTTTCTGGTATATGTTGCTAGGGGTTGCTAGGGGTTGCTGCTAGTGGATACATTTACACACTCCATTGTCTCGCATTGTATATTAGCATTCAATCAGTAGAACCTTAAAACGAGATGTTAAGTGACTCACACTCTCTACTTCCGTGTTGTAGAATGCTGCACTTGTTGTTGCTGAGACCACTCTTTTTTTTATAAAAGTATTAGCCATTAAAATCTTTTCTTGGATAGACATTATTGGCTTTTATTATTGGTTTCTGATCACAGAGAAACGATCCCTTGCGAGCCAGTCTATAGAGATTTTCTTGTCTACATATTCCTGAGAGTGTTCATCCGAAAAAATACTTGACAGGTTATTGGTAAGACCATTCTTTCAGTTTTCTGCAATGGTGCATTTGTGGTGGCTCTTTTGTGTTATTTCCGTAGCAGGCATATTTTCTGATTCTGTCTCGTTTGTAGGACAGACTTGTCCAAAATGTTTAACCAGTTTCGTGATAGAGATTTTTCTTCTGCCTTGATGTTTATCTATGATTATGAGGTTTTGATTCTTGGAGCTCATCACATATTGCAGATCATCAGATACTGGCCGATGCTCACAATTGTGACTAGAAGTTAATGTTCGATTTTTGAGCGACCCAAACCTCCTGCCACTCTTGGCAAATGCCTCTTTTATAGACACTAGTTTCTGTGCATCACTTTTTACAGTGTCAAAAGTTTTTTTGTTTTTTTTTTGTGTCTAGTCTAATAATGTCCTTTCGTGATCAGTCAGTAATGCTGAAGCTGTATGTTATTATTGACGTGTTTTCTGATTCTATCGTATTTGTAAGCTGCTCTTGTCCAAAACGTTTCACCAGTTTCGTAATGGAGGTTGTTCAGCTGGCTCTTGTTTGAGAGAAGCAGTTTATTCGGAATAAATGTGATAATGTTTTGACTGATGACACGTACGCATACTTTATTGAAACACGTTTTAGGAATGGCTTTGTTTAGCAAATGTTTCTCTCGTAATCATCCATCTCGCGGTGATTAAGACTCTTCTTCGACTTTTTATAAATAAACTAGCAGGCCACTCGGCATTGCTCGATCGTAAAATACGCTTAAATATGATATTTTGATTAATACAGATTTCGTATTTATTATTATCAATTTTTTAATTGTAACATATTTGCACTGAATTTTCCCGGCTAAAACCCAAATATAAAATTCTGCATGGGTGAGAATACCCTATATATGAAGTTTTATGTCTGTAGACCAAAAACTGGCAGAGGAGTTTGATAGGGAATTTTGATTAATGCAGATTTCGCATTTATTATTATCTTATTATATTGGACCCAATATAGAGTAATTATCTAAAAGGTTAAAAAAAAAACAAAAAAAAAACGACTCGTGTGCCGCCACTGAGAATCGAAATTAAAATGTTTAGCTTACGATTTATTTTTTTATTTGACGTTAATGCCTGACCTGTGAAGATATGTTTGCTGCAAGGCTAAATACTAAAATATGAACAATAGCTACGTATGCATATTCGTAATGCCGTCGTTCAACCTCCACCTGGCAAATTCCATTTTTTTTTAAATTTTAACATATTTGCACTGACTTTTCCCAGCTAAAACCCAAATATAAAGTTTCGTATGCGTTCGAATGCACTATATGCGAAGTTTCATGCCTATGGACCAAAAACAGAGGAGTTTGGTAGGTAATTATTTTAAACAAATATATATACGCATACAAATATATACATACGCATATAAAAAAAGGTTTGTGTTTACTATAGGCTTTTTACGCAAATATTATGCAAGTATAAATCATGTAGAATATCTGTATGAATATAATTACACGTAATATTTAACTAAAGATGATAATCCCATAAGAAAACCGAAAATCTGATAGGGAAATTTAATTAAAATGAACGTTTTAAAAAATTTGCAAATTAGCTAGATCTTTTGTAGATGAATGCATTTCCACGATCCATATATAGAAAAAAGTTGTATTTTATTTTTAAATAAATAGAAAAAAGGGGGTTTAATATGAATATCAATACAAAAAAAAATACAATCGACGACATCAGCTGGAATTGAAACCAAAAGGTTCAGCTCCCCATGAGCGTTCGCTACCGTTTGAGATTACCCAACACATACATGAGAAAGTTAATTAAATCACTTTTGCTTATGATTAGTTTACGCATGCGTAAAAATAATAGAAATGTCGACAAGTTGAAATGAACAGTTTGCATTCCAACGCGTACACATCTGGGCGCGTTATTCATCCATCCAAACAAAGATTTTACTCTTTATAAACCATCCTTTCTGTATGATTGCTATTTCCTGTTAATTTCCATGGTATGTAACCAGTAGTTTAAGAGTTTGTAGGTTAAATATTTACACACAGACACACATACATACATCTAATTTTTTATTTACATAGATTCATAACATTGTTTTGCTTTTAAATTTGAAAATTGATATTCCCTATAAAATATCTTTATTTATTGGATAAATACTGACACTTTTTACTAATATTAGATAATTGTTTTGAGCCTTGGGAACTAAAAGATATTTAAACGTTGATTTGTTTACAAAATTTAGGCTTCGAGTGATGGCGCCTATAAAAGATATTGCCCAAGTTCACGATTACTTAGAGTCGGTACTGAATATATGTAAGGTTACCCACGTTTTAACACGTATTAAGTCGTTAATATGTAGGGTCCCAACACATCGAAAACTCCGTCGCAAGGACCGTAAGAAAGAAATAACCCGGTTCACTTTTTTCCTTAGTGATACAATCAATATTTGTTTACAGGTCTTTTATTGTCGCCCTCGTCTACTGTGCGTAAATCGCCTTTCTCTAATTTTACTCGCGGGCTACGTATCTCAAGCGCGTCTCGAATACCTTTCGAATACTGCTCCCTTCTATGGCATCATTCCGGTCTGCACATTCGTTCTTTTTATGATCTTTTTTCTTCTTCTTCCTTGCCGTGACGTCATTTCGCACGCGGTCCGATCATTTACATACAGCTGCCATACGCGTGTCCACGCTCTGTTACAAATAAACATAATAAAATAATTCGTATTATTTGAATTCTTCGGACTACTGTCCTCATCCTAAATGTCAGTCAATGTAACCTTCGACCTTCTTCAGGTGTATCTTATCTATGTTTAATTCGGGAATCTGCACGGAATTACAAACGGAACTCTTCATTTAATCCATGGTAGTAGCATGCTCTTGTTTCGTCAGCCATTACACAGTATACCTTCTAAGTAATTTGAATTGTTTTTTGTTTGTTTGTTTGTTTGTTTGTTTGTTTGTTTGTTTTTATTCATTTATTTTATTTATTTATTTTTTTCCCGAACAATCTACCTCCAGAAGTGTAACTTAGAACAATTTTATCAAGTACTTTATCCACTACACCTTGTTATGTGTCCTTGCGGACACATAACAAAATAATAAGAATATTAGAGTTTTTAACATATTTTTTTTTTTAGATTATATTCAATATCTGCCATATTTTATTGAGATGAAAGGGATTTATACCACCACCAAAAAATGCGTGAAATTTTAAATAAACAAAAAAAAAACTTCAAAATTAAAAAAAAATATCGACGCGTATTTTATATTCTCGTGTAAAATAAGTTTAATTCTCCTGTTATTTTGTTCTAGTAGCGGATGGAGCATCCTACTGGATGCCAGACATTCACCCACTGTGTCATACGTTCCAACCGAGAGATAGTTTACAGATTCTCACCGTTCCTTTAAGTGTAATTGTTTGTTTCTCTCTTGCACTTAGTTCACTGTGTATATTTGTGCGGTAGTTTTTGAATTTGTTTTTTTTTTCATGGGCCTGGTTGTTACTATAATTACTGGAATGATGGAGATCTTCCTAAGATTCCAGTTTCTTTTCATGTGGTACATTAGACATTAATATTTCGTTATCTTTTCTTCTTCAACTCAAACCCAGCATCATTGAGGACACTGACTTCTATTAGGGTTGCTTCTTTCTCCTTCTTATCGCATATCGCTATGTCAACTTTAAATGAAAGTAAGCCTGTATGTATGTTTATATGTATGTATAATCGCTATAATCACACACACGCCGTGTTATTCATTCATCAACTTGTTTCTTGTTTCGTTTTCTGAAGCATATCCGCAATTGTAACGATAACAGACGCTAACACACATGCACGCACTGTCAGATATTGTATGAAATTATCTCGCCATTCGCCTCCACAGACGAAACTGAAATTTGCGTTTTTTTTTTCTTCTACTTTAAATAACAGACGAAAGTGCAAGTGAAAAGACGAATGTTTCCAAAATATTTTAACGAAAACATCAAATATGAGCTGTGTTTCGATACAAACCTCCTTTCACTTTCGTGTGCATCGGAAGAGACGCCTTATTTTAAGTATAAAAATATCTAAGTTTTCCCATCTTATTTTAGACATGGAATTTCAGATCTATCCTGTATATAAGAACACGCGTTTCAACAAATTCATCATTTCACGAGTTGAAGTTATTGTATTCGAAAGATTTATTGAACAAAAACGTTTATCTCGCATCAACTTACAGTCTTGGATTTTAACATTTACTGCCATCAACAAAGAATCTCCAAAACCTTTCTGCAGCAGAAAGTTATCTTCATCATTCGAATTCTGACCAGTGTCCATATTTTCTACGAGGTGAAAAAGTAAGTAGTCAACATGTTTCTTTATATATATATATATATATATATATATATATATATATATATATATATATATATATATATGACTATTCTCTATTCAAATGTCCTTTCGTAGCCATGTCTCGACGATTTGTGCATCTTTTCTTTGGCGCGTCTCTTTTTATGGAAATGGTTCCTGAGTAGGCATGAAGCCACTTGATGTAAGGAAATAAAAAAAAAGAAATTGTCTTGTCAATCTGATTAAGCCATGTATGGTGACTTTTTGTTATGGTCCCAAGCGTTTCAATCACAATGGAAATTACCCTAACTTCTTTACATTTCATTTCAGATCTTAATATTTATTTATTTTTTTCTTGCTCTTTCTCTCGCGCTCTGGTATCGAAAGGGCAGGCTACGTCAAGGATTGAGCAAGCTCTCTCGTTTTTTTATTTAGTTGGTTGATTGTTTTTGTTTTACGGCATATCAACTCTTTTCAGGTTATTTAATGCCGAATCCAATGATTTTGAATAATTTTTTTTTTTAATAGAATATATTTGTTGTTTTCAAGTCGGTTTCTGTTTAACCTATAGTTGGGACCCTAACAGGTACTACCACTCCGGGTCAGAGTAGATCTGGGAGCAATGGCAATCAAAGGGTGGCTCCACACTCCCCAAAGCCTGCTGGGGGCCCTCACTACTGGATATAGTTTATGGTCATATCAAGGACCTTTTATTTAGTAAAATTATATCAGGTCTGGAGTGTTAAAGTTATCAGTCTGCATGCGCATATCCCAACCCAAAGACGTTTGACATTGATCCTTCTTCTTCTTCTTCTTCTTCTTCTTCTTCTTCTTCTTCTTCTTCTTCTTATTATTATTATTATTATTATTATTATTATTATTGTTGTTATTGTTATTATTATTATTATTATTATTATTATTATTATTATTATTTCTATGACTTTGTCTTCAATGTTTATTAACGACATCTCGTCCCTTTCTTTCAGTGTATCCTGCCATAAATAAACCCACTTTCTTCGCTGTCGTCCTCCTCACATTGATTGCGCATGCGCCATTCATCAAAGGGGCACCGACATCGACCCCAGATGAAACAAACCGAAAAGATTTAAAAAGAGATATAGATTTAGCCACGGAAATCACAATGTACACGATGAGAGCAATAAACACCAGCTTCCTCACTTACGTAAGTATTTTTTAAAATATTATTTTAATGAAATTTGTTTTTCGTTTGTAATGTGTATACTTCGTTATTATGAAGCCCTCGTGGGACGGGTATTGTAACTAGTGCTTTCTTTCCTTTTTTTTGTTATATAAACGCGTCTGTAAAAATAATGGATATGTTGTCAAATAGTTTTTGGAACTTTTCCATGTTTGTGTAACAGAACACGGACGTGCGTATGCACATGCATGCGAAATTACGTCACCGGTAAAGAAAAAGACTATTAAAAAAAGGAGAAAGAGCACATTAGAGACGTGGATGACGTTCGAGAGCACGTTAGAGACGTGGGTGACGTCACAACCGTAACGAGAAATCACGCATGGCGGGAGAATGAGGAAATAAATGTCGTTGTTACAAGGCGAAAAAGCGAGTTGAAGTTCTTTCCTATTCTTTTTCTGATTTCCGACTGAGGCTACAACGTGTCGGGTAACGTTGCATTTGGCTTTTAATAACGAAGGACAATTTTTTATAGTATTTATTCACACTTTTATTGTAAAATCCAGCTTTTGGGATTGACATTGATATGGTATAACCTCATATATGAATTAGTGTTTCCAGAAGTTGCAAATGTCTTTTAGATTATTCGAACACTTAGTTGTATCTCGGAAAGCCATTCCTCTTTCCAAGTCACAATATCCATCTTTGTTACAGCAGACATTTTAGTCAATGTAGGAAAGGCAAACAAATGGTAAACTCCAAGGATTTTCCAATTCTACTTATTACCCTCTTAATCAAACGGAAGATTAACTGCTTAGAACTGTTCAGATCAGCATCGCTTAATCATCTCAAATCTTTTATTGTCTCCATAGTTTTGCTTCGTCTTCTTTTCTAACCGATCGTTTACACTGCATCGAGAAAAACTTGTGTTCGAATCATCAAAGTATTTATCTCCCTCACCCAGCCGGTAACTGTGACACAAGGATCGAAAAATAGGATTTAAGCGCCAGCGACCCATTGGAGGTGCTATCTTGCCTGCACAAAATGCCTGCGCAGCCCCATCAACATTCCTAGGTCGGGACACTCCAAGAGACTAGCAATAGACTAACTCGTTCTCAAAGGGAGAAGGTAAAGCCTGGGAAAGTTGACAGCCTCGAACTATACAGGAAAGCAATATATCGCAGTCAACAGGGAAAGGTAATTTTTAAAAATGGTCTAATCTTCGTTGGCTTTGGCGTCGAGAAAACATATTATATCGTCTCAATAGTTTTACATCGTTTTCTTTACAAAGTGATTGAAGAAAGTCAAGCAAACTTTCAAATATATTTGTTCACTGCTACCAACGCTTGTCTTCATTAAATGTCACATTTCATGCTTAGAACTGTCCAGATTAGCATTTCTTTATGATCTCAAATCGTTTATTGTCTAAATAGTTTTGCGTCGTCTTCTTTGCCAACTAATTATCTAATCGTTTACATGGCATGGAGAAAGACTTGTGTCCAAGGTATTCACGCCCCTCTGGGGCAGAAAGATGACATACAAGGGTCGGTAGGGATTAAAGAGTCAGGGTTCCAGAGAAGGTGCACTCTGGTCTGCAAAATTACCTGGATAGCCCCTTCGGCATTCCCCCATAGATGCGTCTCACACGGCTAAAAATAAACTAACCCCTTCACAAAAAAAAAAAAAAAAAAAAAAAAACGAGGCAGAGCCTGGGGTGGACCTTCTAGAACTGCATAGAAACAGCAACATACCGCAGTCAACAAGGAAAATGGTTATTTAAAAAAATGGTCTAATCTCTATTTGCTTTTATTAGCGCAATAGTTTCGCATCTTCTTTTCATGGTTGTTTTTGTTTTACGGCATATCAACCCCTTTAATGCCGAATCCAAAGATTTTGAAGAAATTTTTTTTTTAATAGAATATATTTGTTGTTTTCAAGTCGGTTTCTATTTAACCTATAGTTGGGACCTTAACCGGTACTACCACTCCGGGTCAGAGTGTACCTGGGAGCAATGGCAATTAAAGGGTGGCTCCACACTCCCCAAAGCCCGCAAGCTGGGACCTCACCACTGGATATAGTCTAAGGTCATATCCAGAACTGCATCTTCTTATTGGAGTCACTACTTATCAGGGCCTGACAGCTACTCGGGGATAAGGCTTAATAAGGGCAAGATGATTGGTGAGATAATAGCGTAATTATCGGTGGAAATTAGGCAGAATTTGATTATTTAAGAAGGCAGCTCAACAAGAACTTGTTTAGATTGGACTTGAAAACGCCCATGTTATAGTCAGTTGGAAAGCAGACCCGCGGCACAGAGTTCCCCAGGTGAACAGTTATAGGAAAGAAATGGTGTTGATGGAATATGTGTTTAGATTTAGGCACATGCAAAGAATGAGGGGAACTTTTTAGGTGAGTGTTTTTTTGTGAATTTTTTACAGGTAGAGGCTCATAGATTGAAGCTCAGTTGAGCACTTGCAGGGGTGGGGATCATAGGCTTTCTTTAACTCTTAATTGAATAAAATTGTTTAATTATTTTATAGATTTGACCCCAAAACACTTTTCCCGCCATTGTATATTAGAAACACATGACGACAATTGTTTAAAGATGCTTTTCTTTGTTTTGTTTGTAGTGTGAACGTGTTCCAATATGGTTCACCTCCGACTGCAATAATTTTATGGCCATGTTGAATGCCAGGTCGGATATTCCTCCACCAAAAGTTGTCATCGACAATAAATTGGATTTTCAAGACGTCAAATCAATCAAGGTAAACAGAAATTATTTTTTGTGTTTTCTTTTGTGTGCATTCCATAACAAAATATTTGGGGGGGGGGTCAAAAGTGAAATTTTATTTAAAAATTTGTATTCATTTATTTAAATAAATCAGACTATACTTGAAATATTTAGAATAATAATTTTAATATAAATGAATATCTGTCTTATATTTAAAAAAAACAACACACCTATGAATACACACTCATTGGATGGCTACTGGAAGGAATGCCTAAGGTCTCTCTGTACAGGAGTTTGTCAGGTTAACCTGACATGAGGATAAATTTCCCTACAAGTAAATCCTGACCAAGTATTCAAAATCACATTTTGTCTTAGAGCCCAAATATTATCTCCTCGATATGGGTAACCACGCTATCTTTTCCAATGAATGGTGCACCTTCTCCAAGTGACTAAGTAACAACACAAAGCTGGATATTCCACCAGACTAGATGAATTCTTGTCCTGGAATCCGGTAAGACCAAGAGATTATAAAAAATTCAAAATCATATTTCGTATTCACGGCACAAATAAGATGTCTTCCTTATGGATAACCCACGAGGAATGGTGCATCGATGCTTCCGTTTAGTCTCGAAAGACAAAGGATACCCCCTGTAGGGGCAGCTGCGCGTGTAATTGTGTGGCAAGGGTTGTGCAATATCCAACCACTTCTGAATCAGCACTGCTTTAGTCCAGTGGCAAGAAGAACTCAAGGACTACTGGAAACAATGGTGGGGTAAGCGGAAGTCACACACGGCACCTGGAAGTCCAAAATGGTAACGCATTTAGTACTGACCTAAAGTTACAGTCCACCAACCGAGAAGAATTCTTGTCCTGGAATCTAATAAGATCAAGAGACCACAAAAAAGACATAACATACTTAAATGGTTAATTGGAGAGAGAAAAATTCTGTTCTCAACTTCTTTATTTACTCAGTGTTTGAGAGGTAAAGAAAAACTTTAATGGAATATTCCAAATAACTATGTATCTCATATAGAGATGAAGTGTTATCTCCCTTTGATTTCTGAGAACTTCTACTAAAATTAAATGAAACACACATATACATACACGCATATATATATATATATATATATATATATATATATATATATATATATATATGCGCACGCGCGTGTGTGAGTGCAAAAAATAATTATGCCAATATTACCAAGGAGATTTTTCAATGAAAGGAAACGTTACCGTTTTAATAAGAATAATTAATATTTTCTTTCTTTTTTAATCTCTTAAATTTTATCGTTTTTCGGCATTAAATTGCAATAAAATTTTTGGTTTGAATTGTGCAAAATAATCGTCAAAATTAAAACCCAATAAAAACATGATTAAGCAAGAGAAAATATCAACGTGATTTTATTTGAAGAAAGTCAGACGATAATTGAAATATTTTAAAGTATACCTTCTATTAATTAGGATTATCAGAAAAATTTTAACATTTATTTTCTACTTCAGGCGGCAGTAGCGAACATGAGTCGAACAGTAAGCGAATATCTGGGTTTAATAAAACAACATTTGGATGTGGAATATAAGATTGTCTGTGAGCCTGCAATAAAAATTAAAGTCGAATGCCATTTTCCGAAATCCTGTTCCACTCTTCCTGACAACGATTTCGCCATCTTGTACTGCAATCTCAACGCCGCCTATCATTATCTGGACAATTTGAAATTGATTCTCGAATTACCGGTGAGTCTCAACAATTTTCTCATATTAATTTTTTACAAATTTCCGTGTTTTTCCGATATTTTCTTTAATTTTCATTTTTTTTTTTTACTTAAATATTAGTTGACATAAACGCTTCATAAAGGGTTCATGAAATTATTAACTTAGTTATATCCCCTGGGTTTATTCTACTGAGAGAAAGAGCTCACTTCTATGATAGTTCGGCATTTAGGACAAGATCTCAGCAGCGCGACAAATAAAGCCCTTATGTATTTGTTCACTTTAGGGGTATGCCTTCTAAATCTAGTAGGCTTTGTTTGTCTGTCTGTTTGTCTATCTCTTTCTTTCTCTCTGTCTCTCTCTTTATATATATATATATATATATATATATATATATATATATATATATATATATATATGAGCAAACAGTTAATAAAACATGTTAAAAAAACACTTTGAAAAGAGTTAAAAACATATTTAATCTGAAAAGGAAACACTAAATGAGTGGATAGTCCTTAATCCGCGGAGTTTCGAAGAAATACTTTCCTTCTCACCAGAGGGTAGGAATTAGCAAAATGCGGGATCAGATTTTGCATGCAAATAAATCAGACTATACTTGAAATATTTAGAATAATAATTTTAATATGAATGAATATCTGTCTTATATTTAAAAAACACACACACCTATGCATACACACTCATTGGATGGCTAATGGAAGAAATGCCTAAGGTCTCTCTGTACAGGAGTTTGTCAGGTCAACCTGACATGAGGATACATTTCCCTACAAGTAAACCCTGGCCAAGTATTCAAAATCACATTTCGTCTTAGAGCCCAAACATTATCTCCTCGATATGGATAACCACACTATCTTTTCCAATGAATGGTGCACCTTCTCCAAGTGATGTTAACTAATGTAACAACACAAAGCTGGATATTCCACCAGACTAGATGAATTCTTGTCCTGAAATCCGGTAAGACCAAGAGATTATAAACTATTTCATTTACTCACATAAAATTAATATACGAAAGTATAGATTTATGCGTAAACTTTAAGTATTTACTTAAAAAGTGCTCAATACGAAGGTAGAGCTAGTTAGTAATATTTATAAAATATATATGGCGATTAAGCCTGACGAATCCTATAGTGGATGAAACGCCGAATATTCAGTGTAGCTTAATCGCCATATATATTTTATAAATTACTATATATATATATATATATATATATATATATATATATATATATATATATATATATATATATAGCCAGAGATGTCTCGTGTCGCGGGGTTCGAATCGTTCGACTGGTAGTAATTGTGACACCCTGCACTGAAGAATCCCGAAAGGATGAAACACTAGTGTCTGTAGGTATTTAATTATTATAGTAAAAAAATAATTATATATATATATATATATATATATATATATATATATATATATATATATATATATATATATATATATATACGCACACACACACAAACAAGGCCGGATTTATATACAATAAATATGGCATTATTTTTTCATTTCGATAGTCTTTACTCATTCTGTACATTTCAACCAACTATTCCTCTGGCCTTCGTCAGGTGGTTACCGTGATGGGATAGGCATTCTGTGTTTATTGGCTAAACTACTGACTGGGAGTCTAATGTGTTTTCTTTTGTTTCTATTGCAGCTTTCCGATTCCGAGTTGGCAAATGTGAATGTGGACAGTCAAGTTGTTGTGCCGCAAAACCTTCCATTTCTCTATCGTCGATGGCTCGTCATGCTAATGCTGCATACGTCACTCAATCAAGTCAACTCCATTCAACAAAAACTCACCGAAATATCAAAAGCCTTGTTATAGAAATGTGAATGGACTTTTTACTTTTTAGAGTAATCCAATTAATTATCAGGAGATAAGATGTGAATGTTTCTAGATATTGTTTATTAAGCGCAGTACGCGCACACGTCCATGACCTACGTTTGTGAGTTCTGGATAGTAAATATTTTTTATAGATGCTCACGTAAGCACACAACAATGACATATGTTTGTCATTTCCAAAAAGTTGAAGCGTTTCATGCTTCAGATATTATTTTTAAATAAAATACATTTTTTATATTAAATTATGAAAATATATTTTATTTTTGTATGAATTGTTAATCGTTATAAAATGTATATTATTTTTGTATCAATAAAATTTTATTTTTATAATCCGTTTTCTTTTATTTTATTTCAACATGTTTACTTCATTTCTTTGTTATTTTATTAATTATAAATGTCTTCTATAATTCTTACTATCATATAAAAGGAACTTTGTGTGTGTGTCTGCAAGTGTGTCTGAGGTCGTTCAGGTACTTTATGTGCTTGGCAGTGTTCTTAGATAGGTTTTGTATCGGAATGTCTTCGATAAGTATCGATAATCGAAATAATCCGATGAAAGACGGAACAGACGATTTTGATCGCAGTTAAAATTTTCATAACCTAGCATCACAAGTGCATTTGAGAAGTTTTATGACCACACAAGCAGAAAGACCCGACGTCTTCAAGTCCAACGTAAACAAATTCCTGATGAACCGCCCCCTTAAGTAGACACTTTAAATATCCACACTAATGTACTGTACTTACAATAACCCTTATCCCTGAGTGGCTACCGCACCTTGATAAGTGATGACCACCTTTTAAAAATATATATATAAAAACAACATTAGGTTCTTGGATATGACATGTAAAGCTTCACCCCGGTGCGCCGCGATGGGTTTCCAACTAGAGCAGGCAATCAATCGATTTGATTGAAAAATGGACGATTACACGGACAACGAGTGAAGAAGAATGCACAGTGAACAAAACATAAAAAATGACTAAGTTCCATCCATCCTCCCTATTTAATCCCAAAAGTCCCCAGCGGGCGTACAAACGGTGCAGTTTTAGGCCTTAAATTTGAGTTCTGCACCATGCAAAAAAAAAAAAAAAAAAAATGACTAAGTCCATCATCTGCCCCCCACCGATTTAACCGCAAAAGTTTCCAAGGCCTTAACATATTTAAATTTGAGTTCAGCACCATGCAAAACTGCTAAATAGACATATACAGAAAATTTTGGACAAATATGGTAAAATAGTCCCAAAAATGAAGTGTTTTTATTAGCCCTAAAAGAGCCCGTGGTGCACACCCAAGAGTAATCGCGAAATATAGACAAACTCTTTGCCAAGAACTTTGCAGCCAATTCTACCCTTTGCGACCAAGGCCGCCAACCCCCAATATTTCCTCCTGTATCAGAAAACACACTATGTGATATACAAATATCTGTATGTGATGTTGCCAAGCTGATCAAAAGCCTTGATTCCAGTAAAGCAACCGGCCCTGACGATATTCCAATTATAGTACTCAAAAAACTTCAACCAGAACTAGCACCCATACTTACAAAACTGTTTAAACGTTGTCTTAAGGAGAATTGCTTCCCATCACCCTGGAAAATCTCATCAGTATGCCCTGTATTTAAGAATTCAGGTGATCGTTCATCCCCCTCTCAGTACAGGCCAATAAGTCTCCTGTGCATCATGAGTAATTTGCTGGAATCTGTGTTAAATAGAGAAGTAATCAACCATCTCAGCAAAAATAACCTTCTTAGTAACACACAATATGGTTTCCGTTCTGCTAGATCTACAGCAGATGTGCTTACAGCTATATCTCATAGGATAAGCGAATCTCTTGACAGAGGCAACCTTTCTAGGGCAATTGCTCTTGACAGATCAAAGGCCTTTGATAGGGTATGGCATAAAGGTTTACTTCACAAGATCTCCAGCTATGGTATTGCTGGAAATGTCTTCTCAATTATTAAATCATTTCTTTCTGATAGGTTCATAAGAGTAGTAGTTGATGGGCGAAAATCAGAAGCTCACAGTATAAATGCTGGTGTCCCTCAGGGGTCGATCATGGGCCCAACTCTTTTCCTGATCTACATTAATGATCTTCCAAATCACATCCTTACATCATTCGTAGACATTTTTGCTGATGACACTACCATCTATGGTAGCACATCTAAGACAGTAAACGACCAAGTTCTCTCCGATTCTCTCTCCTCTGATCTTGATCACGCTGTACAATGGGGAAAGGAGTGGCTGGTTACTTTTAATGCATCTAAAACCAAGCTTCTATCTTTACATCATCAACGTTCTGATCCCCATCTGGCATCAATTAAAATGAATGGCTCTCGTCTTGGGGAGGCCTCAAGTTTTGACAGGCTTCTGGGCTTGACCTTTACTCCTGATCTTAAATGGAATACGTACATCAAATCTTTTGCCAAGGCCGCTGGAAAAATGGTCGGATCCTTCTATCGATCCAGTAGATATCTCACTGCTGATGCAATTCTCTATCTATATAAAAGCCAGATACGTCCAAGGATGGAGTACTGTTGCCACATATAGGCAGGAGCTGCTAGAAAAGACTTGTCCTGCCTTGATAGGGTTCAAAATAGACTTCGTGGCCTAGTGGGAGATGTCCTTTTCTCTTCGCTGCAACCTCTGTCTCACAGAAGAGATGTTGCGAGTTTGTCTCTGCTTTATCGTTATTTTCATGGAAAGTGTTCAACTGAGCTTCAATCTATAGCCCCCCCCCTCGCCAAATTTTCACAAGAAACACTAGACTAGCTGAAAACATTATCAATAATTTTCCCCACTCTTTATCTGTACCTAAACCTAAACATAGATTCCATGATGAAAGCTTCTTTCTTAGAACTGCACGCCTGTGGAATTGTCTTCCGTTTTCCTGCTTTCCAGCTTTCTATAATATAGTTGTCTTCAAGTCCAACGTGACCAATGAGCCGTTCCAGTTAAGTTAACAAATTTACCGAACTTCCATTACTATCGATTACTATATTGTCCTTTTGACTACTGTACACTCTTTAACCCTTATCCTTGAGTGGCCTATCGGCCTTGATAAGTGGTGACGTTTATGTGCAAAAAAAAAATAAATAAAATAAAATTATACAGAAATCAGTTAGTTACAACTTTTCAGAAAGTTTTATAAAAATTATTTTTTTTATATAAGCACAAAAGTGTCAATTTTAGCCATTTTAGACAAAAAGGTTCTCCCTACTTTTTCACTCATATCATGTTTAATGTTTGTGCAAAATTTCAAAAAGTTCCAAGGCGCAGTTATTCAGAAAAGTGCGGACAGACGAACGGACAAACAGACAAACGGACGAATGGACAAGGGTGAATTTACATGTCCACCCTCCTTTTTTCGAGAGACCAATAAAAATATGGCAGTGTGAAACATTCGTTGATTATCATTCAATCTCGGGTAAAGTCGGGTTTTCCTACTAGTCAATTATAGATTGATTCTATTCGTGTATTTTGAAGTCTTGATAAGCAAATATTTCAACTTCTTCTTCAAATAAAATTAGAATATTTCGGTTCCTTCAAAATAGGCTGGGCTTATACCGTGTATAAACTGATTCTACAAAATATCTATCAGACTAAACTTCACCCAGCTCATTTGCATATGTGCATTTTAAAAACATTTCTTATTAATAAATATCATGTAATATACATCTATGATTTCTATTAACAAATCTATATGAACAATAATTATATCTAGAGTAAATTAACTAAAAAAATAACTAGCAGAACCCGTGGAAATTCCACAGCAGTTGAAAATTTTTTAAACTCATGAATAAAACGAATGGAAAAATGACGACGAATTTTAAACAATTTTTAGGAATTTTTTTTTTAATGTTTTAAAAGCTAAAAAGAATTAATTTTAAAAAATTACTTTTTTTATATAAAAATGCAATATACAACATAAATTGTTTTTTTTTCATTAATAATTTTTAATATGAATTATAAATGGACTGATGTCAATTAACTTTTCTTTTTAATTTTAAAAAGAAAAGTAAGTTAATTAAAAAAAAATAGTTTCCTCCCAACATGAACTCGTAAACAATCAAACGTTTTTTTTTTTGTGTTTTTTTTTTTTGGAGAGGAAATGGTTTTAATGATTTTTAACTGACAAAGAGCGACTATAAAACGAGCTAATTTGTTTCTCATTAATTAATGTTTGCGATGATGATGTTTTTTTTTGTGACACCGGACGTCGGATAAGTAAATTGATATTTCGATATTAATTGTAACTTCCTTTGCTATATTTTAAATTAACTGTTGGCTGAGCATAACTACAGATTTTAAAGCACGTTCGCCTTTAAGTTAAATATATGCAGGTTTTTTTTTTATATTTTCATTTCACGGACCGATCTTTTTGCTTGCCTTGTAAAATTGGAGAGAGAAATTTTCTTTCTCTAATACTCCTGGTATGAATCGTACTCCACCCCCTTTGACCTGGAAAATATGGATGAAAATGAAGGGTAGTTTAGATTCGATGGGTACTTTAACATTATCAGAATCAGCATCAGCATCAGCAGCAGTAGCAGCAACAATAAGAGCAGCAGCAGTTAACCCCTGAAAATTCTACCCTTCCTCTCAGTGACAACGAGTTATGCACTCTTGTACGACGATTCCTAACAGGGCCATCCATGGCGTACAGGCCCGGTACATAGAGGTCTTAAGGTAGCAACACGGTTAAAATGGCTCTGGTGAAAATCCACGAATTTGTCAATACCAGGATCCGTCGCCTTCTGACCTCTGAGACTCTAGCATATAGGTGTGGAGCGGTAAATTTATAGAATGGGAAGCACAACGTTAATTCTGCGCATTCCCCCTGTTTGTTTTGAACGAGATCTTCCCCGACTTCATATAGAAGCCACTGAGAAATCAGAGCAATAAAAAATAGAACAAAGGGAAACGCTCGAGAGAGCCAGTGTGGACGGGTACATTAGCTAGTAATGATGTATGAGAATTATATATCATCTGCATCGATAACATTGGAATAAAAAAAAGGTGACGGTGACTAAGTGTTTAACGGACTGGAAATCTGGCTCTGCCAAGTTCCAATCCAGTTCGTTCCACAGAAATACTTTCATTTAGTAATGTTGGCAACCTTCACGTTGTCCTTCCCGTAAGTACACGATATCTTTCTAGAAAGAATTCTAACTAGAGAGATTCCAAGGAAACGAATGCCAACAAAAATCATCTGATCCATACAAAATATATTAATGACGCTCGAAAAAAAAAAAAAAAAAAAAAAAACAACAACAACAACAGGCAGTCGCTCCCTATATAAAGTCCTAGCCTTCCCCACTATGATGGAGGTGGTGACAATGTTAATATGCAGGAGTTATGCATACTCGAACTCCGGTTTCTGATACGACCATACATACATGACAGGTCCGGTACCCAGAGGCATTAAGGCAACAAGTTGCTAATGGCTAACAATGCTCTGAAAATCCTCAAAGAATCACCATCGGGATCCGTTGTCTTCTGGTTATCATTTCCCTTGAGTGTCTTGCCAGTAAGGAAGCTCCATGTGTCGAATGATAAATCCGTATTGTGAAGATGACAACGTTGCTTTCACGTATGTTCGGCCACAAATCCTTTTTTTGTTTTTGGACGAAACCTTCCCTGACTTCATATTAAGATGTTGAGTATTGCTGCTTTCGGTGTCGGGGATAAACATTCAATTTTTCAGGTTGCAACCAACAAAGAGACAGTCTAGATTGGAGCAAATATCTGTATTGCCCTGTTTCGCATGAGGATGTTAATGCAACAGGCAATTAACAGGCAAGAAAAAGGTAATGCCTGGGAGGATGCCCTCTTTCTACAGAAGAGCTATTATCTTTATAATTATTTATTTCTAAAGATGAAATATATTTAACTTTACTAATTAGACGCAATTGGATTAAAAGTTTAAACTAAACTAAACGCATTCTGTCCCATATATATATATATATATATATATATATATATATATATATATATATATATGTGTGTGTGTGTGTGTGTGTGTGTGTGTGTGTGTGTGTGTGTGTGTGTGTGTGTGTGTGTGTGTGTGTGTGGAGAAAGAGAGAGAGAGAGAGAGAGGAAGAAAGAGAGAGACAATATTTGCACGTATGGGACAGAATATATATATATATATATACTTGTCCATTACTTCAGCACGCACCACAATACCACATTTACTTTATGGACTACCCTAATTAAACGCATTCTGTCGCATACGTGCAAACATTGTCTCTCTCTTTCTTTCCCCCCTCTTTCTCTCTCTCTCTCTACATATATATATATATATATATATATATATATATATATATATATATGGACAAGTGTATATATATATATATCTATATATATATATATATATATATATATATATATATATATATATACTTGTCCATTACTTCAGCACGCACCACAATACCACATTTACTTTATGGACTACCCTAATTTAAATATGCCTAATGGTTTAATGTCTATTTATTTACAAAATATTATTTACATGATCAGCTCCTCCTAAAGGGAGGTACATTCTAAAGCAACAAAACAAAAAAAATAGCCCCTCCTGTCCCGTCAGTGCTCCCTCCTGTATGAGAGTACCTCAGTCGATGAGATGGAGACACATCACCACCACAAAAATAGGCCGTAATGCTAGGCGTACAGAGCAGATATTACACTTTGATTCTCGTTTCAGCTTCTAATAAACGGTTTCCGTCAAAAGTTTTTCTCACTGTTTGTACAGGAAATCTTGAATTAAAAAAAAAAAAAAGTCGATACGTATTACCCCTATCCTTGCCAAAAACATATCGTTTATTCTTATTTTATTTACCTCTCGGAGGAGGGGAGGTAGACACGAGTTCGGGATTTAAGTTGAAAAGTTACGATACTAAGATTAACGCATGCTGAACAACAAAATATACCCGCGTAGGCTTGTTGATGTTACCTAGTTGGAGCACCTCGGGCGATTAACAATAAACTAAACTCTTCTTAAAGAGACGGTAAAGCCTTAGAGGTGAGAAACAAGGTCGAGAGTGAAGTTTAAAAGTTAGAACACTAAGATTATCGCATTCTGAACCACAAAATATTCCTGGGTAGCACTGTCGATATTCCCTGGTAGGGACACCTCAGGTGATTAACAATAAACTAAACTTTTCTTAAAGAGAAGGTAAAGCATGGGAGAGCGGACACCATGTCTGAAGAGAACCTAATCCCATGTCTGCTTTTACAACTCTGTTTTCCAGGTATATAGCTGTAGAAAGTGCATAGTCACAGTGAATTGTGGATGACTTATTTCCAATTGTTCTTTCTGGTATATGTTGCCAGGAGTTTCTGCTACTGGAGACATTTACGTACTCCATTGTATACTAGCACTTCTTCAGTAGAATCTTAAAACTGGATGTTAAGTGGCTCACTCTCTCTACTCCCGCGTGTTAGAACCTGCACTTGTTGTTGCTGAGACCACACCTCCTTTTGATAAAGCATTGGTCATTAACACTATTTCTTCGATAGACATTATTGTTTTCTGATCACAGAGACGCGATCCTCTTGGAGCCAGTCTATAGAGACTTTCTTGTGTACATTCCTGAGAGTGTTTATCCGAAAAATACTTGACACGTTATTTGTCAGCCCATTCTTTCAGTTTTCTGCAATGTAAGATCTTGGTGTATTTGTGGCGACTCTTTTGTGCTTTTTCCGTAGCATGCATGTTTTCTGTTTTATCTGTAAGACAGTTTTGCCCAAAATGTTTGGCCAGTTTAGTGATAGATGTTTGTCTTCTGTCTTTTGATGTTGATCTATAATCATGAGGTTTGGATTCTTTAAGATTATCAGATACTGGCCGATGCTCACAATTGTGACTAGAAGTTAATGTTCAATTTTTGAGAGACCCAAACCTCCTGCCACTCTAAGCAAATACTTCTTTTATAGACACTAGTTTCTGTGAATCACTTTTTACAGTGTCAAAAGTTTATTTTTTTATTTTGTTGTGTCTAGTCTAATAATGTCCTTTCGTGATCAGTCAGTAATGCTGAAGCTGTATGTTATTATTGACGTGTTTTCTGATTCTATCGCATTTGTAAGCTGCTCTTGTCCAACACGTTTCACCAGTTTCGTAATGGAGGTTGTTCAGCTGGCTCTTGTTTGAGAGAAGCAGTTTATTCGGAATAAATGTGATAATTTTTTGACTGTGATGACACGTACGCATACTTTATTGAAACACGTTTTAGGAATTGCTTTATTTGTTTAGCAAATGTTTGATATTTGTTTGCGTCTTTCTCTCGTAATCGTCCGTCTCGCGGTGATTAAGAGTCTTCTTCGACTTTTTATAAATAAACTAGCAGCCCCCCCCGGCATTGCCCAGTCGTAAAATACGCTTAAATATGATATTTTTATTAATGCAGATTTCGTATTTATTATTATCAATTTTTTAATTGTAACATATTTGCACTGAATTCCCTCGGCTAAAACCCAAATATAAAATTCTGCATGGGTTAGAATACCCTATATATGAAGTTTTATGTCTGTAGACCAAAAACTGGCAGAGGAGTTTGGTAGGGAATTTTTTTAAGCAAATATAAAAACGCATACATGTAGAAAAGGTTTGTATTTACTCTAATATATATAGAACTGAGTTCAAAAGTTTTAAAAAAATGACTTCGGCAACATCAGCTAGAATTTAAACCAAAACATTTAGCTTTCCAGGCACGTTCGCTACCGTTTGAGCTAACCCGACACATACATGAGAAAGTTAATTAAACCTTTTTTTACTTATGATTAGTTTACGCCTGCGTAAAAAAATAATAGAACTGTTGGTAAGTTGAAATGAACATTTTACATTGCAACTTGACATATTTTTGTACGCATTATTCATCCATCCAAACAAAGATTTTACTCGTTATAAACAATCCTTGGTGCATGATTATTATTTTCTGTTAATGTCAATGCCATGTGACCAGTAATTTAAGAGTTTATCTGTTAAATATTTACGTACAGATAGACACACATACATACATTTTTTAATATTTATATAGATTCATAACATTATTTTGCTGTTAAGATTTGAAAACTGATATTTCTTGTAAAATATCTCATTTGTTGGATAAATACTGGCAATTTTTACTAATATTAGGTAATTCTTCTGAGCTTTGGGGACTAGAAAAAATTTTAACGTTAATTTGTTTACAAAATTTAGGCTCCTAGTTATGACGCCTATAAAAGATGTTGCCCGAATTCACGATTACCTGGGGTCGATATTGAATATATGTAATGTTACTCACATTTTAGAACGTATTAAGTCGGTAATATATAGGGGCCCAACACGTTGGAGACTCCGTCGCAAGGATCGTAAGAAAGAAATAACCGGACTCACTTGTTTTCCTTAGTGAAACAATCGATATTTGTTTACAGATCTTTTGTTGTCGCCCTCAGCCACCGAGTGTTACACGTCTTTCTCTGACCTTCTTATGACGTGATTTTGCTCGCAGACCGCGTATCTCGAACACGGCTCGAATACCTTTCGAATACCGCCCCATTCTCTGGCGTCATTCCGGTCTGCACACTTGTTCTTCTTTTTATGATCTTTTTTTGTTCTTCTTCTTTGCCGTGACGTCATTTCTGCACACAGTTTGGCCATTTACATACAGCTGCTATACGCGCGTCCTCACTCTGTCACAAATGAACATAATAAAATAATTCGGTATTTGAATTATTCGGACTACTTTTCTCATCTTGAGTATTATTTCCTCAGAGTGTCGGTCGATGTAACCTTCGACCTTCTTCAGGTGTATATCGTCTATGTTCAACTCGCGAATCTGTACAGAATTCCGAACGGAACTCTTTATTTAATCCATGGTAGTAGCATGCTCTTGTTTCGACAGCATTTACAGAGTATACCTTCTAAGTAATTCACAGTTGTTTGTTGTTGTTGTTTGTTGTTGTTGTTGTTGTTGTTGTTGTTGTTGTTGTTGTTGTTGTTTGTTGTTTGTTGTTGTTGTTAGTGTTTTCCGAACAATCAATCTCCAAAAGAGTGTTTTACCAAATACTTTATCCACTAAACCACGGCTCCTTGCGGAAAATAATAAGAATGTTGGAGTTTTTAACATACTTTTATTTTTTCAAGATTATATTCAATATATGCCATATGTTATTGAGATGAAGCATGAAGTTCAGTCATTTGTTGCACTGACATTGGCATTAAAAGTCCACTTCTCGATTTTAAAAGTGGATACAACTACTTTATATACTAAGCCATGAATATACCAGCGACTTCAAAAAAGGATAATTAATTCGCATATTCTTCGCCAATCTTGAAGTGGTTTTGGAGCTATTCATGGATAATATGTTACAATAGAAAAATGCGAGCATGAAAAGTAATATGGTTAAGCTTAAACATGGAAAAGTAAAGGACTAGTTGTTAAAACTGGAAAAGAAAACGACAAAATATTCTAGTGAAAAATATAATAAATTCATAACTTAAAATATTGCAGCATTAAGAATTGATTATATAATGTTATAAATTGAATTTTTTTGGAAAATTCTTAATGTTATAAAATTATTATTATATTATTATTATTATTATTATTATTATTATTATTATTATTATTATTATTATTATTATTCTCGCATTTTTCTATTGTAATCTATGATTTTTCTAGACTTCCAATAAATTCACTTGTTCTTTGTTCGATTTTAGTCTTAGTTTTTTGCCCCCATAAACATAACATCCACATATGTCATTACAATGTACGGCACTAATCTGCTTTCAATAAAATCTCCTAATTATCTCCCTTTAATTCTTTCATTCTCTCTGTTTCACTTGTTACTTCTCTTTTCACGAGAGCGGTGAATTGGTATCAATAGTAGTCGCTGAAGCGACGTGGTTGCTATGGAAAACCATCATAAAAAACGTCGCTCTCCTCCTTACGTTTTTTTTTCTTTTTACAATTTTAAACACCAGTAAATTCATCATAACTTTTGTTTTATTGAATGAACATTGAATCTTTTTTTTTCATAATATAGTCGAGAATGTGATCTATAAACTGTAATAATTGTTTAAAATTTGGTTGAAAAATGAGTGAGCAGTAAAGCTTTAAAACAGTTCTAAATTACTAAAACTGCCAATTAACCATATATTCAAACACGGTAGTGTTTGAATAATAAAACCGAAAAAAAAAAAAAAATGCGAGAAATTTAAAAAAAATTTTTACCCCTCCCCCCCAAAAAAAACTCCAAATTAAAAAAGTATCGACGCATATTTTATATTCTCGTTTAAAATGAGCTTTTGTTTTAATTAATGGGACATATTATCGGATAACAGACATTCACCTGCTTTATCAGACATTGCAGCCGAGGAATCTTTTTAAGATTCTCACCGTTTATTTAAGTGTATTTGTTTGTATCTGACTTGCACTTGGTTCACAAGATATATTTGCCAGGTAATTCTTTTTCATGAGTTTAGTTGTTCCTATAATTACTGAAACGATGGAGACCTTCCTGAGATTCCAGTTTCTTTTCATGTGGTACATTAGAGACATTGGTATTTCGTTATCTTTTCTCCCTCAACTCAAACCCAGCATCATTAAGGACACTGACTTCTATTAGGGTTGCTTCTTTCTCCTTCTTATCGCATATCGCTATGTCAAGTTTAAATGAAAGTAAGCCTGTATGTATGTTTATATGTATGTATAATCGCTATAGTCACACACACGCCGTGTTATTCATTTATCAACTTGTTTCTTGTTTCGTTTTCTGAAGCATATCCGCAATTGTAACGATAATAGACGCTAATACACATACACGCACTGTCATGATTTGTGATATCAAATTATCTCGGTTCGCCTCCACAGATGAAACTGAAATTTGCGTGTGTGTTTTTGTTTTTTTGTTGTTTTTTTTTGTTTTTTTTCGTTTTACTTTAAATAACAGACGAAAGTGCAAGTGAAAAGACAAATCTTTCCACACATATTTTAATGAAAACATCAAATATGAGTTGTGATTCGATACAAACCTCCTTTCACTTTCGTGTGCATCGGAAGAGACGCCTTATTTTAAGTATAAAAATATCTAAGTTTTCCCATCTTATTTTAGACATGGAATTTCAGATCTATCCTGTATATAAGAACACGCGTTTCAATAAATTCATCATTTCACGAGTTGAAGTTATTCTATTCGAAATATTTATTGCACAAAAAAAGTTTGTCTCGCATCAACTTACAGTCTTGAATTTTAGATTTGCTGCCACCAACAAAGAATCTCCAAAACTTTCTGCAGCAGAAATATATATTCATCATTCGAATTCTGACCATTGTTCATATTTTCTACGAGGTGAAAAAGTAAGTAGTCCACATGTTTACAATTTTATATTTTAATAACTATTCTCTATTCAAGTGTCTTTTTTGTAGCCATATCTCGATGTTTTGTGCGTCTTTTCTTTGGTCCGTCTTTTTTGTGAAAATAGTTGCTGAGAAGGCATGAAACCACTTGATCTAAATGAATAAGAATGAAAGTTTGTTCTTGCAGAAAGGGATTCATCATCATTGTGTTAATTATTATGTCCACTCACTTGGAATTCTCACAGAGGTGATCATCAGCGATTGACCTTAACTAATTTGCATATTCTTTGAAAATTTGAATATTGAACTTTAATTAATTACACATTTTTTTATAATTGTTCATTAGATGAATGGTTTCATTAAACTATTACGCTCAATTGTATTTACGCATAGTTCCTACATTGAGCATAATTGGGTAGGATTTACGATGTAAACGTTCTAATACGCACATATACATACATACATACATATATATATAAATTTATATTTAATTTTCTGTAGAAATATATTTTCTTATAATATATATTAATCCTTATTTAAGAAGCACAATGTAATTACAGAGCAATATGTATATATATATTTATATTAGGTTAGTGCAAAAACAATGGCAATTTTTTAATTGAATTTGAATGTCAAAATACGAAATTATTTTTGCACCATCTCAATATATATATATATATATATATATATATATATATATACATACATATATATATGTCTGTGTGTGTGTGTGTGTGTGTGTGTGTGTGTGTGTGTGTGGATTCTGTTGCCTAGTTCGTTTCTATCAACCTGTGTTAATCGTGACACCCTGCACTGATGATTTCCGAAAGGATGAAGCACTAGTGTCTGTAGGTATTTAATAATCATCATAGTAAATAATATATATATATATTATATATATATATATATATATATATATATATATATATATATATATATATATATGTTTATATGGCTTAATTGCCATGCATATATTTTCATAACTTCCTACCATATATAACATGCATATATAATTATTTTCTCATCCCTCACAAACTCCTACCTTTCTCTTATGCCACTCAAAAACTCATGCTCGGTTCATGCAAGATTGCCAGAAGCATTCCATACGTTTCTGTGGCATTTTTTTCTTTTTTTTCAAGTTTAAAACAAAATTTTATCGAATATCGTTCTTCTAAAGTGTCCTCACGTCCAGGTTGCATTTTTGAAATTCACCAACTGTGACAATAAGGCTTTAGTAGGGCGTATTGCAATTCCCCTGTAGCTATTGCTTTGAACCTGAAAACATTAAAATTGGTCAGTCATCTCATAAAATGTATAGCAATAACATACTAAAATTTCAGGAGTCTACAACAATTTTAAATTCCTATATAAAAAAGTCTGGAAACTTAATGAAGGCACCTCGTAGCAATCATTTTGAGAATTATTTAATACCAAATCCAGTTTGAATGTTGGAAAAATAGTTTATGCTTTAAGTGCGTCATATATTCAAATATTTATTTACTAGCGGGGGTACCCGGCGTTGCCCGAGTGTTTGTTTCCGGGACGGGGGGAGTTTTAAAAAATGTTATGGTAGGTAAGTAGGAAGGATCAAACCCGGAGTCATGAGTAAAAGTAGGAAAATAAAGTGTTAAAAAAACAAAAAAAACATCTGCAACGTTAACAGTTCGGCCACCAAGAAAAGTCCATTCCAGTTGTTTAGGAAAAAAAAAAAAAAAAAAAAAACGCTGTGGTAGGTCGGCGCGAACGTGAAAATATAATGTGAATTGTCCAGCACCCTAACCACTATGCCACACAGCACTGCAGCTTAGTTTAGTGATTTTAAATAACTTAACATGATAGAACTACGAAGCCAAACCGGTGTTCTCTTCTCAACTGTTCCTTGTGAACGATCTCCAAACGGTGTTAAGTGGTGGCAGGGGGAGGAGGAATTTTTAAGAGAGAAAATATTTTACCACTTCCATTGATCTTAACCGATTTTGGCCGTGACTTCTCAGCAGAAAAAGTATAGAAATCTAAGATTATCGAGGAATTTGAGAACTAATAAGCCTATAACAAACCTCAGATATTGTTCTGCCGTTTGTGCATAATGTATTTGCATGAAATATCTTGATTTTTAATCCTATTAAGGTCAAAATCCCACGGGAAAAAATGAGTTCATTTTATTTATATAGAAGAAGAAGATAGAATAGATAGAAGATGATGTTTGGTTTGGTTGTTTTGTTTTGCTGCATATCAACATTTTTATACAGTATTTGATGCCGAATCCAGTAATTATGTAAAAAGTTTTTTTTTTGTTTTTTATTTGCTTTAAAATGTTTATATTTTCAAATATTTAATCCTGGTGTTTGGTTTAGTTGTTTAGTTCTACAGTATATCAGCTTTTTTCGAGTTGCACGCGCAACCCAAAAGAGTCCATCCATGAAGCAATAGCTCCAAAACCACTCCGATTGGTGAAAAATATGTAAATTAGTGATCCTCTTTAAAATGGCTGGTATATTCATGACTAAGTATATAAAGAAGTTGTATTCAGTTTAAAATATCGAGAAGTGGACTTTAATGTCAATGTCAGCGCGATAAATAATAATAATAATAATAATAATAATAATAATAATAATAATAATAAGGGTCAAGGAGGATGGAAAGACCGAGAAGAGAGCGCTGGCAAGACCTCCACTGGACAAGCGCGAAGAGAACTGGGATCGTGGGGAGGCTTAGTGCCACTCAAATTCCAGTACAAACCAATGGCCACTACCAGCGAGAAATCAATGGTATGAGGCTGTTGCGATGACGCAGATTTATTTGCAAATTCTATCGAAGGAGGTGGCGAGAGCTGGGCGTCTGAGGAGACTTGTTGTCACTCAGCTTCCAGATAAAACCACAGGTCTCCAAACTGATCGTTTGTTGACTTGTGTGAAAGCTCTATGTGAGCCAATAATAATAATAATAATAATAATAATAATAATAATAATAATAATAATAATAATAATAATACGTAGACGACGAAACACGTGTCAGTCGATAATTATATTTTAAAAGCAATATATATATATATATATATATATATATATATATATATATATATATTCACCCCAAACAAGGTACATTGCCACTTTGGTGTAGGGGCAGCAACTACTGGGGCACTATGTTACGATTTGGGCAGCAAGATGTCGGTTCGCGTTACACTTGAACTTCTGCATGTCAGTACAGTTGGGGAAGCAGGGACCTGGAATGGAATTCCAGAGTCTAGCGGTTCTGGGGAAGAAACTACTGGAGTAGAAAAATCTTTTACATCTAGGGATCTCTACTGCATGGGGGTGGGATTTAGCTGCCTGTCGGGTTTATCGAGGATGTCTACGTCGTGGGGGCACAAGTGTCTGCAGTTCGTCAGAGCATTCACCATTAAAATACTTGTAGAACAGACAGAGGGATGCAACGTTTCGTCAAGGGGACAGAGGTTGAAGCTTAGATGCCAGTTCAGGGCCTATCAGATTTGCAACTTTCTTTTGAACCTTGTCTAGGAGCAAGAGACTAATAGCAGATGCACCAGCCAAAATGTGTCAGCAATACTCCATACATGGGCGAATGGTGGCCTTATAGAGGTACAGGATACTTTCAGGTGTCAGTAGTTTTCTAGCACGGTAGAGAGAGCCTACCTTCTTCGCAACGGCCCTGGCAATGTTTTCAATATAATTGTTCCAACTCATGTTTCCTGTGAACGTTAGGTCAAGCAGTTTGAAAGATGTACTCTCAGATAGGGAGTCACTGGCCATTGCTATTGGTGGCAGAGAAGGTTTCTTGTAATTATTGAAGGAAACCAGTTTGGTCTTGGCAGCATTGAATGTGACCATCCATTTTTGTCCCCATTCCACTACAGATGGAGGTCATCCTCTAGTGTTTTTGCCATTTCTTTAGTTATGTGTTCATTTGTTTTCCTGTCATGCCTGTTATAGAGTGTGGTGTCATCAGCATATATACCCATCTCAGAGGCAGTTTTGTCGGGGAGGTCATTAATAAATATTAGAAACAATAGAGGTCCAAGGATAGATCCCTGAGGCACTCCCGCATTTATATCATATTGTTTAGATGTACGACAGTCGAGAAGAACCTGGATTTTTCTCTTATCTAAGAAGGATTTAATTATGTTAAGTATATATATATATATATATATATATATATATATATATATATATATATATATATATATATATATATACGCAAGCACAAATTTCTTTATATATATATAAAAGAGAGAGAGAGAGAGAGAGAGAGAGACAGACAGACAGACAGACAGACAGACAGACAGAGCAAAAGTGAGTCATGCTAAAAGGTCGAACCCAAACCGTAGTAAAATGTTGTAGTAAACGTTCATTCATAAAATTCCAACAGGAGTGTAGTCTGTTTTGTACTGTATCATCAGTCATGTATTAAGTTTCAATTTTCTCTTTCCTTCTCTCTCTCTCTCTCTCTCTCTCTCTCTCTCTCTCTCCATATATACATATATATATATATATATATATATATATATATATATATATATATATATATATTAAATTATCAGTCTGTTCTGTACTGTATAATCAGTCAGGTATTAAGCTGCAAGCCTTTCTTTCCTTCTCTCTCTCAGTCTCTCTCTCTTTCTTTCTCTCTCTCTTTTTTTCTCTCTCTCTTTCTTTCTCTCTTTCTCTTTCTGTAAATGTCTTTTTAACATATGTTTAATTATTATTATTATTATTATTGTTATTAATGTTATTATTGTTGTTGTTAATATTATAGTTCTTATTATTGTAATTATTAATATTATTATTATTTTGTTTTTTGTTATTTTTCCCTATTACTAGTGGTTGTCATATAAGTTTTCATCAGTGATTGCTCACTGGCAATAACAAATGGTATGATTTTCAACACTCTACGCTTCTTTTGTTGCGAATTATTTTGAGTTCTCGCAACAGCTGTTTACCGTTGTTTCCTCGTTGCTTTTTTTTTGGGGGGGGATTTAAGTGGCAATAATTCCAGTACTATCCGCTACTTTCCAATGGTAATGTGAATCGCGCTGGTCATCGTTTTTTTTTTTTTTTTTTCTATTCTTAATGACACTTCACGACCATTTTGCGACATGGATAGATTATGGGATTTCTGGCCGTTTCTATCGTTATTATTATTACTATTGTTGTTGTTGTTGTTGTTGTTGTAATCTGAGTGACAACAAGCTTCCCCAGATTTCCAGTACCATTTACCGCTTTCAATAACTTTTGCAAATTTCTTTCTTGCAGTGTATCTTGTGACAAACAAACCCACTTTCTTCGCTTTCGTCGTCCTCACATTGATTGCGCATGCGTCATTCATCAAAGGGGCACCGACATCGACCCCTGACGAAACAAACCGAAAAGATTTGAAAAGAGATATAGATTTAGCCACGGAAATCACGACGTACACGATGAGAGCAATAAACACCAGTTTCCTCACTTACGTAAGTATTTTTAAAAATATTATTTTTAATGTAATTTGGTTTTCTTTTCTAATGTGTATATTTCATAATTCAGAAACCGTTGTGGGGCCAGTATTGCCACTAATGTTCTTGGATTTGTGTTACTATACACATAGATTCGAAAAAGTTGTCAAAAAACAAATATATAACAAATAAATGTAACCAATGGCAAGATAAGTTACTCTTCTACCTATCTGGGAAGGTTTTTAGTGGTTTTACTCGCTTTAAAATATGTAATCGGTTGGAAAATCATACAATGTTTATCGATACATACGAACAAGAGAAATGGCGGCGAACCCTTAGTTGAGTACGTTAAGTTTTGGAAAATGAGTTAAAACTAAAACATTATAAAATACTGTTAGAAACTCACTCAATATATGTTATCATGACATAGGCTGACATATATTCGCATATTTTGCATCATTTACCTTTCAAGCTGATTAAAGAAAGTCAAGCAAATTTTCAACCTAATGTATTTTTTCAATGCTACGTACGCTTGTCTTCGTTAAATGCCACATTTCATGCTCAAAACTGTTCAGATTAGCGTCTGTTTATGATCTCAAATCCTTTATTGTCTAAATAGTTTTGCGTCGTCCTCTTTTCCGGCTGATTGTCTAATCGTTTACACTGCATCGAGAAAGACTTGAGTTCCAAGGTATTCATGTCCCTCTGGGGCAGGAAGATGACACACAAAGGTCAGAAGATATTAGAGAGTCTGCGTTCAAGAGGCGCAATTTGGCCTGCTAAATTACCTGGATAGCCCCTCCTGCATTCCCGGTAGGGGCGTTTCACAAACTAAAAATAAACTAATCCCTTCTCAAAAAAAAAAAAAAAAAAAAAAGGCAAGGCAGAGCCTGTGAGGTGGACCGCCTAGAACTGCATAGGAAGAGCAACATACCGCAGTCAACAGGGACGAGGTCGTTTTAAAAAAATGGTCTAATCTCTGTTGGCGTTGGAGTCAAGTAAAAATATTTTATTACCTCAATAGTTTTGCATCGTCGTTTTTTGTTTGTTTGTTTTTTTCGAGCAGATCATCTTCGATTAATCAACATCGAGAAAGATTAAAGTCCCCATCATCAAAATTAATATGAATTACTGACAAAGTCTTTTTTTATATTGGGGGTCACTACTTATCAAGGCCTGACAGCTACTCGAGGATAAGGTTTAATAAGTGCAAGATGATTGGTGAGATAATAGCGTAATTATCGGTGGAAATTAGGCAGAATTTGATTATTTAAGAAGACAGCTAAACAAGAACTTGAGTATATTGGGCTTGAAAACGAACATGTTATAGCCAGTTGGAAAGCAGACCCGCGGTACAGAGTCCTCTGGGTGAGCAGTTATAAGAAATACATTTTGTTGATGGAATATGTGTTTAGATTTAGGCACATACAAAGAATGAGGGGAAATTGTTGACAGAGACTTGTTAGGTGAATGTTTTACAGGTAGAGGATCATAGATTGAAGCTCAGTTGAGCACTTGCAGGGGTGGGGACTATAAGCTTTTTTTTAACACTTAATTGAATAAAATTCTATAATCAATTAATGAATTTGACCCTAAAACATTTTGCCCGCCTTTTTATATTAGAAACGCATGACGACAATTGTTTAAAGATGTTTTTCTTTGTTTTCCTTGCAGTGTGAACATGTTCCAATCTGGTTCACCTCAGACTGCAATCATTTTATGGCTATGTTGAATGCCAGGTCGGATATTACTCCACCTAAAGTTGTCATTGACAATAAATTGGATTTTCAAGACGTCAAATCGGTCAAGGTAAATAGGAATTATATCTTGTTTTTTTTTTGTTTTTGTTTTGTATGTGTGTGTGTGTGTGTGCGTGCGTGTGTGTGTGTGTGTGTGTGTTTCATATCAGAATTTTTTTGGTTAAAAGTGAAATTTATTCTTTAAATTTGTATTCATTTATTGAAATAAATCAGACTAAATCATTGGATGTCTACTGGAAGGAATGTCTAAGGATCTCTTTGTACAGGGGTTTGTCAGGCCCACCTTACATAAGGACATTTTTCCCTGCAAGTAAACCCTGACCAAACATTAAAAATCACATGGTATTTGCGGCACAAATAATATCTCGATTCATTATGGATAACCCACGAGGAATTGTGCACCTTTTCCAAGTGATGTTACCTCGTTTCAGTCCACCAAACTTGAGGAATTCTTGTCCTGGAATCATGTAAGACCAAGAGACCACAAGAAAGACATACTATAACATATATAAATTGTCGATTTTGGCAGAGGAAAATTCTGTTCTCAACTTCTTTACTTACTCAGTGTTTGAGATGTAAGGGAGAACTTTACTGGAATACCCAAATATATATGTATCTCATATAGAGATTAAGTGTTATCTCCTTGTAATTTCTGAGAACTTTGCCTAGAAATAAAATCAAACACACACACACACACATATGCGTGTGTGTGTGTGTGTGTGTGTGTGTGTGTGTGTGTGTGTGTGTGTGTGTGTGTGTGATGAAAAGAAAACGTTATCGTTTTAATAAAAAAGAATTCATATTTTCCTTCTTTTTGGAATTTCTTACATTTTTATATTTTTCGCACTAAAAATTTTGATTTGAATTGTGCAAAACAATCGTCAAAATTAAAATCCAATAAAAACATGATTAAGCAAGAGAAAATATCAACGTGATTTTATTTGAAGAAAGTCAGACGATAATTGAAATATTTTAAAGTATACCTTCTATTAATTAGGATTATCAAAAAATTTTAACATTTATTTTCTACTTCAGGCGGCAGTAGCCAACATGAGTCGAACAGTAAGCGAATACCTGGGTTTAATAAAACAACATTTGGATGTGGAATATAAGATTGTCTGTGAGCCTGCAATAAAAATTAAAGTCGGATGCCATTTTCCGAAATTCTGTTCCACTCTTCCTGACAACGATTTCGCCATCTTGTACTGCAATCTCAACGCCGCTTATCATTATCTGGACAATTTGAAAGTTATTCTCGAATTACCGGTGAGTCTCAACAATTTTCTCATATTAATTTTTTACAAATTTCCGTGTTTTTCATATATTTTCCTTTCTTTTCTTTTTTTTTTTACTTAAATATTAGTTGATATAACCGCTTCATAAAGGGTTCATAAAATGATTACCTGTATTAGACCATTTTTTTTCTTAGTTATCGCTCTTGAGTTTATTCTAGTGAAAGAAAGAGCTCACTTACATGGGAGTTTGCCAACTCGTTCCACTCACGTGCAGGACGAGATCTCATTAACCCGACAAATAACGCCCTCATGTATTTTTTCACGTTTACTTTAGGAGTATGCCCTCTTATATAGCAAGCTCTGTCTGTCTGGCTGTCTGTCTGTCTCACTATCTCTCTCTCTCTCTCTCTCTCTCTCTCTCTCTCTCTCTCTCTCTCTCTCTCTCTCTCTCTCTCTCTCTCTCTCTCTGGCATTATTTTTTTAATGTTTATAATCTTTACTCATTCTATATAAGTTACACGTCTTTCAGGAATTTTTGTCTCTTCATTGAAATACTAGTTGCGTAAATGTCGCACGAAAGGTTCATAATACGGATACTCTATTTTAATAATAGATGGAAAATATCGCAAAACAATACTATAAAAAACTAAAGATAAAAAAAAATAGTGTCCTGATCATCCGTTGATCGCATATAATTGAATTTTGAAACTTTGAAAAATGGTAACTCTTATGAAATTAGGCGCCCCATTTTATGGTAAAAAAAAATCATGAAATAGAGCAGACATTTTAAATAACAACTCATAAGACAATTATTTATGTTATTCATTTGCCTAATGCGTACAGTCGTGCCCTATGGGATCAACTAAAAAGCGTCGACTTGCTGAAACGAAACGAAACCGAAAGTGCACACCACTTTCCTCCCTTTCTTCCATCTCAACGTTTTGAGATCTCTCAATACCAGCAAATAAAATCCGCCATTATTTTGTGGAAAATGAAGTTCGTGAAGATACAGATTTCATTCATTTTTCATCGTCATTCCAAACAACTAATGCGTTAAAATAGTTATCTTCTATAAGCCAAAAACGGGCTTTTATTGACTGGGTTTTTGACTGAGAGTTTGTGAGCATTCTGTGTTTCATTTATTCATTGCAGACTATTATCTTCATCTATTTTAATTGTTGCTTTACGACGTTTCGGCCAACTATTCTTCTGGCCTTCGTCGGGTGTTTACCGTGACGAGATCGGTATTCTGTGTTTATTGGCTAAAATATCGTCCGATATTCGTTTTTGTTTTCTTTTTTTTTTCACTTACTGAAAGTCTAATGTGTTTTGTTTTGTTTCTATTGCAGCTTTCCGATTCCGAGTTGGCAAATGTGAATGTGGACAGTCAAGTTGTTGTGCCGCAAAACCTTCCATTTCTCTATCGTCGATGGCTCGTCATGCTAATGTTGCATACGTCACTCAATCAAGTCAACTCCATTCAACAAAAACTCACCGAAATATCAAAAGCCTTGTTGTAGAAATGTGAATGACCAAATTAATTTTTAGAGTAATCCAAATAATTATCAGAAGATAAGATACGAATTTTTATAGATATTATTTATTAAGCGCAGTACGCGCACACGCCCATCACCTACGTTTGCGAGTTCTGGATAGTGAATATTTTTTTTTAAATACGCTTACGTAAACACACAACAATGACATATGTTCGTCATTTCAGAAAAGTTGAAGCGTTTCATGCTTCAGATATTATTCTTAAATATAATTTATTTTTATATAAAGTTATTGGAAATATATTTTATTTTTGTATGAATTTCTAATTTATTGTTTTTGTACCAATAAAAAATATATTTTTGTAATTCGTTTCTTATTTTTATTTCGGCATGTTTATTTTATTTATTCGTTATTTTATTGTTTGTAATTTGCTTTTAAATTAACCGTTGACGGAACACAGATGCTAAAACACTTTCGAATTTAAAGTAAATGATTCTTTTGTTTCTTCTTATATTTCGTTTCACGTTGCTTTTGCTTCCTAAAATTTCCGGGGGAAAATTTCCTTTTTTTCTTATACTCTTGATATTAATCGATTCCCCCAAGACTCAAATAGAGCATAATCACATGCATACATCAGCATAATCATACCGATTCTTTTTTAGACTATCAAAGTTAAATAACGTAAAGTCTGGTCACTACCAGATGGGTGACTCCATTAGGAGGACGATAACGGGACCTAACAGGCTAGTTCCCCCCCCCTTTAGAATTTTCCCACCGTGTTTGATCAGCTGGTTTTATATTTATTTTTTGTAAATAAATTGTTTTTAAAACAATTTGAGATATTTTAAGTAGGGTAGTCAATGGAATAAATGTGGTATTTTGGTGACAACAGAAGTGAAAGTAATTGACAAATCGTAAAAGAGAGAAAGAAACAATGTTTGCACGAATGGGCCAGAAATGCGAATGGTTAAAAGTTTTGATATGCTTGTGCCCAATTTGTAAAATTGAATTTGTTTAATTTTTAAAAATAAGTTTAAGGATGCTATTTGTTCTGAAGGATTACATCCTCCCAGGCATTATCTTTTTTTTTTTTTTTGCTGTTTAATGCCTTTTGCATGAATGCCCTCATCCGTAAAGAAGTGCTGGTGACACTATACAGGTACTTGTTCCCATCTAGACTGCCCCCTTTTGGGAGCAATAATTCCCCACATTAAGACGAACTTTGTGTCTAATTTTGTGAGAAGGTATTTAAATAGTGACACTTGACTTTCTGTTTGACTTTATGAATGAACGAAATTTACTGATCCATTTTACCACGTGTTTTTAATTATGAATGAACAGCGCTAAACTCGCAAATCTGGATGTTCAATCTCGACACAAAAAACAACAATTCTTAGTGGCTTCATAAGAAGTGGGGGGAGTTTAAGAGTGCATAACTCTGACACTGCCACTTTCACGCTTTCCGAAGGTAGAAACAAAGATTTTCAGGTGGATCTCTCCGTGGAAGATATGCGATCGAGACATCGCCAATAATGTAGAAATGTTACTTCGATGTCTGTGTCCGTGTACCATTTATTTGAGTTAATTGTAACGAAACAATTAGCTAATGGAGCAATAGTCTCTCTCCTGAGTCAATTCTTTCTAAAATAAAACCTTGAAGAAAACTTTCAGCAAAAGTCTTCTTATATTGTCTTACAGGGTGCATGACGTCACGTTTATCTAAGGTAGAAACAAAGTTTTGTCAAATGAGTTTCTCCGTGAAAGTCGTGCGGATGAGACACCGCCAATAATGTAGAAATGTTTTAAAATTAAAGCGCTAAATGTTACTTCAATGTCTGTGCGTCACTTAGATCAGTTTTAACAATAACTAAATAATTAGTTAAGAGCCCATTAGTTTCTCTCTCCTTTCGAAAATTCTCTCCTGGGTCAATTCCCCCACCACCACCACCACCACCACCACCAAAAAAAAAAAATCTTTAAGAAAAAACTTAATGCTAAACTAAACATTGGGTGACTTGAACTTTCCACGGCTGAATCAAAGCATTTGCAACTGTAATATAGTTTCTATTCATCTATTTACGAGTATATATGAATGTGTCTATTTTCCGTTAAACGTTTGGTATATTTGTGTATGCGCAAATATATCAAATTGCAGGTGATAACTTCTTTCCAACAGTTCTTTTTGGTATGTCGCTTAGGACTTGCTTCCGGTGAATATAGTTACACACCTATTGTATAGTAGGCGTCCCCCAGCCGTCTGGTGGTTACACTCTCTACTGTCAGAACCTGCACCTGCTGTCGCTGATGAAACCAAGAATGTTCTTAAGAGTTAATAATTAGGCCAAACAGAAAAAATCCAACCCAGAAGTTTATGATGATCCCCCCTTATTTTTTATTTATTTTTTTTTTTTTTGACATTACGGACATGATCTAGATTCTGATTGGACAGACAGTCAACAAGGAATACTATGTTCAGGTTTAAGGAAGCTCAGTAAGAAATTTCGTCGGAAGAGACCAATAATCTTTGAATCGGGTCAGTGGCATATCCACTACGACAATACACCAGTCTACAACTCCATCATTGTTACAAGCTATTTGACCAAGATGGACATCAAGACAGTTCCTCACCCTCCCTATGGTCGAAACCTTGCTCCCTGTGACTTTTGGTTATTCCCTAAGGTCAAAGAAAACATTATAGTCTTTATGACATAGCTGTCGTTATGAGACAACTGAGGAGATAAAAGAGTGTGACGAGAATCATTGACATCCTCGCACTGGAGGATTTTCATGGGGACTTCCAGATATTGTTGAAACGGTACAATAAGTGCATTACAGCTGGAGGAGATTACTTCGATATAGACACTAAGTTTCATGAGTGTAGTCTCAATAAAAGTGGCCATACGAAAAAAGTCTGAAAACTTATTGAAGACACCTCGTATGTACAATAGTTAGTTTGTGTCAGAAGAAAGTTTGTAAATGGATGTTACAATTCTCTTAAAAGACGACATATGTGGGGACTGTACGGTCAATCGAATAATTATGTTCTCCATACATTAACTGAGTAGTTGTATTAAACTGTACTTATGGCAAACAAGACGCACTATATTTGTTTGCGTTTTACCCTCTTATCTAATTAAATGCAGTGATTAAGAGTATTTTTCCATTTTTATAAAAACTATTGACTTGATGTGAGAGGAGTGAGAGGATTTAATGGACAGAGAGTGAAAATAATTGCTACTCTCTTTGTGACCCTACGTATTTGAGAGAAGCAGTTTCTTTGAAATAAATGTGAAAATTTTAAACGGTGATGATATATGCATATAGTGTATTGAACATGCTTCATGAAGTGCTTCATGTTGCGAGTGTGAAAGATGTGTTTAATAAGTGGTTGATTATTCACCTGTTAAAACTGTAGAGGTAAAAGTAAAAAATCGACTTTATTTTATTATATAGATGTATGTACAGATAATGTTTACATTAACTACTACTCCTACTCATTAAAGCTTCCAGTTTATTGACTATATATTACATCGTTTTGGTGTTACATTTGAAAATTCATATTCTGTATAAAATATTTATTGGATAAGTGCTGACAATTTTTTATTAACATTAGATAATTCTCCTGAATTTGTTTAAAAAGTTTAGCGTCTTAGTGGAATTTTGTTTGTGTTCACGAGTACCTGGAGCCGGTACTGAATAAAAACATGAAACAATTCATCTCATTTGGATTCTTCTGTCTACTGACTTTTATTTTCACAGATTTTCGCTCGGTGTAACCTCCGATCTTCTTCAGGTGTATCTTGTCAAACTCGGGAATCTGAACGAAATTTCGGACGGAACGGTTTATTTACTTCAAGTGATAGCATTCTCTTGTTCCGTCAGCCACGACATGGTAGAAATCCGACGTAATTTTGAGTGACGGTGTAATGAGGATTGGAGCTTCAATATCAAGTTAAACTTACAACTGAATTTATCCGCTACGCCACGGCTCCATGCGAACATATAACAAATTAATTAAAAGAATTTTATAATTTTTAAGATATTTTTATTATTTGGATGTGATATTCAATATCTGTCTGATTTTATTGAGACGAAACGAATATATAAAGGAAAAAAATGCGAGAAAAAAATAATGAAGAAAAAATATCGAAACATGTTCAATGTTCTTGTGTAACATAGTTTTTCTTTTAAGGATGTTATCAGCTGGAGATGGGGTATCCTACATTCATCAGACATTCGAACCGAGAGATCTTTTTAATATTCTAATCTTTTAAGCGTAATTGTTTCTATCTCTCTTACACGAATAGCGTATATGTGAAAAATAGTTTTTGAAATTCCTTTTACTGAGTCGTTTTTTTTTTCTATAATAACGGGAATGATGCAAATCTTCCTAAGATTCCAGTTTCTTTTCATAACATCTTTATATTTGGATATCTTTTCGCTCTTAACTCTGTTTAACCAAGCATAATTTAAAACAGTAAATTCTACTAAGGTTGCTACTTTCTCATTCTTGTTCCATATCACTATATGAGGTTGAAATGAAACTAAGAAAATGTATTTACTGCAACAGTGCTCAATACTTGAGTAGAGTTCAGCAGTAAGTTATTAAAATATATATATATATAGTCATCCACAAAGAGTACTGTTTCGCTGTATCATCAGTGCGGCTAGACAAAAATCTATCCCAAGCCAGGCTCGAAATTCGACCGCCGAAACGACAGTGAATTAACAATACATAAATACACAAGAGCATCACAATATGCTAATGGCAGTTTGTATATCACTTCATAAACATAAATATATATATATGTGTGTGTGTGTGTGTGTGTGTGTGTGTGTTCTTCTGTAAAATAAGTTCATGAAAGATGGAGATTTTAGTAAGATTCCAGTCTCTTTTAATGTCGTACAAACACACACACACACACACACAGATATATATATATATATATATATATATATATATATATATATATATATATATATATATATATATATATACTAGCAAAAGTAGCCGTCGTTGACTGGGTTCAAAAATAGCCTACAGAAAATGGACTCTGATTTATTAAAGTATGATAGGTTATGAAAAGGAAGGGTTGTAAAGAGATAGCTTCGAATTCGGGGGTATCAAAACCAAAGCAAAATATGATGAAAGTAAAAATAGATAAACCCCATAATTTATTATACCATACCTGTTCACACTGAAAAACCTATCACAGTATTCTGTGGATCTATATTTAAAAACCTTGTTAAACTTTGTGACATATTTCCATTCTATGGAGGTCAGGTGCGAACGAGCACCCCATAATTTTATTATGCCATATTTCTTCAAACTAAAACATAATTATCAAAGTATACTTACGCAGATAGATATGAAAAGTCTTTATTAAAGTTTGTACCTATTTCCATTTTATGGAAGGCCAGGCGCGAACGCAAACCCCACAATTTTATTATACCATCCCTATTTAAGTTAAAGCATACTTATCAAAGTATTATCATCTACATCTATATCAAAAACACTTGTAAATGTTTTTTTTTTTTCATTTTTAAATTTTTTATTTCCATACTTTGTGGACCAGGCGGGAATGCAGACCCCACAATTTTAATGAACCACCGTTCTGCAGGATCAAGCATACCCATTCCTGTGTCGCTATACATCTTCTGTCATTATACGTAATCAGTTTTTAAAATAGCCAACATTATAGGAGCCTATTCGTGACCACACACACACACACACACACACACACACACACACACACACGCACACATTCAGCTTTATATTATATATATATGTATATATATATATATATATGTATATGTATATATATATATATATATATGCTTGTTTCTTTTCATGTTGTACATTAGACCTTGATATTTCGTTATCTTTTCGCTGTCTCAATTCTGTTTAATCAAACAGCATTAGGGACATTAACTTCTACTAAGGGTGCTTCTTTCTCCCTATTGTCCCTGTAATTAAAGAATATTCTAATTTAACATCCAAATATGACCCCCAAGATCGACATGGGCATGGAAAATGTGCCTACATAAGAGATAGCTTTCCATGTGGTAGGGACATCTCCAGAGAAGACCCTAAATTGCCCTATATGTGCTTTCGGATTGCAGTTGCTCACACCACTGCGTTTATATTTACCCTTTATCGTCCCCATAACGGCGGAGTTACTATCTTTAAGAGCATACCTGAGAAAATTGACCACATTCTGTCTGCTCATCCTTCGGCTAACATTCACGTCTGTGGAGACTCCAATGTTCACAATGTGGAATGGTTAGTCCACTCAAACACGACAGATGATGAGGGGAGGTTCTGTTAGGATTTTTCCATTGCTTATGACCTAACTCAGATTGCTCACGAACCCACCCGTGTGCCCGTCACTGATAGTCAGTATGCAAGTCTCCTAGACCTTTTTCTCACAACTTGTTTTGAGCTATGTTCATCTTCCGTTCTGTCTCCTTGGCCTTCGGGACAAGATCAAAGTGTATTATCTGTTCCGGCAGATACTGCAGCTATGACTAGCAAAGACCAGATGTGGGGGCAACCCCACATGCCTGACCTTTAACCAGCTCCCATTTCCCACCTCTCGGGAGCTGGTCCCCTTTTTCCCTTCCCCCTCCCTTCACTCCTCACATTAAAAATTGGCCTTGTGCCTAATTTGCTCGGTGGGGGAGCAAATAAATACCATCTTCCGTTCTGTCTCCACTGGGATCTTCAGACCACTCGGTTGTCCCCGTTAAGATAAAAACGCAATGAAATAAGTCCTCTGACATACCTCTCTATCGTACAGTATATCGATACTCTATGGCTGAATAGGATAGCTTTCGTACATTTATATCAGATCTGCCTATACGTTTCATGTTTTAAAAGAATGTGTCCTCCATAGTATCAAACCTGACTGAATTGTTAATTGTAGGTATACACCGATTCATACCCTCCAAAGAATTCCAGCAAAAAACTAACAACCCGCCGTGGTTTTCTCCAGAATGTGCTGCTGCCATTGCTCACAGAAATCACTATTTCCATTGCTTCCAACAACAGATGTACTGAGACTAAAGCCGCTTTCAGGACTGCCAGCAATCACTGTAAAGAGTAATAAAAAACACGAGAGAGTTGTATGCTCAGTCCGTCAAGTCCAAAGTAGATAAGCAGCGGCTTGGTTCTCACCAATTTTGGCAAATAACAAACAGGGTCCTAAATAGAAGTGTGTTCTTTACTCCAACCATCATCAATGGACCTGAAGTAATCTTGTCAGCATCGGATAAAGCTAAACTCTTTACCAAAAGCTTTGCAGTTTATTCTACCCTATGCCATCAGGGGCGCTAACCCCCCCCCCGGTATTTCCTCCTGTGTCTGAAAACACGCTATGTGACATACAAATATATGTGCGTAATGTTGCCAAGCTAGTCAAAAACCTTGATTCCAGTAAAGCAACTGGTCCTGACAGCATTCCTATTATAGTGTTGAAAAAGCTTCAACCAGAACTAACTCCAATACTTACAAAGCTATTTAAGCGTTGTCTTAAGGTGAAATGCTTTCCAACGCGCTGGAAAACCTCATCAGTATGTCCCGTATTAAAAAATTCAGATGATCGCTCATCTCCCTCTCAATACAGACCAATCAGTCTCCTATGCGTCATGAGTAAGTTGCTAGAATCTGTGCTAAATAGAGAAGTAGTCTACCACCTCAGCAAAAATAACATCCTCAGTGATATGCAATATGTTTTCCGTTCTTAAATCTACAGCTGATGTGTTAATATTAATCATAGGATTAGAGAATATCTTGATAGAGGCTTCCTTTCTAAGGCAATTGCCCTTGATATATCGAAGGCTTTTGATAGGATGTGGCAAAAAGGTCTACTCCACAAAATCTCCAGCTACGGTATAGCTGGAAACGTCTTTTCAATTAAATCATTTCTCTATAATAGGTTCATAAGAGTAGTGGTTGATGGGCAAAATTCTGAAGCTGACAGAATTAATCCTGAAGTCCCTCATGGATCCATCCTTGGCCAAACTCTCTTTCTGATCTACATCAATGATCTCCTAAATCACATTCTAAGATCATTTGTAGACATTTATGTTGACAACACTACCATCTATGGCAACAATTCAAAGGCCGTAAAAGCCCAGGTTCTCTCTGATTCTCTCTGATTCTCTCTCCTCTGATTTTGAGCACGTGATGCAATGGGGAAAGAGGTGGCTGGTTAAATTTAATGCATCTAAGACCAAACTTCTATCTTTCCATCATCAACGCTCTGATCATCGTCTGGCATCAATTGAAATGAATACCTCTCATTTTGAGGAGGCACAATGTTTTGACAAACTTCTGGGTTTGACCTTTTATTCCTGTTCTGAGATCATCAAATCCGTTGCCAGTGTTGCTGGGAAAATGCTGCTCATGCAATTCTCTACATGTATAAGAGCCAAGTGCGTCCAAGGATGAAGTAATATTGCCACATCTGTGCAGAAGCTGATAGAATCAGCCCATCCTGCCTTGACAGAGTTCAAAATAGACTTCGTAGCCTAGTGGGGGGGTGCTCTTTTCTCTACCCTGGAATTTTTTTCCAAGAGAAGAGACGTCGCGAGCCTATCACTGCTTTATCATTATTTTCATGGCAAGTACTTGTCTGAGCGTCAATTTATGGTCCTTCCCTGCCTGACTTTAACGAGAAACATTCGTCTAGCTTAAACCACTATAAACAATTTCCCCCACTCTTTATCTGTTCCTAAACCTAAACGTAGAATCCATGAACAAAGTTTCTTTCTTAGAACTGCACATTTGAGGAACTCTGATCCGTTTTCCTGCTTTCATACTGACTACAATATAGTTGTCTTCAAGTCCAATGTGAACAAATTCTTGATGAGCCATCCCCTTAAGTAATCCTATTTACCAAATTTCCACTACTAACACTGATTGACGTGTTCCCTTTGATTACTGTGCACTCATTAACACTTATCCTCGAATGGCCTCTGAACCTTGATAAGTGGTGACTCCTTTGTAAAAAAAAATCACTGTGTCAAGTTTAAATGAAAGTAAGTCTGTATGTATGTATGTATGTATGTATGTATGTATGTATGTATGAATGTATATGTATAATCGCTATAGTCACACACACACGCCGTGTTATTCATTCATCAACTTGTTTCTTGTTTCGTTTTCTGAAGCATATCCGCAATTGTAACGATAACAGACGCTAACACGCATACACGCACTGTCATGATTTGTGATATCAAATTATCTCGGTCCGCCTCCACAGATGAAACTGAAATTTGATTTTTTTAACAAACGAAAGTACAAGTGAAAAGATCAATGTTTCCAAACATATTTTAACGAAAACATCAAATATGAGTTGTGCTTCGATACAAACTTCCTTTCACTTTCGTGTGCATCGGAAGAGACGCCTTATTTTAAGTATAAAAATATCTAAGTTTTCCCATCTTATTTTAGACATGGAATTTCAGATCTATCCTGTATATAAGAACACGCGTTTCAACAAATTCATCATTTCACGAGTTGAAGTTATTCTATTCGAAATATTTATTGTACAAAAGTTTTTATCAATCATCAACTTACAGTCTTGGATTCAACATTTACTGCCACCAACAAAGAATCTAAAAAAAAAAACTCTTCATCTGAAAGATATTTTCATCGTTCGAATTCTGATTATCGTCCATATTTTGTACAAGATTAGTATTATTTACTGGAATTATTCTCTATTCAAGTGTCCTTTTCATAACCCTATTCAAGTGTTTTTGTGTGCTTTTCTCCGACCATTTATCAGCTTCTTTTCTTATATTTCTTACTTGTGTCAGCTTCTTTTACAATTTCACATTGCCAACAGATACGTGTAAACACGAAAGTCACTTGAAATAAACATTTTTCATAAGCCTTATGTCTATCGACAACAATATAAAATAATAATAATAATAATAATAATAATAATAATAATATATATATATATATATATATATATATATATATATATATATATATACTAGCAGGGAGACCTGATGTAGCCTGGGTTTTAATTAAAATCCATTGATTGCCTGCTATACTAAAGCATCAACTGCGGTGCACCACGAGAAAACTTCACATGCCTTCCCGCAGTGACTTCGTCCATAATACATTGTAGTCTACATTGCACTGTAGAAGACCTATTATTGATTATATAAAATTATTTTTATATACTGGATTGAATTATTGTTTCAAATTCAAAAGCCAAGTATCATAGTTCAGTTGTGTTCTAAACAGAAATAATCATTTCGCAAGTGCTGCATCAAGGAAGCTACTATTTATTTCATACGCTGAGCCTTTTTGCTTGTGCGGTCATAAAACTTCTCAAATGCACTTGTGATGTTAAGCTTTATAATTTATTAACTTTGGTCAAAATCGAACAAATGTATGAATTAAAGTTTAAAATTCAAAAGTTCATGGTTCAGTTGTGCCCGACACAGAAACATTCATTTCGAACGCGTTCCTGTCTTATCGAAGAACCGACAGTTCATCTTATAAAAGTATTTTTTATATAATGGCTTGAATTACAGTTTCAAATGGAAGTCAAGTATCATGGTTCAAATGCACTCATGACGTTAAGCCTTATAATGTGTTAACTTAAGTAAAAATTAAACTCTTTCTTCTAAACTAATTTTGACGATTATCAATTTTTGAAAATTATCGGAGGCATTCCCATACAAAACTTAGTTAAGAACATACCCAAACACAAAGTATATTGATATGAAATTTCAAAAGTCGGCACAGCCGTTTCCAAGTCCATAAGGAACGAACTAACGCATATATTCACACATACAATATATATATATATATATATATATATATATATATATATATATATATAATGTTCTATATATATAATGTTCTGTATAGATATTTTTCTGTATAATATTCTCTCTTTCTCTCTCTATAGTGGGAATTTCGCATACTATGTATGTATGTATGTATGTATGTATGTATGTATGTATGTATAACGCCTGAATACCCTGTTTAAATTCTTTTGCACAAATTGCTTCCCTCTTGTCTTTTATGTCAATAAGCCAAAGGGTCAGGCAGCCTAACAAGTCCAACACAAAGCATAGTAAAATGTTATAGTAAACGTTCATTCATAAAATTCAAAAATTCAGACACGAGGGTAGTCAGTCACGTACTGTCCCACGCCCTGTGCGGCCCGGGCGACAAGATCAAAGTGTAGTATCTGTTCCGACAGATACTGCAAGTAATGACCATATGTGGGGCTAACTCCACATATCAGACCTTGGTCAATGTAGGGGCGACCCTTCATACCAACGGTGACTCTCCAGCTCCCATTTCCCACCTCTCGGGAGCTGGTCCCCCTTTTCCCTCCCCCTCCCTCTCTCTCCACATTAAAAAACGGCCTTGTGCCTAATTTGATCAGCGGGGAAGCAAATAAATAAACACTGCAAGCAAAGACCATATGTGGGGATAACTCCACATATCAGACCTTGGTCAATGTAGGGGCAACCCTTCATACCACCAGTTACTATCCAGCTCCCATTTCCAACCTCTCGGGAGCTGGTCCCCTTTTTCCCTTCCCCTCCCTCTCTCTCCACATTAAAAACGGCCTTGTGCGCCTAATTTGCTCAGTGGGGAAGCAAATAAATACATACTGTATTAACAGTTACGTATCAAGTTTCAATTTTCTCTTTCATTCTCTCTCATATATATATATATATATATATATATATATATATATATATATTTATATATATATATACAAACGCATGAAATTTGAAGTTCTATTGAAGTGTTATGAGGGGCGTGCAATAAGTAATGTCCCTGACCCATTTCCAGTTATCTAATCTAGCCGAAATGTTGCATGTGTAATGATTTATATCTCTACGGGTTATGTGGCAAATTACAGCTCTGAACTAATTGTGGTTTCTGTTTTACAGGTGTCTGAACTGAGTCAGGTGTGAAATGGAGCCTGTTGAATGTCGAGCAGTGATCCGGTTTTTGTATTTGAAAGGACGCACACCACGGGAGACTTTTGATGAAATGAAAGAAACTTATGGTGATAATGCCCCATCATATGATCTTGTAAAATGCTGGCATCGTGAATTCAAACATGGCTGGAAGTCTCTGGAAACAGCTCCCAGACCTGGTCGCCCCCCTTCTCTCATTGATGAGGAATCTGCCCGTCAAGTTGAGGCTGCCATTTTGGAAGATCGGCGCATTACTATTCGCCAAATAAACCAAGATGTCAAGATTAGTACAGGGTCTGTGGAAACTATCATTCCTGACCATTTGTATATGTATAAGGTGTCTGCCAGATGGATTCCCAGGTTGCTCACACCATTCCAGAAGCGAGAACGCGTCGAGTGCTCGAGGATGAATTTGGAGATGTGCCAAGAAGATGAGTCAAAGCTTTCAAAAGACTGATTACACAGGATGAAACCTGGGTCCATCACTATGATCCAGAGACCAAAGCCCAGTCAATGCAGTGGAAGCACTTGGACTCACCACTTCCAAAGAAGGCAAGGGTACAGCCCTCCGCTGGGAAGGTCATGCTCACAGTCGTCTGGGACCAAGCCAGAGTAGTGATGACAGATTTCCTGACAAAGGGTACCACAATTATAGGAGCCTATTATGCTTCACTTTTGAGGAAATTAAGGGAAGCTATCAAAATCAAGAGGCGGGGCAAGATCAGCAAAGGTACCCTCCTCCTACAGGACAACACTCCAGTCCACAACTCGTATGTCGCTAGATCAGAAGCACGGGCGTGTGGTTATGAAATCCTCGCCCATCCTCCCTACTCTTCTGACCTTGCACCCTCTGACTTTCACCTCTTCCCAGCCATGAAGTTGTTTTTTAAAGTAAAGCGTTTCCCAGATGATGCAGCCTTGATTTCTGAAGTTACGTCGTGATTGGAGGACCAACCTGGGGTGTTCTACAAAAACGGTCTCCAGAGCTGCATCAAACGAAGGGAGAAATGCATAGCTCTGGGTGGTTCCTATGTAGAGAAATACTAATAATTGTGCCAAGTTACGTTGCTCTACTGCTATGGGAAGTGGGTCAGGGGCATTATTTATTGCACGCTCCTCCTATTAATGTGTGAATACACTTCTTTGTAACTCCATTTAATGTTTTTGTTTGAATGTATGAGCGCATGTATTGCTTATTTTAAATGTTTAACCGTTTATGTATATCTGTATGCGTGTATACGTTTTTTTTACATTAAAAATTATATGCTAATGTATGTTTTGTCTTCCTTGCCTCAGATGGAAAATATATTTATCGACCGTACATACGGTCGTATGTTTGAACTCTATCTATCTATCTATCTATCTATCTATCTATCTATCTATCTATCTATCTTTTTTTCATCTATCTATGTATTATCTATTCTGAAATGTAGTCGTTACATGTCCAAACTCGGAATAGGGAAAAATATTGGAAATATCCAATCACTAATTTAAGAATTAAAAAAAAAATTCTTGTTATTTTTATTGTTGTTATTTTTATTGTTGTTATTTTTTTTTATAATTATTGTTGTTTTTGTTGTTATAGCCTCATCATTTGAATTTAGATCATCGTCCATAATTTTATACAAGAATAAATAAGTTGTTGATAATTTTTAATTATATTTTATGTGCTTTTTTTTCGACAACTTGCAAATCATGTTTAGTTCTCTCAACAGCTGTTTTCCTTCGATTTCTTACACATAATTACAGTTGTTGTCCTTTGGAATTGAAGTTGTAATAATTCCAGTAGTATAGGCACCATTTCTAGTCGTAATCTCAATGGTGCTCTAGCAGTGTCAGAAACCGATTTTAAGAATGCGTGAAAAAAAATTGAATAATTCAACCTCCTATTTTTACAAGCTTATAACTATTTGAAAAATGTAATTCAAACCCTAATTTTTTCCAATTAAAGGAGCAAAGACCAATTTATTAAAAAAAAAATTACAGGTTTAATAGTAAATTTGCAATATTTGTTTTTTTAAATCGGCTTTCTTTAAAAAAAGATTTGAAGAAAATCAACGAAATCTTTCTTCCTTCGAGTATAAAAGTCAATATAAATTCAAAAAAATCACTTACCTAAAAAAAATAACAATTCAATGCGTAGTTCCATTCTTCATTGTAAAGAATTTATCCATATTAATATTTTAAATTCCATTTATTTTTTAAAATAAAATAATTTTTTCAACGACTATTTGAAAAACCATCGATCATGGAAGCATTTTTCGAAAACCCGGAAGTAATCTTTCTCCTTGTTTTGAACTACGGATGAACAAAAGAACATAAAAACCACACGTTCGCGTTAGGCGTGTAACCTTGTACTTGGAGAAATATGTGTTCCCATAGTTTAAAAATAGTCAAATTTTACTCATAAGATCATTCCTTCAAAAAAAAAAAAAAAAAACACTCTAGGAATTTTTTTTTCTTTTCTCAAAGAAATACATAAATTTTTGATTTATTATATTTTCATTCTTTTTAGTCGAGTGAATTGTTTTTTAAAATATCTAAAAAAAAAAAACAAGGAAATATTGAATGAAATAGAAAAAAAAATTGTTGTTATCGTCCATTACTTACTGGACAATATAAGCAGAACATAGGCTTCCAATTAAAAAAAATCAACGTGTTAAAAAAAAAGCGTTTAAACTTTGGACTTTACAGGTAAATTTCCAAAAAAACACTTCTTTTTTGTTGTTTTAATTTACAATATATTATTTATTGATCGTATATCTTCAATTTGTGATATATAAAACTTTGGTACATTCATTAATTATTTAAATTTAAATAGACATTTCAAAAAACCTTTGTCTAAAATATTATAATCAGTTTATTGGAAAGAGCATAAAATTTCACATTGACCATGAAAATATCGTAAAAATTGAATCAATAGAAAAATTTTGATAGATTTTAAAATTTTAAAAATTGAAAAATATTTAACTCGTAAAATTCAATTGATTTCATTACGCCGGCACTTTGTAAACACTGTTTTTTAAAAAATAAAAAATAATATTTCCATTACTTTTTATACAACTTTAATAGAATGTTTTTTTTTTGGGGGGGGGTATTATGGAATTACTGGCTTTTTCTATTATTAATATAAGTAGTAGTAGTAGTAGTAGTAGTAGTAGTAGTAGTAGTGTTTCTATGATATTTGTCTTCAATGTTTATTAATGACATCTCGTTGTTTTTCTTTTCTTGCAGTGTATCTTGTCACAATTAACCCCACTTTCTTCGCTTTCGTCGTCCTCACATTGATTGCGCATGCGTCATTCATCAAAGGGGCACCGACATCGACCCCTGATGAAACAAACCGAAAAGATTTAAAAAGAGATATAGATTTAGCCACGGAAATCACGACGTACACGATGAGAGCAATAAACACCAGTTTCCTCACTTACGTAAGTATTTCAAAAAATATTATTTTTAACGAATTTTTTTTTTTTTTTTTTTTTAAATATGTGTCGTCCAGTATTAAGAAGCCAGCGCGGAACGGGTATTGCGGCTAGTTTTCTATTATACAAACGCGTTTATAAAAATAAATGTATATTTTGATAATTTCTTTTTTTTTAACTTTTCGATGATATCAAAATTTGATTTCGTTAGTTTATATTGTTATGGTGATCTCTCTTCCCCACCCATTCCATCTACAAATATTATTTCAAAAATAGTAGTTTTTTAATAAAATTTATCTACTTTTTAATATGTATATTTTATTCTTGAGAAGCCTACGTAGAACAGGTATTGCGACTAGTTTTCTATTATACAAACATGTCTGTAAGTAAAATGGATATTTTAATAAGTATTTTTCCATGTTTAGCTTTCAATAACGAAAAATATTTTAATGGATTTACTTTTAATTAATTTATTGGCATTTTTTTTTAATTGTAAAATCGAGCTTCCTGGATTCGCATTAATACGGTATAACTCCATATGTAAATTAGTTCTTCCAGAAATTGAAAACGTCTTTTTTTGGATGATTCGAACACTTTTGTTCTGGGGTCTCTGTCCTCTGCCCTTACTTTGTATTTGTATTTTTAGCGGTCATCTTCTTGGTCGAATTGAGCCAGCTTTCTCCTGAGCACGAACTGCATCTTGAACCATCGAAGTCCAGTTTCGATGATTCTGGGTCAGCTCTCAGGAAATGGCTAAACACTCCAAATTTCAGCGCCGGAGACAAACTTATTGTGAGTCAAGTAGTGTTAGATATTGGCAGGCAATCTCGGGAAGCAAAAAAATTCGATGCAAATGGATTCAATTTAAAGAATTCAGGACTTTCCGCTATTGTCTCATGCATAATTTGGCCCCGAAATATGATAGATGTCGATAAAAGGTTGAAACAATAGACAAAGGAAATATAAAACATTTTAATAGGAAAAGATTGTTTTTATAAATAAAATCGTCAAAGAGAAAAAAAAGCATTCAGTGGGGCGGAGAGACAGAGAGAGAGAGAGAGAGAGAGAGAGAGAGAAAGAGAGAGAGAAAGAGGGAGAGAAGCTCTGTAACCATTTCTTTACCGCTTGTCTCTGACACAACCACTCACCCCACGACACACGACTTTCAGAAACGTCAAAACACAGAGTAATAATTTATCATCAAAAGCTCATTTGTCGTTGTAAAGTAAAACCAATATAATTTTGTAGATCAACTGTGTTGTGATTTTTACTTCGCTGTAAGTGGCTGTATATATTTGTACCGGTGACAAAAGTAGATGTTAACACTTATATAGACTGGAAAAACGCATTTTGAACATCCGGCCACAACGAATACGCAACAGTAGTACTGTCAGACCGTCCTTAATTCTTATTGTCCAGGCCTGAGCTGCCTCTCATTATTAGTTTCATTTTAAAGCCAGAACTGCTATCTTTGTTTCAGCAATTCTACTTGGCCATGTCTTTGCCCGATTAAACATTCCCTGTTCGGGACTTTTCAGATTTACATTGCTTTATCGTCTCGAATCTTTGGAGATGGCTGGAATTACCTGGCTATATTTCGTGATATTATCTTCCTTTTCAACATCCATCTATGTTTCAGTACACATTTGAGCCAAGGAAATCAAGCTAATATTCAGCTTTCAAATTTTAAAATACTATTTACACTCGTCTTCGCCTGATTGAACATTTCCCGCTTAAAATGTTCAAATTAGCATCGCTTTTTATCTCTAATCATTTATTGTCTCAATATGAGTTGCATTGTCTTCTTTTACAACTGATTTATTTTTCAATTTAATTTTCTAATATAAATTTATCATAGCTAATACAAAAGTAATGTTTAAAGTTCATGTGAAAACTGTACACAAGAACTCTGAAGAGAAATCAACTTTATTTAATGAAAATATGTGATAAAAATCGAATTTAAAATAAAATTATGAATTCTACACTACTTCAAAATTATGTTCATTCAAGGAACAATAACAGGGAAAAGTTTAAACATTCGACAAAATGTGGTTGTAGCAAGACGACTGTTTGCTGTGAATGTTTTGCAGGGAGAGGGAAGCATGGGCTTTTTTTAAAAACTCTTAATGAAATAATATCTGATTGAACATTTTCTGCTAGCCAAGGAAATCACGCAAATATTCAGCTGCAAAATTTAAAAATACTACTTACACTCGTCTTCGTCTGATTGAATATTTCCCGCTTAAAATGTTCAGATTAGCATCGCTTTTTATCTCAAATCTCTTATTGTCTCAATATGAGTTGCATCGTCTTCTTTTACAACTGATTTACTTTTCAATTTAATTTTCTAATATAAATTTATCATAGCTACTACATAAGTATTTTGCAGTTTACACGGACTCTGAAGAGATATCAACTTTATTTAGTGAAAATATGCAATAAAAATAGCATTTGGAATAAAATTATGAATTCTACACTACTTCAAAAATTATGCCCATTCATGGAAAAATGGCAAGAAAAAAGTTAAACATTCGACAAAACGTGGTTGTAGCAAGACGAGTGTTTGCTGTGTATGTTTTGCAGGGGAGAGGTGAGCGTAGGCTTTATTTCATACTTTTCCCCGCTATTTTATGTTAGAAAACACACGACGACAATTGTTTAAAGATGTTTTAATTTGTTTCTTTTGTTTGTAGTGTGAGCGTGTTCCAATCTGGTTCACCTCCGACTGCAATAATTTTATGGCCATGTTGAATACCAGGTCGGATATTCCTCCACCAAAAGTTGTCATCGATAATAAATTAGATTTTCAAGACGTCAAATCAATCAAGGTAAATATAAATTATTTCACAATGATTATTAGTTAGATATTAGTTTAACTCATAGTTTGTATTAATTTTATTTAAATTAACCAAACTTTACTTAAAATATTAAGAACAATAAAGTAAATAAACGCTTTACATCCACAAAACACACACACACATAGATGTGTGTTTGTATGTGTATGTGTTAATCTGTTAGTATAACTTCAAAGTCGTTATAATAGTATTGGTGTCATTAGGAATACGGAAAAAAGGAATGCTTCTGTATTTTTTGTAATAGAGACTGTTTCTGTGAATAGCGTTTTGTGTGACTCGCTTATATAAATTTGGTTTGGGGCTTGGATTCTATCATTAATGTTGAGCATGTATGTATATATATATATATATATATATATATATATATATATATATAGTTTAAAGAATCTTTGAATAAAAACACCCGAATAACTCGTTTCATCTACTCGAGCACCCCACCTGATTGTTCCCCACCTTCATTTCTCCATCTCCCTTTCCTTATCTCCCCCTTTAAATAAGATAGACCACTGCTATAATAATTCATTTAACGAGGCCCGGCTGTTGGTTGAAATAAATTATAATGAGATTGGATTAAGTTTCTGTTTGATATTTTACTCTATTGTATGCTCTGCTCTCACACTTGAGTATTCCTACAGCGACTACCTCATCTTTTTGGAACACATTATATATATTATGAATAATATTTTCAATAATTATTTATAATGTATATATGCATGTATATATATATATATGTGTGTGTGTGTGTGTGTGTGTGTGTCTGTGTGTGTCTGTGTGTGTGTGTATTGTGTATTTATTTGCTTTCCCACCAAGGCAAATTAGGCACAAGGCCGTTTTTTAATTTGGGGGAAAACCAGCTCCCCTAAAAGTAGGTTATAAAGGGGGCACTCTGGTTGAGACCAATAATAATAATTGTCCCAGTATAGAGGGTATCCCCTCCATTGACTGGTACAAATTATCTTAAGTGCAGCATCTCCAGACAGATGCTACACTTTGATCCCGGTCCGAAGGCCAAGGCCCGGCGTTACACGGGTGTTTGGGGGTGTATGTTAAGCAAAAAAAAAAAAGGTCAATTTCTTTTTACTTTGACCCCTATCATGACCCTTTAAACTTTATTATTTTGGGTTCAAATCAAGTTATTACGTTAGATCAATGTCCAAGGAACCTATATCTAAGAATTTCAAGTGTTTAGACCCAAATTGGTCGGAGGAGTTTGGTAAAATTCTCAAAGGTCAAATCGTTTAACTTTGACCCCTTAAGAGCCGATTTTCCCAAATCTCAGTACCTGTATATCAAATTTCGGGTCTGTAGACTAAAAATGACGGTGTTATTACGTAGGGAAATGTACACACACAGACACACACACAGACACACACAGACACGTTCACTTACATATATATATATATATATATATATATATGTGTGTGTGTGTGTGTGTGTGTGTGTTTGTGTGTGTGTGTGTGTGTACGTATATATATTATAAATAATAATATAGCTACAGACACTACTGTTTTATGGTTTCGCAATTAACAGTGCAGGAAGTGCTATTTGTCGATAGTTTCGAACCCAGCTACAACAACTATAAATGCCAAATACAGGAGTGCAGGACAACGTTAAGACACTCAATAGATTCGAACAAATCCATCTTGGACTCCATTTGCTAGGAATGTTACTTCCAGGCCACCATCAACCGCCACGAGAATTAAGGGAAATAAACAACTATAAATGTCATATACAGCACAACGTTAAGACAGTTAAAAGTGATCAAATGATCCGGTAACGTATGTAGGAATACGAAATCTGCATTAATTAAAATATATTTAAGCGTATTTTACGACCGAGCAAGCCTGGGCGCCGCCCCCACCCCCACTTGTAGTTGGAAAAATGAATTCAATTAATAAAGATTATCAAATATTTATTAATTTTGGTGATTTCTAATTTATATAAATGCTGTTGTAAATATGGATTATCTGCCTTTTTTAAATATTTAGAATAATAATTGCAATCATGGAATAATTGATTTCAATTTTCTATTTATAAAAATTATCAAAATTATATCTTCTTTAATTAAAATTATTTAATTTTTTTTACTTTTAATTATTTTCTATTTCAGGCGGCAGTAGCCAACATGAGTCGAACAATAAGCGAATATCTGGGTTTAATAAAACAACATTTGGATGTGGAATATAAGATTGTCTGTGAGCCTGCAATAAAAATTAATGTCGGATGCCATTTTCCGAAACTCTGTTCCACTCTTCCTGACAACGATTTCGCCATCTTGTACTGCAATCTCAACGCCGCCTATCATTATCTGGACAATTTGAAAGTGATTCTCGAATTACCGGTGAGTGTCACCAGTTTTTTTTTTTTTTTGGGGGGGGGGGTCTTTTTCATATTCTTTATTCATTCTTAAAAAAAAAAAAATATTGCAATTTCTTCTCGCTACTTAAATATAAGTTTAATATAATAGTTTAAATTTCATTAAAATAGGTGATGACAATCTTTCAGTTATAACAATATTTAAGAATGCCGTTGTGTTCCTTTTATAAGAAAAATGGTAAAATATCAACGTGAACGATAAAATTATGGACTATTCTTAAAAAATTCAACATTGTACTATTAATTAAGTAATTAAGTCATATACACACAACCACGCGGCGCGCGCGCACACACACACACACACACACATCCTTCCCCCTCCCTCTCTCTTTGTCTCCCCCCGTTCTCTCTCTCTCTCTCTCTCTCTCTCTCTCTCTCTCTCTCTCTCTCTCTCTCTCTCTCTCTGTATTAGGCAAGGTCTTGAAATCGATTGATATCGGTAAACCAAAATCGATATTATTTGAAGAGGATTGTTACGTCTAATGATAAATGCTGTTATTAATTTTATAACTACTAAAAAAAACACCAAAAGACAAAGTATAACATTTAACAGGTTTATTTAACAACTTACAGATTAAATGATAATGTATGAGCCGCTTGATGTCTTGTGATTGTTTTTATTTTGCGCCGCACATTTTAGTTATTTCCAGTCACTACTAAAACCTTCAGACTAAACCTTCAAAATGCTTTGCTCCAGCTGAGCATTCCGTGTTTATTGGCTAAAATGGCGTCTAATTTTCGTTTTGTTTTATTGACTGAGAGTCTCATGTGTTTTACTTTTGTTTCTATTGCAGCTTTCCGATTCCGAGTTGGCAAATGTGAATGTGGACAGTCAAATTGTTGTGCCGCAAAACCTTCCATTTCTCTATCGTCGATGACTCGTCATGCTAATGCTGCATACGTCACTCAATCAAGTCAACTCCATTCAACAAAAACTCACCGAAATATCAAAAGCCTTGTTGTAGAAATGTGAATGAACAAATTAATTTTTTTAGAGTCATACAAATAATTATCAGGAGATAAAATGTGATTTTTTTTAAGATATTGTTTATTAAGCGCAGTACGCGCACACGTCCATGACCTACTTTTGTGAGTTCTGGATAATGAACATTGTTTTTTTAATATGCTTGCGTAAGCACACAACAATGACATATGTTTGTAATTTCAAAAAAGTTGAAGCGTTTCATGCTTCAAATATTATTCTTAAATGAAATATAATTTTTTTATACAAAGTTATTGGAAATATATTTTATTTTTTATGAATTTTTAATTTATTATTTTTGTATTAATAAAAAGTTATTTTTATAATTCGTTTCTCTTATTTTTATTTCGACATTTTTATTTATTTCTTTGTTATTTTATTAATTGTAACTTGCTTTTAAATTAAACGTTGACTAAACACAGATGCTAAAAACCTTTCGATATAAATTAAATGATTCTTATGTTTTTTTTTCTTTTCTTTCGTTTCTCGTTGTGTTTGCTTCCTAAATTTCCAGGGGAAAAATTTCCTTTCTCTAATACTCCTGACATTAATCGATGCCCCACCTGTCAAAGACGGCATAATCACGTTGATATACCGGTTCTTTTCAAACCACCAAATTTAAACAACGTTAATCCTGATCAGTTCTTCTGTGTTTGAGCAGCTGATTATATATATTTTTTTTTTATATAAATAAATTAGAGATATTTTAAGTAGGGTAGTCAGTAAATGTGGTATTTGGGTGACTACAGAAGTGAAAGTAATTGACAAATCGTAAAAGAGATAAAGAAACAATGTTTGCATGAATGGGTCAGAATGCGTTTGGTTCAAACTTTTGATGGCCTTGTGCCCAATTTGTAAAATTGAATTTGTTTGATTTCTAAAAATAAGTTTAAGGCTTGTATTTGTTCTGAAGGGTGACATCCTCCCAGGAATTATCTCTTTTTTTTGCCTGTTTATTGTCTGCTGCATAAACGCCCTCATCGGTGAGGAAGTGCCAGTGGCACCATACAGGTATTTGTTCTCATCTAGACTGCCCCTTCTGGGAGCAATAATTTTCCACATTAAAACGGACCTCGCGTCTAACTTTGTGAGAAGGTATTTAAATAGTGACACTTGACTTTCTGTTTGAATTTATGAATTAACGACATTTACTGACCCATTTTACCACGTGTTTTTAATTATGAATGAACAGCATTTACTACCACGTTTTACTACCCTTTATCGCTGCTCGAGTTACATAAGCACTACAGGAAAAGATTGGTTAATAATTTAATTTAAACAATTGATTCTTTCGTTTCATTGAAAGCTGAATTTCTTGTTCTGGTCATTAGACGCCTGCTGCTGGTGGTGTTGTTAAACGGATCGGATTTCTTCATGCGATCCTGTGACGACTGGACATCGGGATTGTCTCTGTAATGAATTCATCTTCGTTGGTCGCAGATATTCGTTAAACTTGCAAATTTGAATGTTCAATCCCGACACAGAAAAAAACAATGCTTAGTGGCTTTATACGAAGTCGAGAAAGATTTAGTCCCTAAGGAACAAAGGAATTATGGTTGTACATGCGCAGAATCAACGTTGTTTTTATAATTCCCTGAATTTACTGTTTCACACTTGGAAAGTCTCTACTTGTTAGATTTCAGAGGCAAAGATGGCCAAAAGGCGATGGATTCTGGTTGGTTGGTTGTTTTTATTTTACGGCATATCAACCTTTTTCAGGTTATTTAATGCCAAATCTAGTTATTTTGAAGAATGATTTTTAATGGGGTATATTTGTTTTTTAAGTCGGATTCTATTTAACCCATAGTTGGGACCCTAACAGGTACTACCACTCCGGGTCAGAGTGGACCTGGGAGCAATGGCAATTAAAGGGTGGCTCCACACTTCCCAAGGCCCGCAAGGTGGGGCCTCACCATCGGATATAGTTTTAGGTCATATCCAGGACCGATGGGTTCTGGTATTGATCCGGATTTGTACGAGAGCCATAATAGTCATGTTGCGACCTAAATAACTATGTACCGGATCTGTCCGCAATGGATGACCCTGTCATGAATCAGAGTTTAAGAGTGCATATATCTGACAATACCGATTTAACTTTTTCCAAAAGGAGAAATAGGTTTTTAAATTTGATCTCTCTGTGGAAGACGTGCCAATAAGACATCGCCAATAATGTGGAAATGTTACTTCGATGGCTTTGTCCGTGTACTACGCATTTGATTTAAGAAGTAACTGTAACGAAATAGAATAATAGCTAATAGAATAATAGTCTCTCTCCGGAATCAATTCATTCTAAAATAAAACCTTGAAGAAAACTCCCAGCGAACGTCTCCTTGTATTCTCTTACAAGGTTTAACGAAGGATACGTGATGTCACGTTTTTCTAAGTAAGGAACAAAGTTTTAAAACGAGTCTCTCCGTGAAAGACGCGCGGATGAGACATCGCCAATAAAGTAGAAATGTTTGAAAATTAAAGCGCGAAATGTTACTTCAATATCTGTGCGTCACTTAGATCTGTTAAGAAGTTAACAAGAATTAAATAATTTGCAAAGAGACAATTAGTTTCTCTCGCTTGAATCAATTCTCTTCAAAAACAATTTTAAGAAAAAACTCAGCGAACGTCTCCTTGTGTCCTCTTTCTCCATGAAAAGAAACAAAAAGCATATCAAAGACAATCACATATGAACTAGGAAGTTACTTACGCCTGAAAGTACACTGTACCTCTACAAAGCCACCATTCGCCCATGTATGGAGTACTGCTGTCACATTTGGGCTGGCGCATTTGCTACTAGTTTCTCACTTCTGGACAGTGTCCAAAAGAGAGTCGCCAACCTAATAGGTCCTGAATTGTCATCTAAACTTCAGGTCCTGTCCCACCGACAAAATGTTGCATCCCTTTGCGTGTTTTACAAGTATTTTAATGGTGGATGCTCTGACAAACTACAAACACCTGTACCCCCCTCGACGAAAATACCCCCGACAAACCCGACAAGCAGCAAAGTCCCACCCCTACACAGTTGAGATCCCTAGATGTAAGAAAGCCTTTTACTCTAATAGTTTCTTCCCTAGAACGGCAGGACTTTGGAATTCTCTTCCGGTTTCCTGCTTCTCCAACTGTACTGACATGCAGAAGTTCAAGTGTAATGTGAACAGACATCTTGCTGCTAAACTCCCTACATTTCCCTTGGAACTTAGGTCTCTGATAGTAGCCCCAACATCAAAGTGGAAATATGCCTTGTGGTGGGTGAAAATGTAATAATAAAACCCAAAACACCCCAACGTATGCATAATGAGATTTTTCTTATTGAAAATGTAACACAAGCTTCCACCCTACTAGGGATAACACTTAAGTTAAATTCATATCTGATAACTCTTTTAAGAGTGTATGTGTCCCTTTTAGGGCTGCGGTTTATTATTGAATGAAAATTGATCTTCCAGAGATTGTGTCTAAGTATTTTATTTTGTAGATTTTTTTTTCATTAGACCAGTTGCCCCTAAACCAACTAGTGAAATCTTTATTTCTTACAAGTCATTTATCATAAACTGATTTTTTACTTACAAAGAAGTCACCACTTTTTAAGGTCCGGTGGCCATTTGAGGATAAGGGTTAATGAGTGTACGGTGGTCACAGAGGATACACTGTAGTGATTGTTAGTGGAGATAATCGGGTAGAATTTTAATTATTAAAGTGGACGGCTCAAGGGAACTTGCTTACATTTGACTTGACGACGATCATATTGTAATCAGCTGGAAAGCAGTCCAGCGGAATAGAGTTACACAGGCCAGCAGTTAAAAAAAAAGAAGCTTTGTTCATGGAGTTTTCGTTTAAATTTAAGCATTGATAGAGAGTTTATAGGTTTTTTTTTGGAGTTTTTTTTTTAACTAGACTAATTTATTTTGTTATTATATTTTTTCTTTCGAACGTTTTTATGTTCGGCTCATTTTTCCCGATTTCGATACAATTTTTGATTCCGATTCTTTTAATCTCTACACATTTAATTATAGAGTTGTTTTTTTTATTTATGTTTTTTTATTTATGTTTTTTATTTATCTTTTTATTTATGTTTTTTTATTTATGTTTTTTATTTATGTTTTTTATTTATCTTTTTATTTATGTTTTTTTATTTATGTTTTTTATTTATGTTTTTTATTTATGTTTTTTTTTATGTTTTTTTATTTATGTTTTTTATTTATCTTTTTTATTTATGTTTTTTATTTATCTTTTTATTTATGTTTTTTTATTTATGTTTTTTATTTATGTTTTTTATTTATGTTTTTTTTTATGTTTTTTTATTTATGTTTTTTATTTATGTTTTTTATTTATGTTTTTTATTTATCTTTTTATTTATGTTTTTTATTTATGTTTTTTATTTATGTTTTTTATTTATCTTTTTATTTATGTTTTTTTATTTATGTTTTTTATTTATGTTTTTTATTTATGGTTTTTTTTATGTTTTTTTATTTATGTTTTTTATTTATCTTTTTTATTTATGTTTTTTATTTATCTTTTTATTTATGTTTTTTTATTTATGTTTTTTATTTATGTTTTTTATTTATGTTTTTTTATGTTTTTTTATTTATGTTTTTTATTTATCTTTTTTATTTATGTTTTTTATTTATCTTTTTATTTATGTTTTTTTATTTATGTTTTTTATTTATGTTTTTTATTTATGTTTTTTTTTATGTTTTTTTATTTATGTTTTTTATTTATGTTTTTTATTTATCTTTTTATTTATGTTTTTTTTATTTATGTTTTTTATTTATGTTTTTTATTTATGTTTTTATTTATGTTCTTTATTTATGTTTTTTATTTATCTTTTTTATTTATCTTTTTATTTATGTTTTTTATTTATGTTTTTTATTTATGTTTTTTATTTATGTTTTTTATTTATCTTTTTATTTATCTTTTTATTTATGTTTTTTATTTATGTTTTTTATTTATGTTTTTTATTTATCTTTTTATTTATGTTTTTTTATTTATGTTTTTTATTTATCTTTTTATTTATGCTTTTTTATTTATGAGTTGTTGTTTTTTATTTATGTTTTTGCTTGGGATTATTGAAAAAAGTCATGTAATATGTGAATATATTTTCTCAAAATACACGTATACAGGTTATCTATAGATTATCGTTTTACTTTATTACATAGATGTATAGTTTCATTGATAGTTTAAAATCAATACACATTTATTATTTTATCAATAGTACCAATAATAGATATTACGTTGTAGACCAAAAACAAAAATTAAAAATGAAACACTGAAAATAATAGTTTTGGGAATTGGAAAACAGACACATTTTATTTTCCGGTTCATATACTCAGACGTTGGACGAACTTTTAAGTGTCATCTCTTCGCATACCATCACGTAGAGATATTTATATACTTTCATCTGACAGGAAATGTAATAATCATATGTCCACACGTTAATTGCACCTAAACATTAGGTGACTTGAACTTTCTACGGCTGAATCAAAGCCATGCAATAATAATATTGTTTTTATTCATGACTTATTTCCAACAGTCTTTTTGGTATTTGGTCGCTTAGGACTTGCTTTCGGTGAATATATTTACACACCCATTGTATAGTAGCCATCACCCAGCACAACGTTACAATTAAATGTCAGGTAGTTTACACGCTCTACTGTCAGAACATTCACCTGTTGTCGCTGACGAAACCAAGAATCTTCTGAAGCGCTTTAGTCATTAGGCCAGACAGAGAAAATCCACACAGAAATTTATAGCCATCCTTTGGGGTGAGGGACATTACGGGCATAATCAACATTCACTGGGTTTCCACTGAGCAGACAGTTAATAACGAATACTATGTTCAGTTTTTAAAGGAGAAATAGTTTGTATTTACACCAGTTCTTTTTGGTATTTTGTCGCTTATTTACACGCCGATTGCATAGTAGCCATCCCTCCAGCAGAACAATGGAATGCCAGGTGGCTTTCACGCTCTACTGTCAAAACCGTCACCTGTTGTAACTGACAAAACAAAGAATCTTCTTAAGCGCTTTAGCCAATAAGCCAAACAGAGCAAATCCACCCAGAAATTTATAGTCATCATTTTTTTTGGAGGGGGGTACATTACGGGTATGATCTACATGCACTGGGTATCCACTGGACAGACAGTCAACAAGGAATACTATGTTCAGGTTTTAAAGGAGTTCAGGAAGAGATTCCGTCGGAAGAGGCCAGTACTCTTCCAAACGGTTCGGTCGTATTTCCACCAGGACAATGCACCATTCTACAACTCCATCATTGTTGCAATCAATTTGACCAAGATAGGCATCAAGACAGTTCCTCACCCTCCATAAAGACGAGACCTTGCTCCCTGTGACCTGTGGTTATTTCCTAAGCTCAATGAAAACCTTAGCAGCTGGCATTATAGTACAATTGAGGAGATGAAAGAAGCTGTGACAAAAGTCATTGAAACGCTCACAAAAAAACACTTCGATTAGGCCTTCCAGATATTGTTGAAACAGTACAATAAGTGCATTGCAGCCCGAGGAGATTACTTCGATGTGGACACTAAATTTTATGTGTGTACTATCAGAAAAATTGCCCATACGAAAAAAGTCTTGAAACTTATTGAAGACACCTCGTATGTACAATAGTTAATTTGTGTCAGTAGAAAGTCTGCAAATGGGTGTTACAGTCCTCTTAAAAGACGACATAAGTGGGGACTGTACGGTCAATCGAATAATTATGTTCTCCCTACATTAAAAGAATTCAGTAGTTGTATTAAACTGCACTTAGAGCATGCAAGACACAAGACAGTTGTTTGCGTTTTATCCTCGTAATCGCTTATCTGATTAAATGGGTGATTAAGAGTTATTTTTTCCATTTTTATAAAATCTATTGACTTGATGTGAGAGGAGTGAGAAAATCTAATGGACAGAGAGTGAAAATAATTGCTACATTCTTTGTAATATTACGTATTTATGAGAAGCAGTTATTAATTCGAGATTATATTCAATATCTGCCTGATTTTAATGAGATGAAACGAATATATAAAGACCAAAATAAAAAATGCGAGAAAAAAAAATAAAAATAAAAAATATTGATACATTTAATTTTCTTGTGTAAAATAGTTTTTCTTTTAAGGATTCCATCATTTTTATTCTAGCTGGGGATGGGGCATCCCACAGTCATCATACATGCGAACCGAGAGATCTTTTTAATATTCTAATCGACCCTTTAAGCATAATTGTTTGTATCTCTCTTAGACTTATAGAATATATTTGCAAAATATACTTTTCTTGAGTTAGTTTGCTCCTATAATTACTGGAATGATGCAAATCTTCCTAAGATTCCAGTTTCTTTTCATATCGTACATAAGATCTTTATATTTCGATATCTTTTCTCTCTTAACTCTGTTTAACCCAACATCATTTTAAACACAAAATTCCACTAAGGTTGCTTCTTTCTCATTTTTTGTTCCCTATCACTATATCAGGTTGAAATGAAAATCAGAAAATATATTTATTTCATCAGTGCCCAATAGTGAGTAGAGTTAATCAGTAAGATATTAAAATATACTGCAACTTCGGGAGGGGTGGATTAAACTGGCCGTAAAGTACGCTTAAATATGATACTTTAATTTGTCCAGATTTCGTATATATTATTATAGAGTCGTGATTTCCAAAGTAAAAAAAAAATATTTGGTTGCCCTCACCTAAAATCGAAATCAAAACTCTTGCTTTCAAAGCTGGTCACGTCACCACTGTACCAAACTGACGCGTATCTTGACTAATTAAAATTAAGAATTAATAATAAACTAAGATGAATATGCAACGATTTTTTCAATTTCGACTCATTTTTGACTCCTTAAATTATTAAAACTATTTTAACCGGCTAAAGACTCATAAAAAAAACGGTCCATAAAAAATCCAATCATTTAAGGTCCTAGCGTCTGTTAATTTTGGAGGAGATCGAGTTCTTCTTTTAATGTTTTTATTAGTGATGGGACGATTCCAAAATTTCTCTCGATTTCGATACAATTACCGATTCTGATTTCGATTCTTTTTAAATTTCTAAATATTTAATTGGATATTTGATATTTTTGGGTTTTTTATTTTTTGAATTACTGTAAAACCTGCATGTCTGCATATATTTTCGCAAACATAAAAAATACACTTGGTGGTGGGGCGTACCTTACATGAATGGGTCTTTTTAAATATTTTTCTCAAATCTTCTCGTTGTAATTGATTGAAAATAGTGAAACAACTAAAAACTTATTTCTTTTTTAAAACAAAGGCGATATGTGCTGGTTGTTAGTTAACCAAATGCTATTTGAATGTTTTCATAAACCATCTTCTATAATATAAATCTGACCTGTAAATGTATGTATGTATGTATGTTTGTATGTATGTATGTATGCCTAAAACTTTCGACAGAGGCGACGGATATTTACGAGATTAGTATCGTTTTTAAGCTCGACCCTTCAGACGACAACTATCGAAAAATCGGCTACAAACATTAATTCCGTTATCCTAAACTGGGTCTTTTCTTCAGGAAGGGGTCGCTTTTTTCGCCGATATTTTTGAAAGTCATCCCCTCTTTTCGATTGAAATGCCTTAATTTAAACATTCGACACTTCCGGTTTGGCGATGGACGCAACAGCAAAAACATCACTTTTTTTTCACGTTCTTTTTGTCCTTTGCGATACGGGATCGGGCCTACTTGCAATTTTTATTTATTCTCATTATTATTATTATTATTATTATTATTATTATTATTATTATTATTTATATATTTTTTTGCTCAACACACACCTCCAAACACCCGGGCAACGCCGGACACCCAAGCTAATCTATATATATAAAAGCGAAAATGTATGTATGTACAGTGATGATCATATTTATTGGCACGGTAAAATAAAAGTTAAATTTTGTCTAATAAATTCTAAAAAAGGGATTAAATTAAAGAAAATAACAAAGTATAGTATGTATTTTTAACTGGACTTTCCGATGCAGCAATCGGATTTTAGAAAAAATAAATAACAAAGGAACAACAAACATAATTGCAAAAAACCCTTGTTCAAAATTATTGGCACGATTTATTTAATAATCAATTGTATAGCCTTTGGCCTTGATTACCTTCCTCAGTCGCTTTTCATAGTTTACAACCAAGTTGTTGCACTCTTCAGTAGTAATTTTAGCCCACTCTTCCTGACAATAATCCTCCAATTGAATAAGATTCTTAGGCTTCCTTTGCATTACCCTCAATTTTAATGTTCTCCATAAATTTTCAATTGGATTAAGGTCTGGGCTTTGTGATGGCCACTCCAAAACATTAATATGATTGTCCTCAAGCCATTTCTTAGTCAGTTTAGCCGAATGCTTTGGGTCATTATCTTGCATGAACCACCAACGACGACCAAGTGAGAGCTCTTTAGCAGAGTCTTTCAGGTTTTCATCCAATATTTTTACATAACCTTCCTTTTTTATGCTACCTGTGACCTTAACAAGTCGCCCTGGTCCAGAGGCAGCAAAGGATCCCCAAAACATCAAACTGCCTCCACCGTGCTTCACTGTGGGTATGGTGTTCTTAGGCAGGAAAGCTTCGCCAGATTTTCTGTAAATATAAGACACTTTATTATGGCCAAATAACTCTATTTTCGTTTCGTCAGTCCATAGAACACGTTTCCAGAATGCAACATCTTTATCAATATGACGTTTTGCAAAGGCTAGCCTTGCTTTCAGGTGCATAGGCTTCAATAAGGGAGTCTTTCTCGGACGACATGCTTTTAAACCAGCTCTCTTCAAAACTCTACCAACTGTATGTCGAGATACATTCACTCCAGAGGTGCTCTGTTCATCAACAATCTCCCCAACAGAGATCCTTGGGTTTTGTTTTACTTGTCGAACAATTTTCCGTTCATCTCTTGGGGAAAGAATCCTTTTTCTCCCTCTACCCTCTAAACTCATAACGTGGCCTTGTGATTTGAACTTGTTTATTATGGCTCTAACAGTGGATTTGGGAAGGTTTAGCTTCTTTGAAATCTTATCATAGCCCTCCCCATTGGTATGGCATGCTACAACAAGCTTCCTGACGTCTTCGCTGTGTTTCTTAGTTTTAACCATGGCGATTGAAAATTATAATTTAGTCACTTATAATAGTTTAAATAAATCGCTATCTAAAAATTATCTGAAAAAAATTATTCACTGAATTAGCGTTAAACAAGCATAATATGGCTATAAAAAAGTTCAGAAAGCACGTAAACCGGAAATTGATTGATATTATACTGATACTAAAAGAAAAACAAAGCCGTGCCAATAATTTTGAACAAGGGTTTTTTGCAATTATGTTTGTTGTTCCTTTGTTATTTATTTTTTCTAAAATCCGATTGCTGCATCGGAAAGGCCAGTTAAAAATACATAATATACTTTGTTATTTTCTTTAATTTAATCCCTTTTTTAGAATTTATTAGACAAAATTTAACTTTTATTTTACCGTGCCAATAAATATGATCATCACTGTATGTATGTATGTATGTATGTATGTATGTATGTATGTATGTATGTATGTATGTATGTATGTATGTATGTATGCGTGATCGCTTTTTCTGTATGTCAACAAAAGGTTTTTTTCAGAGAAGTGGTCGCTCGCTTAACAACTTTTTAAAACTTTTTATGTCACATATAAATCGTAATATCTCACAGTTAACAATGAATCTCGCCTGTCTATTTAATTTGCTCGATTTCGGGAAGATAAATATTCAACATCTGTCGCTCGCCGCATGTGGGTTAGTCTTTTTCCTATAACATATTGGGGGGGGGTGAGCGTTCAGCAGTAAATGAATACCATCTCGCAGTCAAACTTGACCTCATTAACTCATTAAAATGAGCACCTGCTAAATCCAAGTAATTAAATAAAATCAAACGTGTTTACGTTAGCATTTCGCGGTAGGGCAATGGTTAACGTCACACGTTCTTTTTTTTTTTTTTTTTCACACTTTAATTTACAACTTTGCCTCAACGGTTCGGGTTCGATCCTCATACTTACTTTTTTTAACCCCCGCACCCCCGGAGTTTCCACATACACCTCCAAACACCCGGGCAACGATGGGTATCCCTCGCTAGTCTTATATATAAAAGGCAGAATGGTCGCGCGTGTTTGTGTATGTCTAAGAAAGCCTTTTTTCGTCGGACTTATCGCGTCGGATAGATTCTGGACGAAGTTTTCTCATACTTTCTAGATTGTAATATCTCAGATTTGTAAACGGACATCGTCTCTATCATTTTTTCTTTTTTTTATCAAGTTTTAAAAAATTCTCTCGTTTCGAATGTTTGTTTGTCTTTTTCGTATAGTAAAGCGAAACTAATCGAAGTAAACGCAACCGCCGCCTGGCCTCCCGACCGGGTAATATCTGTTCTGTAAATGGTCCTTGGTCAATGTAAGGGAAACCTTTCATACTGAGACGATTACTATTTATTTCGATACTGCCAGAGTGCTCCCTTTTGAGGGCAGCAGCTTTTCCCCCACATTAAAAACGACCTTCGTGGGAGTTTTAAAACAACGCCATTTCTGTAAGTCATCTTTTTTTATTTAATTTAACCGCTCTATAATTCCGGTCGCGTCGTTGGGGGAGAGGTAAAACGTTAAGTTTTCTGTGACTTTCTTCCCGCCTTCGTGTCATGGTTTCAAGCCGGCCTGTCTACTACCACTTTTTTTTGTTTTTGTTTTTTGCTCACCCGGGAAACGCCGGGTACCCAGGCTAGTTGAAAATAATTGACGACTGGTATACAAAATAAGACGGTGTAGAAACAGGAAAATTGACATGTTAAGAATGAGTTTCTAAATAACAGTGTTGCTATTGAGGAAAACATTCTTAACGATGAGAAGAGCGGAGCGGGGATGTATTGTTAACTATTATGCTCGTTCATGTTTTTATTAATGTTTATGTTTTTATTGCTAAATTATAAAGATTTGGTCGGTTATTGTTACTGTTAATATGACAAATATGTAACAGATTGATTTGTTTTAATGCAAAAATAAAACAGATACAGATAATAGAAAACAACTATTACTAATGATATTAAATTTGTAGATTAACACCCTCAGATAAAAATGAGATTTTTTTGTTTCGTTTAGGTGATTACAACTTGAAACACTTGGCGGAAAAGAAAAACAACAATAATTTTAGAATTTAGATAGGCAGATAAATTTCGTATATAAAATTAATGTAGAAAGATCATCGTTTCTAGAATATTCTAACTTTGTAGGGACATTTACTAAATTTTTAGCACTAACCCTCAGTCCGACTGGTAAAGTCGTAACTTTCTCTAAAAATGCATGGACTTTATCTCTTAGAGAAAAATAATACGTTTTGGTTAACTACTCTAAAATGCTAAAACGTCTCCGAAATAAAACTTATTTTACATTAAATCAATATGTGAGGCAGATTGTCCCTCCTAAATTCGTATATAATTGCCTTTTTATTATTGTTTTTCTTCCCACCCATTTTTTCATTATGTTATCACGTAATCGCCTAAAAGGGTTGAATCTCGTTTTAGTTTGGAGGAGTAATTTAGCTGAGGGTGTTTTTCACAACAACAAAAACAGCAAAAACAGCAGCAACAACAACAACAACAACAAATAATAATAATAATAATAATAATAATAATAATAATAATAATAATAATAATACTTGTAAGTTCGTATATAGTAAAAAAACAAATCTATTTAATTTTTTCAAAGATTCATTAAAATATAAGTTTAAATATGAAAGATAATTGGGAAAATGTTAACAATTAATTTTTAATTCGTAAAACACAATTTAAATGTCTTTAGAATAATATACAAAAATACACCTACAGTTGGAAATTGTTTTTTCGTTTTTTTTGGTGCCCGGAAAACTCGTCCCCGGAAAACTCGTACCCGGAAAACCCGTACCTGGAAAACTCGTACCCGGAAAACTTGTACCCGGAAAACTCCCCCTTTTTGCTAGGTAGGAAAACTGGTCCCTTATTGATAAATATCGATTGGAAACACATTTTTTGAGCGTTCTTAAAGAAGAAATTGTCTTTAAAAGAGAATACACATCCATAATATTTAAAAAAATTATTTTTATCTCTTGTTTTAAAAAAATAAACTTGATCACGGAATCAAGATACGAAAAACGAAACCATATATTTATTTTGCAAAATAATTTAGTTTTAACACTTTCTGTGTTATTACGAAACAAAAGTAAAGAAAGAAAACACGTATTATCAAAGAAAACAATTATTTTGTTTAGAAGAATTAATTCAGTTTAAATAATTCTTGTGTTATTACAAAACAACAAAAAAGAAAACACGGTCTTATGTAATTTTGGTACCGCGCTGAAACAATAACGTTATTAGGCCATTCTTAACATGGGGAGCTTATCGTTTTAAAATCATTTCGGGGGCACTTGTGCAGTACTTAAAAATATACAAATTCATTTTCTTTTGGAGGTGGGAGAGGCTCGTTTTTAAACTATATCTATCTCAGTATTTTCTATAATTTTCGGACATCTTTTTTTGTTCAAAATTATTTACTAAGTAATGTCGAGTGCGACATTACTTGTTATTTCTTTTTAACTAAATAAACTCTTTAAAATAAGTTTAAACACCAAAAACTTACAAAGCTAGGTAGAAAACGAAAACTGTGAAAAATCAATTCAATTTTTTAAAGCAATAAACATGTAAAATATTTTTTAGAATATTATGGGATGTGCATTATTACCTAAAAATATACAAATTTATTTTCTTTTTTTGGAGGGGGGGGGGCTTGTTTTAAAACTATATCTACCTTAATATTTTCTTTAATTTTCTATTTTTGAGCAATTATACTCCTACGACGTGATCCTCTTATGTCGGACATTTTTTGTTCATAAGTAACACTCGACATTACTTCTTTTTTTTTTTTTTAACTAAATAAACTCTTTAAAATAAGTTGAGAGACCAAAAACTTTCAAAGTTAGGTAAAAAACGAAAACTTAGAAAAATTAATTTAATTTTTTTAAAACAACAGTAAACAAGTAAAAATATTTTTTTTAATATTATGGGATGTGTATTCTCTTTTAAAGACAATATCTTCTTCAAGAACAGTCATAAAATGTGTTTTCAATCGATATTTATTCAATAAGGGACCAGTTTTCCTACTTAGCAAAAGGGGACAAGTTTTCTGGGGATGATTTTTTCCGGAGACGAGTTTTCCGGAGACGAGTTTTCCGGGGACGAGTTTTCCTAAATTCTCTCTATATATATACTAGCAAAAGTACCCGTCGTGTACTGGGTTCAAAAGCAGACTACAGAAAATGGACTCTGATTTATGAAAGTATGATAGGTTATGAAAAGGAGGGGTTGTAAAGAGATAGCTTCGAATTTGGGGGTATCAAAACTGTTGTGAAGGAACATAACTGGCTATACACCGGTTACAAACTGTATATATATATTGGACTGTTTGGCAGACAGCGGCAGACAAGCAGTCGCAGTAAGACGGATAGTCTTACGTGTTGATTATCAGACTTTCTTCCCCATACTTGTTACTATGTACTTCTATTTACCTTAGGCGAGCAGCCTTACGTTTCTGTATTATAAATAAACCCCATTACACATACCACTCGGTGTAACTCACGTTTGTCTTTATTTCCTAAGTATTTAGGAATATAACAATGGCGACGAAAGGATGTTCTTTCTCTTAACAGAGATAAATTACCGTACCAAGGACTGTGTACAATGCAAGGATTTTTTGTTTTACGAAAAAAACAAACTACACAAGGATTTTTGACCACGTGCGTCAATGAATTTAAAAATTTTTCCTACCTAAAGTAGCGAAAAGTACGGATTTTTCTTCGTAAAGAACTCACAAGAAATTATAGAAACATGTTCAAGGTAAAGTGGAATTTATATTTATTTTGACAAGTAAAAAAAAAAAAAAAAAAAAAAAAATGGTCGCAAATTGAATTCGAAACTACACTAAAGGATTACGAGTTTCGAAAGAAAAAATATAAATACAACGACTATTGTACCATTTTATGCCACGTGGGAACGGCAGCCATATATTTTTTTTTTTTTGGAAAATTAATTGTTTGTTATTGCCTTTATATAAATAATTGGAACTATTTGTCGTGGGAAGTAAGAAATATTTTGTGTATGAACTTACGTTGTTGAAAAAAAAAAAAAAAAAAAAAAAAAAAAAGAATTATTTTACAAAGCCTGTTGAATTACTATGGATGAACTTTGTTGAAACGTGTTGTGTCTGCATATTGCTACTAATTTACGATATACGTAAATTTACGATTTTTCTTTGGAATTATTGTGTAGAATTCGAAAAGACATTTTTGTACTAGAAGCTAACATGGAACAATTAGCAGAGTTAACTAAGGCTCTAGCCCTTAGCATCCAGGAACAGACAAAAATGACTCAACAATTTTTAGCGCAACAACAACAACAACAACAAATTCAACAACAACAGCTACAGCAACAGCTGCAACAACAACAAGAAAGAACACAAAAAACTTTAGAGGCACAACAAGAACAAACAAACATACTACAACGACAAATGTCGACACAGCAAAAGAATTTAGAAAAGCTAATTCTAACGTCGACCGGGAAGAAGACTAATTTTTCTGCCGAGGGTATTTCAAATTCACTAACGGAATTTCGTTACTCCCCGGATACTGGTGTTACTTTCCCTGCATACTACAGAAGATACGAAACAATTTTTACGAAAAGATGTTTAGACTGGACCGATGAGGAAAAAGTTACCCTGCTACTACAAAAACTGGGTACTGATGAAAACACTAAGTATGCAAATCTAATTCTACCAAAAAAACCGGAGGAGGTTTCGTTCGAGGAAACAATTAGTACCTTGTCGAAAATATTTGATAAAAGGGATAGCCTATTTCACTCGAGATACAAATGTTTGAACATTCAGAAGGCAGAAGCTGAAGACTATCTAGAATATGCTTGCACTGTGAACTGTTTATGCGAATCATTTAAATTGAATGAAATTTCCGCAGACCAATGTAAATGTTTAATCTTTGTACAAGGTCTCACAGCACCAAGGGACAAAGATATACGTTCACGGATCCTAACAATTATGGAGGCGGATCCTAACATAACATTGCAAAAAGTCACTGAAGAGTGTCAACGTCTGATTAACATAAAGAAAGACAACACTCGCATTGAAGAGAAAAATATTTTTAAGGTGCAGCAAGTAAAAAGGCAAGGGACCACAAGAAAGTCCAGGTTCCAAGAACACAGGATCCTTAAAGGATACAAAGACCCAAAGCTAAAGTGTAAATGTTGTGGTAGTTTAAGACACAACAATAAGACCTGCTGGTTTAGGAACAAAATATGTTATGAATGTGGTCTCAGAGGTCACAAGGGAACATACTGTGCCCAGAAGAAAAGACAAGGGACCGATAATGTAAATACGCTTCGCATGAATAAAGAAAAAAGCTGCGAAAGACGGAAATATGTTGATGTTCGGATAAATGGACATCTGGTTACATTGCTTCTGGATAGCGGTGCAGATATTAGTATTATAAATGAAGATATATGGAAAAGGATAGGTCGACCTGAATTAACGAAAACCAGAAAGACGGCGAGAAGTGTGTGCGGCAAAAGATTAGAGTTCAAGGGAGAATTAAAATGCAAAGTGACATTCGCTAACCAGACTCATAAATCCAAAGTGTACGTCGTACCAGGAAAGAATACATGCCTGTTTGGGGTAGATTGGATTGTCCTGTTTAATTTATGGGAGAAACCCATAAATTCGTTTTGTAACGTTTTAACTGCAGAAAAAGCAAACCAAAGGGAAGACTTCCTGAAGGATTTGAAAACTGAATTTCCCAATGTTTTTGCCGAAGGACTAGGACTCTGTATTAAGACAGAGGCAAAATTTGAATTAAAGAAAAATGCCACTCCAGTATTCAAACCTAAAAGGAATGTGCCTTTTTCAGCGATGGACGCAATCGAAAAAGAGTTGGATAGACTTCAACAACTGGAAGTCATTGAAAAAGTTAACCACACAGATTGGGCAAGTCCAACCGTGTATGTAAAGAAAAAAAATAACAGAATAAGGGTCTGTGGAGATTTTTCAACGGGTTTAAATGACTGTCTATTGGACCATAATCATCCCCTTCCGTCCGCAGAAGATCTGTTCTCTAAGCTTAACGGAGGAAAAATTTTTTCTAAGATAGACCTCTCAGATGCTTACTTGCAAATTAAGATCAGCGATGAATGCTCCAAATACTTAGGCATAAATACTCATAAGGGCATTTTTAAGCTAAAGAGGTTTCCTTTTGGATTAAAGGTTGCTCCTGCTATTTTCCAGCAAATTATGGACACGATGCTGGCAGGGTTGGAATTTTCAATGGCCTACCTTGACGATATCCTAATTAAAAGTGAAAATTTGCAAGATCATAAGAAGCATGTAAAAGAAGTATTCAAAAGAATACAGGAATTTGGTTTTAAATTGAGCCCAGAAAAATGCGATTTTTTTATGAAAAAAATTAAATATCTAGGTCAAATAATCGACAAAGAGGGTCGAAGACCGGATCCACAAAGGACTGAAGCAATTGAAAAGATGCCTGCTCCAGATTCAGTGACAAAATTAAAATCGTTTTTGGGATTAGTTCAATACTATGCAATTTACATCCCTAACATACATAATTTAAGAGCTCCTCTTAACGAGTTACTGAAAAAGGGTGTTAAATGGAACTGGAATAAGGAATGTGAATCTGCTTTCCAAAATATCAAAAGATGTCTACTGTCAGACTTAGCATTGGCACATTTCAATCCAGAAAAGGAACTAATACTAGCAACGGACGCCAGTGATTACGGTGTTGGTGCTGTATTACTTCACAAGTATGAGGATGGTATGACAAAAGCTATCGCCCATGCTTCAAGAACGTTGGTTGCAGCGGAGAAAAATTACAGCCAAATTGAAAAAGAGGCGCTGTCGATAATATTTGGAATTACAAAGTACAATCGATTTCTCCATGGACGATCTTTTATTTTGCAAACCGACCATAAACCCCTACTTACCATATTTGGATCAAAGAAAGGCATTCCCACACATACTGCGAATCGATTACAGCGATGGGCTGTAACCCTCTTAAACTATCAGTTTAAGATGGAACATGTATCCTCAAAAAAGTTAGGACACGCAGATGCATTATCACGGTTGATCCCTAAAAGAAGCGAAAGTTTCGAAGAAACGGTAATTGCTGCGCTTAAAGACGAAAGTGAATGTACAAGTTCAATGTGTAATATGATACGTGAACTTCCGGTAACTTTCGAAAAAATAAAAAAGAGGCAGTAAATGACATTTTCATTAAGAAAATGAAAAATCAATTGGGATGGATAAAAAAAAATAAAAAGGTAGATCAAACAACGCCTTTTTCCATCTGTGAAGATGTGCTCATGTATGGTGAGAGGATCGTAATTCCACTAACGTTACAGAGGAAAATTCTGAAGGAATTTCATACAGGTCATCCGGGCATTTCGAGAATGAAATCCCTTATGAGAGGATATGTGTACTGGCCTGGTATGGACAAGGAAGTTGAAAAATGTGTCAAGACATGCAGAGGATGTCAATTAGCAGCTCGAGATCCTCCAGTAAAAACGACGCCATGGCCAAAGACGGACCTACCCTGGTCACGTCTGCATATTGATTATGCGGGACCTATAAATGGTTATTTTTACTTGATTATTGTAGATTCTTTTTCAAAATGGCCAGAAATATTTAAGTTTAGACATCCAACAGCAAAAAACACTGTGAGTGCGCTTAATGAAATTTTTAGCCGTTTTGGAGTGCCAAAAACCTTAGTGAGCGATAATGGAACAGCATTTACTGCTCATGAATTCAAAG
>NC_136510.1:25080092-25235092 GCF_053919585.1 Euprymna scolopes
CCGTCTCTCGTGGTATATTTTCATTTTAACGCAAGAACTTCCATTTTTGTTTCAACAATTCTACTTACGCACGTCTTTATTTGATTGAACATTTTCTGCTTGGCACTTTTCAGATTAACAATTCTTTATCGTTTCGAATCTTTTGGGATGGTTCGAATACTTTTATTGTGGGAATTCCCTGGCTATATCTCGTGATGTCGTCTTCCCTTTAAGCATCTATCAATGTTTCAGTACACATTTGAGCCAAGAAAATCCAGCTAATATTCAGCTTTCAAATTTTAAAATACTACTTACACTCATCTTCGCCTGATTGAACATTTCCCGCTTAAAATGTTCAGACTAGCATCGCTTTTTATCTCAAATCTTTTATTGTCTCAATATGAGTAGCATCGTCTTCTTTTACAACTGATTTACTTTTCAATTTAATTTTCTAATATAAATTTATCATAGCTAATACAAAAGTAATTTTTACAGTTCATGTGAAAACTGTACACAAGAACTCTGAAGAGAAATCAACTTAGTGAAAATATGTGATAAAAATCGAATTTAAAATAAAATTATGAATTCTACACTACTTCAAAATTATGTTCCATTCAAGGAACAATAGCAGGAAAAAGATTAAACATTCGACAAAACGTGGTTGTAGCAAGACGAGTGTTTGCTGTGAATGTTTTGTAGGGTTGAAGGAGGGCATAGGCTTTATTTAACGTTTAATGAAATAAAATTGTTGAATCATTTTATGAATTTGACCCCGAAATATTTTCCCGCCATTTCATATTAAAAACACATGACGACATTTGTTCAAAGATGTTTTTCTTTTTTGTTTTGTTTGTAGTGTGAACGTGTTCCAATTTGGTTCACCTCCGACTGCAATCATTTTATGGCCATGTTGAATGCCAGGTCGGATATTCCTCCACCAAAAGTTGTCATCGACAATAAATTGGATTTTCAAGACGTCAAATCAATCAAGGTAAACAGAAATTGTTTCATTATGAATTTTAAATAAATTTAAGTTTAAGTAATAGTTTGTAGTTATTTTATTTAAATACACCAAAGTCTACTTGAAATATTTAGAATAATAAAGTAAATTAATGTTTCATATATAAACCCACACACGTTGTTTTGATTCTATCTATCTCTCTCTCTCTCTCTCTCTCTCTCTCTCTCTCTCTCTCTCTCTCTCTCTATATATATATATATATATATATATATATATATATATATATATATACATAAATTGCTGTGTATATCTATTACCTTTGCGTGAGTGTATATGTATTTATGCACATATACATACATCTATGAAAATATATTTACGCCAGTCAAGCTACACAGAGGCGTCTGCCTATTAATCACGTAGGGAATCGTCTGCCTAATAGAGAGCGAGAGGGAGAGAGAGAGAGAGAGAAAGAGAGAGAGAGGAATGAGGTGTGTGTGTGTGTGTGTGTGTTTGTGTTTGTGTGTGTGTCTGTGTGTGTGTGTGTGTGTGTGTGTGTGTGTGTGTGTGTGTGTGTGTGTGTGTGTGTGTGTGTGTGTGTGTGTGTGTGAGGGAACTTAACAACTATAAATGTAATATACAGGACAACGTTAAGACAGTTAATAGCGATCAAATGATCAAATGATCAAATGATCTGGTAACTAATGTATGAATACGAAATCATTAATTTAAATATATTTAAGTATATTTTACGACCGAGCAAACCCGGACGCCCCCCCCCTACTAGTTTGAAAAATAAAATCAATCGATCAAGATTATTAAACATTTATGTACTTTGGTGATTTCTATTTCCTAATAAAACTATTTTAAATATTTAGAGTAATAAGTGCAATCATGGAATATTTGGGTTTATTTTATTTTTCTAATCATAAAAATTATCAAAATTACATATTCTTTAATTCAAATTATATAAACTTCTGTTTACTTTAAATTTTCTTTATTTCAGGCGGCAGTAGCCAACATGAGTCGAACAGTAAGCGAATATCTGGGTTTAATAAAACAACATTTGAATGTGGAATATAAGATTGTCTGTGAGCCTGCAATAAAAATTAATGTCGAATGCCATTTTCCAAAATCCTGTTCCACTCATCCTGACAACGATTCTGCCATCTTGTACTGCAATCTCAACGCCGCCTATCATTATCTAGACAATTTGAAAGTTATTCTCGAATTACCGGTGAGTCTCAACAATTTTTCTTTGTTTTTTGTTTCTTTATTCATTCTTTAAAAAATATAGCATTTTGCTTTTCGCTACTGTAATATGAGTTAAAATAATCGTTTATTTTTTTTTAAATTAGGTTATAAGAATTTTTCAGTTATAACAATATTTCAGAATCCCGTTGTGTTCCTTTTATAGAAGAAATAGTAAAATATCAACGTGAACGAGAAAATTATGGATTATTCTTAAAAAATACAAAATGGTAGTCCTATAGTCTTAAGTAATTAACACACACACACACACACACACACACACCTCCTTCTTCTCTCTTTCTCTCTTTCTCTTTTTCTCTCTTCCTCTCGATCTCCTCTATTAGGCAAATGATTCCCTACGAGATTAATAGGTAGAATCATCTGTGTAGCTTGACTGCCGTAAATATATTTTCATAGCTTGTATGTATATATATATATATATATATATATATATATATATATATATATATATATATATATAGAGAGAGAGAGAGAGAGAGAGAGAGAGAGAAAATCAAAACAAAAATATGCAGACATTAATTGTCCGTCATATTTAACGAAATATGTTTTTATATACACACACAAACGTAATAGATATACACAGCGACTTATATCGATTGATATCAGTAAACGAAAAGCAAAGAAAATTATTACGTCTAATGATAAACGTTGTTATCAATTTAATAACAACTTAACAAGTATCAGAAGAAAAAGTGTACTCTTAAAATTGTCTTTATTTTGCGCCCTACATTTTGGCCATTTTCCATCGTAACTTGAACCTTCTGACTAAACATTCAAAATATTTACTTCCCTCAGCTGAGCATTCCGTGTTTAATATTATTGACTGAAAGTCTCATGTGTTTTGTTTTGTTTCTATTGCAGCTTTCCGATTCCGAGTTGGCAAATGTGAATGTGGACAGTCAAGTTGTTGTGCCGCAAAACCTTCCATTTCTCCATCGTCGATGGCTCGTCATGCTAATGTTGCATACGTCACTCAATCAAGTCAACTCCATTCAACAAAAACTCACCGAAATATCAAAAGCCTTGTTGTAGAAATGGGAATGAACAAATTAATTTTTTTAGAGTAATCCAACTAATTATCAGGAGATAAGATGTAAATATGTCTAGATATTGTTTATTAGGCGCAGTACGCGCACACGTCCATGACCTACGTTGTGAGTTCTGGATAGTGATTATGTTTTTTAATTTGCTTTCGTAAACACACAACAATGACATATGTTTGTCATTAAAAAAAGTTGAAGCGTTTCATGCTTCAGATATGATTCTTAAATGAAATATAATTTTTTATATAAAGTTATTGGAAATATATTTTATTTTTGTATGAATTTTTAATTTATTATTTTTGTACTAATAAAAATTTATTTTTGTAATTCGTTTCTCTTATTTTATTTCGACATTTTTATTTATTTCTTTGTTATTTTATTAATTGTAATTTGCTTTTAAATTAAACGTTGACTGAATACAAATGTTAAAACTTTCGTTTGTAAATTAAATGATTCTTATGTTTCTTCATAATGTCCAAAACAAACACAGAAAACAAATTAGGTCATTGACCTCATACGACGTCGGGAAAGGTTTCATCCCAAAGAAACAGAGGAATTGTGGTTGTACATGTGAAAAATCAACGTTGTTTTTATAACTCCATGGATTTACTGTTCCGCACTTGGAAAGTCTCTACTTATAAGATTTCAGAGGCAAAGATGATCAAAAGGCGATTGATCCTGGTATTGACACGGATTTACATAAGAGCTATATTAGTCGTGTTGCGACCTAAATAACTATATGTACCGGAACCTTTCGCAATGGATAACCTTGTCATGAATCGGAGTTTAAGAATGCATAGATCTGACACTACGAATTTCACATTTTACGAAAGGAGAAACAAAAGTTTTCAAGTGGATCTCTCCGTGGAAGACGTGCGCACGAGACACTGCCAATAATGTAGAAATATTACTTCGATGTCTTAGCCCATGTACCACTCATTTAATTTAAGAAGTAACTATAACGAAACAATTAGCTAAGAAAACATTAGTCTCTTTCATGAGTCACTTCTTTCTAAATAAAAAACTTGAAGAAAACTTTCTTCTTTTCTCTTACGGCGTTTAATAGAGAATGTGTGACGTCATGTTTTCCTGAGGGAGAAACAAAGTTTTTCAAATGAGTCTGTCCGTGAAAGTCGTGCGGAGGAGACAGCGCCAATAATGTAGAATTTTTGTAAAATTCAAGCGCTAAATGTTACTTCGATGTCCGTGCATCACTTATATCAGTTAAGAAGTTAACAATAACTAAATAATTAGCTAAAAAAACTATTAGTTTCTCTCTTCTGGGTCAATTCTTTCATAAAAAAAAAAAAAATTAAGAAAAAACTCAGCGAACGTCTCCTTGTGCCCTCTTTCTCCATAAATAAAGAAGAAAAGCACATCAAAGATCAGCACGTATAAACACACCAGTGTATGCATAATGAATTTTTCTTATTGAACATGTAACACAAGCCTCCGCCATACTAGAGCTAACACTTAAGTCCGCTACGAGTTAAATTCATATCTGAGGACTTTTCTTAAGAATGTATATGTGTCCCTTTTAGGGCTGCGATTTATTCTTGAATGAAGATTGGTTTTCCGGTATTGTGTCTAAGTATTTTATTTTGTAGATGTTTTTTCATTAGACCAGTTGCCCCTAAACCAACTAGTGTAATCTTTATTTCTTTCAAATGCCATGTTGGTTCTAGTCATATTTCATAAGCTTATTTTTTTTTCAAAGGGGACATCACTTATTTAGGTCCGAAGGCCAATTGAGGATAAGGGTTAATGAATGTACGGTGGTCACCGAGACTACACCGTAGTGATCGTTAGTGATATAAATTGGGTAGAATTTAAATTATTTAAGTTGACGGCTTAACGGGAATTTGTTTACATTTGATTTGAAGACGACCATGTTGTAATCAGCTGAAAAGCAGTCCAACGGAACAGACTTCCACGGGTCAGCAGTTTTAAAAAAGAAGCTTTGTTCATGGAATTTTTATTTAAATTTAAGCCTTGATAGAGAGTTGAGGAAAATTGTTCTATAGTGGTTATACCTAGCAATTTTTTTTTTTTTTTTTTCGAACGTTTTTATGTTCGGCTCCATTAAAACCATAGTCATTTGAAACGATTGCAGCAATAAAAAAAAATTATTTTCCCGATTTTGTTTTTTATTTAATGTTATTTTTTCGGATTATCGTAAAAAGTCATGTAATATGTGCATATATAAAAAATACAAATATAGATAATCCATCGATTTTAGTTTTAGTATTATAGTTTTACTGATAGTTTAAAATCAATACATATTCATAATTTTATCATCAGTACCAATAATAGATATTACGTTTTAAACCAAAAACCCAAATTAAAAAATAATCTAAAGGATCGTTACGGGAATTGGAAACTATTTTTTCCGATTCAGATACCGATTCCGATACACTAAAAACTTCTGATGTTTTCGATAAATCGTCCCAACACTAGTATCTGCCCATTTGTATGTCTTTGTCGCAACACACTGTCACGTTTCGATGTGGTGTTATAGTTAAAAATTCAAGCTCCCAAATATGGTCGAACTTGCAAGTGGCATTTCTTCCCATATCATCAAGTAGAGATATTTACATACGTTCCTGTGACGGGATTTTACTTTATTATATAGATGTATGGTTCTACTGATAGTTTAAAATCAATACAGATTTATTATTTTATCAATAGTACCAATAATAGATATTACGTTGTAAACGAAAAACAAAAATTAAAGATGAAACACTGAAAATAATCGTTTTGGGAATTGGAAAACAGACACATTTTATTTTTCCGGATCAGATACCGATTACGATACACCAAAAACTTCCGATGTTTTCGATTAATTGTCCCAACACTAGTATCTGCCTGTTTGTATGTCCTTGTCGAAGTACATTTTTACGTTTCGACGTGGTGTCATAGTTAAAGATTTAGGCTCCCACACGTTGGACGAACTTTAAAGTGTCATCTCTTCCCATACCATCAAGTAGAGATATGTATATACTTTCATCTGACAGGAAATGTAATAATCATATGTCCACACGTTCATTGCACCTAAACATTAGGTGACTTGAACTTTCTCCGGTTGAATCAAAGCCCTGCAATAATAATATTGTTTTTATTCATGACTTATTTCCAGCAGTCTTTTTGGTATTTTGTCGCTTAGGACTTGCTTTCGGTGAATATATTTACACACCCATTGTATAGTAGCCATCACCCAGCACAACGTTACAATTAAATGTCAGGTACTTTACACGCTCTACTGTCAGAACATTCACCTGTTGTCGCTGACGAAACCAAGAATCTTCTGAAGCGCTTTAGTCATTAGGCCAGACAGAGAAAATCCACACAGAAATTTATAGCCATCCTTTGGGGTGGGGGACATTACGGGCATAATCAACATTCACTGGGTTTCTACTGAGCAGACAATTAATAACGAATACTATGTTCAGTTTTTAAAGGAGAAATTCCGTCGGAAGAGGCCAGTACTCTTCAAAACGGTTCAGTGGTATTTCCACCAGGACAATGCACCATTCTACAAGTCCATGGTTGTTACAATCTATTTGACCAAGTTAGGCATCAAGACAGTTCCTCACCCTCCCTAAAGACGAGACATTTCTCCCTGTGACCTGTGGTTATTTCCTAAGCTCAAGGAAAACCTTAGAGGCTGCCATTATAGTAGAATTGAGGAGATGAAAGAGGCTGTGACGAGAGTCATTGAAACGCTCACACAAAAAAAATTCGATGAGGCCTTCCAGATATTGTTGAAACAGTACAATAAGTGCATTGCAGCCGCAGGAGATTACTTCGATGTGGACACTAAGTTTTATGTGTGTACTATCAACAAAATTGGCCATACGAAAATAGTCTTGAAACTTATTGAAGGCACCTCGTATGTACAATAGTTAGTTTCTGTCAGAAGAAAATCTGCAAATGGGTGTTACAATTCTCTTAAATGACAATATATGTGGGGACTGTACGGTCAATCGAATAATTATGTTCTCCCTACATTAAAAGCATTCAGTAGTTGTATTAAACTGCACTTAGAGCATGCAAGACACAAGATATTTGTTTGCGTTTTATCCTCGTAATCGCTTATCTGATTAAATGAGCGATTAAGAGTTATTTTTTCCATTTTATAAAATCTATTGACTTGATATGATAGGAGTGAGAAGATCTAATAGACAGAGAGTGAAAATAATTGCTACTCTCTTTGTAATACTACTTATTTGAGAGAAGCAGTTATTACTTCGAGATTATATTCAATATCTGCCTGATTTTAATGAGATGAAACGAATATATAAAGACAAAAAAAAATTCGATTAAAAAAATAATGAAGAAAAAATATCGACACATTTAATTTTCTTGTTTAAAATAGTGTTTCTTTTAAGGATTTCATCATTTTGTTCTAGCTGGGGATGGGGCATCCTACATTCGAACCGAGAGATCTTTTTAATATTCTAATCAACCCTTTAAGCATAATTGTTTATATATCTCTTACACTTATAGAATATATTTGCAAAATAGTTTTCTTGAGTTAGTTTGCTCCTATAATTACTGGAATGATGCAAATCTTCCTAAGATTCCAGTTTCTTTTCATGTCGTACATAAGATCTTTATATTTCGATATCTTTTCTCTCTTAACTCTGTTTAAACCAGTATCATTTTAAACACAAACTTCTACTAAGTTTGCTTCTTTCTCATTTTTGTTCCCTATAACTATATGAGGTTGAAATGAAAGTCAGAAAATATATTTATTTCATCAGTGCCCAATAGTGAGTAGAGTTAATCAGTAAGATATTAAAATACACTGCAACTTCGGGAGGGGTGAATTTACCTGGCCGTAAAGTACTCTTAAATATGATACTTTAATTTGTCCAGATTTCGTATATATTATTATAGAGTCGTTATTTCAAAAGTAAAAAAAAAGCATTTGGTTGCCCTAAGCTAGATTCGAAACCGAACCTCTCGCATCCAAAGCTGGTCACGTCACCACTTTACAAACGTGACACGTATTTTTAAAACGGTCCATAAAAAATCCAATCATTTGTGGCCCCTAGCGTTTCTCTACGACTTTTAGTTTTGGAGGAGATCGAGTTCTTCTTTTAATGTTTTTATTAGTGATGGGACGATTCCAAAATTTCTCTCGATTCCGATACAATTACCGATTCTGATCTAAATTACCGATTCCGATTTCGATTCTTTTTAAATTTCTAAATATTTAATTGGATATTTGATTTTTGATTTTTTAATTACTGTAAAACCTGCATGTCTGCATATAATTTCGCAAACATAAAAAATACACTTGGTGGCGTGGCGTACATTACATGAATGGATCTTTTTAAATATTTTTATCGAATCTTCTCGTTGTAATTGATTGAAAATAGTGAAACAACTAAAAACTTCTTTCTTTTTTAAAACAAAGGCGATATGTGCTGGTTGTTAGTTAACAAAATGCTATTTGAATGTTTTCATAAACCATCTTCTATAATATAAATCTCACCTGTAAATGTATGTATGTATGTATGTACGTACGTATGTATGTATGTATGTATGTATGTATGTTTGTATGTATGTATGTATGTATGTTTGTATGTATGTATGTATGTATGTTTGTATGTATGTATGTATGTATGTATGTATGTATGTATGTATGTACGTATGTATGTATGTATGTATGTATGTACGTATGTATGTATGTATGTATGTATGTATGTATGTATGTCTAATCTTTCGACAGAGGCGACGGATCTTCAGACGACATCTATCGAAAAATCGGCTAAAACCATTAATTCCGTCATCCTCAACTCGGTACTTTTCTACGGGAAGGGGTCGCTTTTCTCGCCGATATTTTTGAAAGTCATCCCCTCTTTTCGATTAACATGCTTTAATTTAAACTTTTGCCGCTTCCGGTTTGGCGATGGACGCAACAGCAAAAACATCACTTTTTTTCACGTTCTTTTCGTCCTTCGCGATACGGGATCGAGCCTGCCTGCATACTTCACTTTTTATTTATTCTAATTATTATTATATTTATTTATTTATTGCTCAACGCACACCTCCAAACACCCTAAATTATAAAGATTTGGTCGGTTATTGTTACTGTTAATATGACAAATAATACGTTTTGGTTAACTGCTCTAAAATGCTAAAACGTCTCCGAAATAAAACTTATTTTACATTAAATCAATATGTGAGGCAGATTGTCCCTCCTAAATTCGTATATAATTGCCTTTTTATTATTATTTTTCTTCCCACCCATTTTTTCATTATGTTGTCACGTAATCGCCTAAAAGGGTTGAATCTCGTTTTAGTTTGGAGGAGTATTTTAGCTGAGGGTGTTTTTCACAACAATAAAAACAGCAAAATCAGCAGCAACAACAACAACAACAACAACAACAACCACAAATAATAATAATAATAATAATAATAATAATAATAATGATAATAATAATAATAATAATACTTGTAAGTTCGTATATAGTAAAAAAAATCTATTTAATTTCTTCAAAGATTCATTAAAATATAAGTGTAAATATGAAAGATAATTGAGAAAATGTTAACAATTTTTAATTCGCAAAACACAATCTAAATATCTTTAGAATAATATATAAAAATACACATACATTTGGCAATTGTGTTTTTTTTTGGGGGGGGGCGGAAAACTCGTCCCTGGAAAACTCGTACCCGGAAAACCCGTACCCGGAAAAATCGTACCCGGAACCCCCCCCCCTTTTTGCTAGGTAGGAAAACTGGTCCCTTATTGATAAATATCGATTGGAAACACTTTTTTGAACGTTTTTAAAGAAGAAATTGTCTTTAAAAGAGAATACACATCCATAATATTTTTAAAAATTATTTTTATCTCTTGTTTTAAAAAAAATAAACTTGATCACGGAGTCAAGATACGAAAAACGAAACCATATATTTATTTTAAAGAATAATTTAGTTTTAACACTTTTTGTGTTATTATGAAAAAAAAATAAAAGAAAGAAAACACGTATTATCAAAGATAGCAATTATTTTATTTAGAACAATTAATTTAGTTTAAACAATTCTTGTGTTATTACTAAACAACAAAAAAGAAAACACAGTATTATGTAATTTTGGTGGTGCCTACAAAACTCGTTCCGGGAAAACTCGTCTTGGGAAAACCCGTACCGGGAAAACTCGTACCCAAAAAACTCCCCTCTTTTTACTAGGTAGGAAAACTGGTCCCTTATTGAATAAATATCGATTGAAAACACATTTTACTACAGTTCTTTAATGAGATATTGTTTTTAAAAGAGACTATGCACCCCATAATATTTTAAAAAACATATTTTTAACTCTTGCTTAAAAAAAATAAACTTGATCACGGAGTCAAGATACGAAAAACGAAACCAAATATTTTATTAAAAAATACTCTAGTTTTAACACTTTTTGTGTCATTACGAAACAAAAATAAAGAAAGAAAACGCGTATTATCAAAGGAAACAATTATTTTATTTAGAAGAATTAATTCAGTTTAAGTAATTCTTGTGTTATTATAAAACAACAAAAAATAAAACACGGTCTTATGTAATTTTGGTACCGCGCTGAAATAATAACGTTATTAGGCCATTCTTAACATGGGGAGGAGAGCTTATAGTTTTAAAATCATTTCGGGGGCACTTGTGCAGTACTTAAAAATATACAAATTCATTTTCTTTTGGAGGTGGGGGAGGCTCGTTTTAAAACTATATCTACCTCAGTATTTTCTTTAATTTTCGGACATTTTTTTTTGTTCAAAATTATTTACTAAGTAATGTCGAGTGCGACATTACTTGTTATTTCTTTTTAACTAAATAAACTTTTAAAGAGTTTATTTAGTTAAAAAGAAATAACAAGTAATGTCGCACTTTACATTACTTAGTAAATAATTTTTAGCAAAAAAAAATGTCCGAAAATTAAAGAAAATACACCAAAGTTTAAACACCAAAGACTTACAAAGCTAGGTAGAAAACGAAAACTGTGAAAAATCAATTTAATTTTTTAAAGCAATAAACATGTAAAATATTTTTAAAAATATTATGGGATGTGCATTATTACCTAAAAATATACCAATTTATTTTCTTTGTAGGGGGGAGGCTCGTTTTAAAACTATATCTACCTTAATATTTTTTTAAATTTTCTATTTTTGAGCAATTATACTCCTAAGACGTGATCCTCTTATGTCGGACATTTTTTGTTCATAAGTAACACTCGACATTACTTTTTTTATTAAACTAAATAAATTCTTTAAAATAAGTTGAGAGACCAAAAACTTTCAAAGCTGGGTAAAAAACGAAAACTGAGAAAAATTAATTAATTTTTTTTAAAACAACATTACACAAATAAAAACTTTTTTTTAAAATATTATGGGATGTGTATTCTCTTTTAAAGACAATATATTCTTCAAAAAACGGCCATAAAATGTGTTTTCAATCGATATTTATTCAATAAGGGACCAGTTTTCCTACTTAGCAAAAGGGGAAAGTTTTCCGGGGTTGAGTTTTCCGGGTACGAGTTTTCCGGGGACGAGTTTTCCTAAATTCTCTCTATATATATACTAGCAAAAGTACCCGTCGTGTACTGGGTTCAAAAACACCCTACAGAAAATGGACTCTGATTTATGAAAGTATGATAGATTATGAAAAGGAAGGGTTGTGAAGGGATAGCTTCGAATTTGGGGGTATCAAAACCAAAGCAAAATATGATGAAAGTAAAAATAAAATAGATAAACCCCATAATTTATTATACCATACCTGTTCACAGGTAAACACTTATCACAATATTCTGTGGATCTATATTAAAAAACCTTGTTAAACTTTGTGACATATTTCAATTCTATGGAGGTCAGGCGCGAACGAACACCCCATAATTTTATTCTACCATATTTCTTCAAACTGGAACATAATTATCAAAGTATACTTACGCAGATAGATATGAAAAGCCTTTATTAAAGTTTGAGCCTATTTCCATTCTATGGAAGCCAGGGGCGAATTCAGACTCCACAATTTTATTATATCATCCCTATTTAAGTTCAAACATATTTATCAAAGTATTATTATGTACATCTATATCAAAAACACTTGTAAACGTTTTTTTTTTAATTTTTTAATTTTTTATTTCCATATTTGTGGACCAGGCGCGTATGCAGACCCCACAATTTTGATGAATCATCATTATGCCCATTCCTGTGTCTCGATACATCTTCTATCATTATATGTGATCCGTTCTCTATAATAGTCAACCATATAGGAGCCTATTCGTGACCAGACACACACACAGACGTTCAGCTTTTTATTATATATATATATATATATATATATATATATATATATATATATATATATGAGTGTGTGTGTGTGTGTGTGTGTGCGTGTGCATTTGGCGTTCTTGTGTAAAATAAGTTCATGAAAGATGAAGCGCTTCCTCTGACTCCAGTTTCTTGTCATGTTGTAATATTTTTTCTCTGCCTCAATTCTTTTAACCCCCAAAAGCATTTCCGACATAAACTTCTACTAAGGTTGCCTCTTTCTCCTTCTTGTCCCATATAACTATATCAAGTTTAAATGAAAGTAAGTTCCTGTATCTATAATAAATTATAGTCACACACGCGCGCGGTATTATTCATTCATCAACTTGTTTCTTGTTTCGTTTTCTGAAGCATATCCGCAATTGTAACGATAATAGACGCTAACACACATACACGCACTGTCATGATTTGTGATATCAAATTATCTCGGTTAACCTCGACAGATGAAACTGAAATTTGCGGTTTTGTTTTTTAACAAACGAAAGTACAAGTGAAAAGATTAATGTTTCCAAACATATTTTAACGAAAACATCAAATATGAGTTGTGCTTCGATACAAACCTCTTTTCACTTTCGTGTGCATCGGAAGAGACGCCTTATTTTAAGTCTAAAAATATCTAAGTTTTCCAATCTTATTTTAGACATGGAATTTCAGATCTATCCTGTATATAAGAACACGCGTTTCAATAAATTCATCATTTCACGAGTTGAAGTTATTCTATTCGAAATATTTATTGCACAAAAACGTTTATCTTGCATCAACTTACAGTCTTGGATTCAACTTTTACTGCTACCAAAAAAGAATCTCAAAAAACAAAACTCTTTATCCGAAAGATATCTTAATCGTTCGAATTCTGATCATCGTCCATATTTTATACGAAGTGAAAAAGTAAGTAGTCGACATGTTTCTTATTTTATGTTACAACATATATATTATTATTTCTTCTTTTAGTAATATTTACTGGAATTATTCTCTATTCAAGTGTCCTTTTCGTAGCCGTGTTCAAGTGTTTTTGTGTCTTTTCTCTGACTATGCATCTTCTTCATTTCCTATATTTCTTTTTTGTGTCAGCTTCTTTTACAATATCGGACCCTTCTTAAAGGACGGGGGACTGTGCGAAATATTAAAACTTATATTTGCATTTTTAATTCATGTGTTTTTATATCGTGCATAAATTTGTTCATACTTTTCAAATGAAAAAAATTCATTAATTTTAACTGAGAGATAATTTTGAAAATACCACAGTATATATATATATATATATATATATATATATATATATATATATATATATATATATATATATATATATATAATATCAGGGAGACCGAACGTTGCCTGGGATTGAATGAGAATGAACGAATGTACCACACCATACTTTTATTGTCATCGAAATCGTTAAAACTGCCCATTTTTCAATCAAATCAATTTATAGTCTGTTCTATTAAGGATCCACTGCGGTGAACCAAGAGGAAACTTCACATACCTTTCCGCACTGACTTTGTCCATAACATATTGTGGTCTACATTGCACTGTAGAAATCTACTATTTATTATATAAAATTATTTTTATATACTGGCTTGAATTATTGTTTCAAATTCAAAAGTCAAGTATCATAGTTCAGTTTTGTTCTAAACAGAAACAATCATTTCGAAAGTGCTTCTGTCTTATCAAAGAACCTACTATTTATTTTATACGCCGCGCCCTTTTGCTTGTGCGGTGATAAACATTCTCAAATGCACTTGTGATGTTAAGCTTTATAATGTGTAACTTTGCTTAATGGTAATTATAATGTGTTAACTTTGGTCAAAATTTAACAAATGTATGAATTAAAATTAAAAATTCAAAACTTAAGTCCCATGGTTCAATTGTGCCCGAAACAGAAACGCTCATTTCGAACGCGCTCCTGTCTTATCGAAGAACCTATAGTTTATTTAAAAACGTATTTTTATATAATCGCTTGAATTACAGTTTAAAATGGAGGTCAAGTATCATGGTTCCAGTGCACTTTATAATGTGTTAAGTAAAAATTAAACTTTTTTTTTCTAAACGGATTTTTACGAGTATAATTTTTTTTTAAATTATCAGAGGCATTCCCATACAAAACTTATTTAAGAACATACCCAGACACATAAAGTATATTTATATGAAATTTCAAAAGTCGGCACAGCCGTTTCCGTGTCTATAAGGAACGAAGTCACGCACGCACACATTAGCATATACAATATATATATATACATATATATATATATATATTTCTATATGTATTTCTATATATACATATATATATATATATTTCTATATATATATATAATGTTCTATACAATATTCTCTCTCTATCTATCTCTCTATCTCTTTCTCTCTCTCTCTATCTCTCTCTCTCTCTCTCTATATATATATATATATATACATATATATCAAATTCACATACTATGTATATATGTATGTATGTATGTATGTATGTATGTATGTATGCATAACGCCCTGTTTAAATTCCTTTGCGCAAATTGCTTCCCTCTCGTCTTTTATGTTATTAAGCCGAAATGTCATGCAGCCTAACAAGGCGAACACAAACCGTAGTAAAATGTTGTAGTAAACGTTCATTCATAAAATTCAGACAGGAGTGTAGTCTGTTTTGTACTGCATAATCAGTCACGTATTAAGTTTCAATTCTCTCTCTCTCTCTCTCTCTCTCTCTCTCTCTCTCTCTCTCTCTCTCTCTCTCTGTGTGTGTGTATATATATATATATATATATATATATATATGTATAGATGGATAGATAGATAGATAGATAGATAGATATACAAACGCATTTGAAGTTCTATTGAATTATCTTTGAAACTCCATTAAATGCGCAAATGTTTTTGTTTGAATGTTCATGCAGGTCTGTATACGTGTATATGATTTTTTTTATTCTTTTCATTAATTTTTTTTTAAGTTTATGCATGTATTGTCTTCCTTGCATCAAGGTGAAAATATATTTATCGAGATTACATGCGGTCGTATGTTTGAACACCATCTATCTATCTATCTATTTATCTTTATACCTCTTTCCATACTGAAATTCCGTCGTTACTTGTCAAAACTCGGAATCGATAAGGTTATTTGAATTACCCGATTACTAATTTGAAATTATTTTTTTTATCATTATTGCTATTTTTATTGTTGTTATTTTTGTTTTAATTATTGTTGCCTTTGTTGTTATAGCCTCATCATTTGAATTTAGATCATCGTCCATAATTTCTTACAAGAAAAAAAATGTGGTTGATAAATTGCTTTTTCTACATACATTTTACGTGCTTTGTTTTTTCGATAACTTCGATAAATCATGTTGACTTCTCTCAACATGGTTTGCAAGTTATGTTTTTCCCCCGATTCCTCAGCCATAATCTCGGTTGGTTTTCTTTGGAATTTAAGTTGCAATGCGCTAGGTAACATACAAATATCTGTGCGTGAGGTCGCCAAGCTAATCAAGAACCTTGATTCAGTAAAGCAACTGCTCCTGACGGTATTCCAATTATAGCGTTAAAAAAGCTCCAACCAGAACTTGCCCGATACTTATCAAATTGTATTAGCGTTGCCTTAAGAAGTGCTTTCCAACAACCGGGAAACCTTCATCAGTATGCCCTGTATTTAAGAATTCATGTGATAAGTCATCGCTAGATCAACAGCAGATGTGCTAACTGTTATATCTCATAGGATTAGCGAATCTCTCGACAAAGGTTTAATTTCTAGGGCAATTGCTCTTGACACATCAAAGGCCTTCGATAAGGTATGGCATAAAGGCCTACTTCACAAGATTTCCAGCTACGGTATAACTGGAAATGTTTTCTCAATCATTAAATCATTTCTCTCTGATAGGTTCATAAGAGAAGTGGTTGATGGGCAGCAATCAGAGGCCCACAGTATTAATGCTGAAGACACTCAGGGGTTCATCCTAGGCCAAACTCTCTCCTTGATCTACATTAATGATCTCCCAAAACACATACTGAAATCATTCGTTGACATCTATGCTGATGACACGACTATCTATGGCAACACATCAAAAGCCGTAAATGACAATGTTCTCTCTGATTCTCTCTCCTCAGATCTTGAGCGCGTGGTACAGTGGGGGAAAAGGTGGCTGGTTACCTTTAATGCATTTAAGACCAAGCTCCTATCTTTACATCATAAACGCTCTGATCCCCATCTCTCATGTTTTGATAAGTTTCTGTGTTTCACCTTTACTCCGGATCTGAAATGGAACATACATCAAGTCTGTGGCCAAGGTCGCTGGGAAAATGGTGGGATCCTTCTACCGCTCCAGAAGATATCTCACTAATGATGCAATTCTCTATCTATATAAAAGCCAAGTACGTCCAAGGATGGCGTACTGCTGCCACATCTGGGCAGGAGCTGTTAAAACAGCCTATCTTTCCTTGACAGAGTACAAAATAGACTTCGTGGCTTGGTGGGGGATGCCCTTTTCTCTTCCCTGCAACTTTTCTCCCACAGAAGGGATGTTGCGGGCCTGTCTTTGTTTTATCGTTATTTCCATGTCAAGTGCTCGTCTGAGCTCCATTCTCTGGTCCCCCCTCGCCAATCTTTCTCGAAAAACACCCGACAAGCTGAAACCACTGTAAATTATTTTCCCCACTCTTTATCTGTGCCCAAGTCAAAACGTAGATTCCATGAACAAAGCTTCTTTCTTAGAACTGCACGCCTGTGGAACTCTCTGCCACTTGCCTGTTTCTCTCCCGACTTCAACTTGGATATCTTCAAGTCCAACACAAACAAATTCCTGATGAACCGCCCCCTTAAGTAATGACACTTTATCAAATCTCCAATACTAACTATTACTACGATACTATCCCATTGATTACTGTACACACAATAACCCTTATCCCCGAGTCGCTTCTGGGTCTTGAGGGGGGTATAAATGAATTAGTGGCTTTTTCTATTATTATTATTAATATAATTAGTAGTAGTAGTAGTAGTAGTAGTAGTAGTAATGTTTCTATGATATTTGTCTTCAATGTTTATTAACGACATCTCGTTCCTTTCTTTTCTTGCAGTGTATCTTGTCCCAATTAACCCCACTTTCTTCGTTGTCGTCGTCCTCACATTGATTGCGCATGCGTCATTCATCAAAGGGGCACCGACATCGACCCCAGATGAAACAAACCGAAAAGATTTAAAAAGAGATATAGATTTAGCCACGGAAATCACGACGTACACGATGAGAGCACTGAACACCAGTTTCCTCACTTACGTAAGTATTTGAAAAATATTACTTTTAATGTAATTTGGTTTTCTTTTGTAATAAGTGTCTTCCATTATTAAGAAGCCATCGTGGGACGGGTATTGCGACTAGTTTTCTATTATACAAACACGTTTATAAAAACAAAACGATATTTTGATAAATGTATTCTGGAACATTTCGATGTAAAAACAAATGAATATTTTGATAAATTTGGTATGTGGATTACTTCTTCCAGAAAATGAAAACGTAGTTTTTTGATGATTCGAACACATTTGTTCTGGGATCTCTGTCCCTTGCCCTTACCTTGTATTTGTATTTTAGCGGCTGTCATCCTGATCGGATTGAGCCAGGTTCCTCCTGACCATGAACTACATCTCGAATCATCGCAGTCCAGTTTCGATGATCCTGTGTCAGGTCGCAGGAAATGGCTAACCACTCCAGATTCTAGCGTCGGAGACCAACTACCTAATTGTTGTGGTTCAGGTCTTCAGCTGCCTCTCGTGATATCATATCCTGATTTTAAAAGCCAGAATTTCCATCTTTGTTTCAACAATTCTACTTACCCACGTCTTTATCTGACTGAAAATTTCCTGTTCGGGACTTTTCAGATTAACATTGCTTTATCATCTCGAATCTTTTAGGATGGTTCGAACACTTTTCTTCTGCGAATTCCCTGGCTATATCTCGTGATGTCATCTTCCCTTTCAACATCTATCTATGTTTCAGTACACATATGAGCTAATTGTGGGCCCGATACGATTAGATATTCGGAAAGAAAATTTATTTGATTAGTTGCACACATGGAAATGGGTTCAATGTGAAGAATTTAGGACTTTCCAATATTGTCTAACTAAATGCATAATTTGACCCAGACAGATGTGAGAAGATATCGGTCAAAGATTTAAACAATAGACAAAGGAAATATTAAAACTTCCAATGGGAAAAGAAAGTTTTTTTTCAAATGAAATCCTCACAGAGAAAAAAGCATTCAGTCTGTCAGAGAGAGAGAGGGGGTGCGTCGCGATTTCTTTACTGCGCGACGTCTGACACAAATACGCACCCCACGTCACGCGCTTTTCAGAAACGTAAAAAACAAAGCACAGAGTCATAATTTATCATCAAAAGCTGATTTTTCGGTATGAAATAAAAAGCAATATATTTTTGTAGATCAACTGTGTTGTGATTTTTAATTCGCTGTCAGTGTGTGCATATATTTGTGCATATATTTGTGCCAGCAACAACAGTAGACGTTAACATTTATATAGACTGGGCAAACGCATTTTAAATAATCGACCAATACGTAACAGTAGTACCGCTAAGCCGTCCTTAATTGCTGTCGCTAAGATCCAAGCAGTCTCTCGTGGTATATTTTCATTTTAAAACAAGACCTTCAGTCTTTGTTTCAACAATTCTACTTGCCCACGTCTTTATCTGATTGAACATTTTCTGCAAGGAACTTTTCATATTAATATAGCTGTATCGTTTCGAATCTTCGGGATGGTTCGAACACTTTTCCTCTGGGAAATCCCTGGCTATATCTCGTGATGTAGTCTTCCTTTTCAGCATCTATCAATGTTTCAGTACATATTTGAGCCAAGAAAATCAGGTTAATATTCAGCTTTCAAATTTTAAAATACTACTTACACTCATCTTCGCCTGATTGAACATTTCCCGCTTAAAATGTCCAGATTCGCATCGCTTTTTATCTCAAATCTTTTATTGTCTCAATATGAGTTGCATCGTCTTCTTTTACAACTGATTTATTTTTCAATTTAATTTTCTAATATAAATTTATCATAGCTAATACATAAGTAATTTTTACAGTTCATGTGAAAACTGTACACAAGAACTCTGAAGAGAAATCAACTTTATTTAATAAAAATATGTGATAAAAATCGAATTTAAAATAAAATTATGAATTCTACACTACTTCAAAAATTATGTTCCATTTAAGGAACAATAATAGGAAAAAGTTTAAACATTCAACAAAACGTGGCTGTAGTAAGACGAGTGTTTGCTGTGAATGTTTTGAAGGGGGAGGGGAGCATAGGCTTTTTTTAAAACTCTTAATGAAATAAAATTGTTGAATCATTTTATGAATTTGATACCGAAATATTTTCCGCCATTTTATATTAAAACACATGACGACAATTGTTTAAAGATGTTTTTCTTTTTTGTTTTGTTTGTAGTGTGACCGTGTTCCAATCTGGTTCACCTCCGACTGCAATCATTTTATGGCCATGTTGAATGCCAGGTCGGATATTCTTCCACCAAAATTTGTCATCGACAATAAATTGGATTTTCAAGACGTCAAATCAATCAAGGTAAACAGAAATTATTTCATAATCGTTTTTAAGTGAAATAACTTTTTAACTCATAGTTTGTGTTAACTTTATTTAAATTAATCAAACTGTACTTGAAATGTTTAGAATAATAAAGTAAATAAATGTTTTACACTTACAAAACACGCACAGACACACGTTGTTTTGATTCTCTCTCTCTCTCTCTCTCTCTCTCTCTCTATATATATATATATATATATATATATATATATATATACACACACATATAACAAATATTTAATAAAACGTGTTAAAAACACTTTCAAAATTAGTTAAAAACATATTTAATTTTAAAAAGGAAACACTAAATAAGTGGATAATCATTAATCCGCGGAGTTTCGAAGAAATACTTTCCTTCTCATCAGAGGGTAGGATTTAGCAAGATTCGGGATCGGATTTTGCTTGCAAAAGTATTGAATGAAACTGCAAGTAAGTAATAGATATTACTTGATAACAAAAAATGAAGCAGAGGGAATAGGGGGTATAAAAAAGTGAATTCACATGAATGGATAGTCTAGTGAAAGGTAAAGTATCCAATGACGGTAAAATCCCAAAATACAGAATCCAAGTAAGTTAGTTAAATTTCCATTCGCACAAGTAAATTTCAAGGGAATCGCGTAATTGGAAGAGGATCCAAAGCAATCCAAAAGGCAGAAATCCGTGGAATAATTCACAAATAGGTACAAGGAAACGGGAATGAAATCCAATATTATTATTAAAAGAAAGATAAAATGCGCGTAAAAAAAAAACATGTAAGAAATGTAAAATTCGACTGTCGGGGCGAGGCTTGATTAAGAATATATATATATATATATATATATATATATATATATATATATATATATTTGCATATATATACATATATATATGCATATATATATATGTACACATATATATATGCATATATATATATATATATATATATATATGTGTGTGTGTGTGTGTGTGTGTGTGTGTATATTAACAACTCTAAATATAATATACAGGACAACGTTAAGACAGTTAATAGCGATCAAATGATCAAATGATCTGGTAACTAATGCATGAATACGAAATCATTAATTTAAATATATTTAAGTATATTTTACGATCGAGCAAACCCGGGCGCCTCCTCCTACTAGTTTGAAAAATACATTTAATTGATCAAGATTGTTAAACTTTGGTGATTTCATAAGAAAAACATTATCAAAATTACATATTTAATTCAAATTATATAAACTTTCGTTTACTTTAAATTTTCTTTATTTCAGGCGGCAGTAGCCAACATGAGTCGAACAGTAAGCGAATATCTGGGTTTAATAAAACAACATTTGGATGTGGAATATAAGATTGTCTGTGAGCCTGCAATAAAAATTAAAGCCGAATGCCATTTTCCAAAATCCTGTTCCACTCATCTTGACAACGATTCCGCCATCTTGTACTGCAATCTCAACGCCGCCTATCATTATCTGGACAATTTGAAAGTTATTCTCGAATTACCGGTGAGTCTCAACAATTTTTTTTGTTTCTTTGTTTGTTTGTTTTGTTTTTTTTTCATGTTCTTTATGCATTCTTTAAAAAAATATAGCATTTTGCTTTTCGCTACTGGAATATAAGTTATAATAATAGTTTTTTTTTTTTAATTTGGTTATAAGAATTTTTCAGTTATAACAATATTTCAGAATCCCGTTGTGTTCGTTTTATAAGAAAAATGGTTAAATATCAACCTGAACGATGAACGATAAAATTATGAATTACTCTTCAAAAATGCAAAATGGTAGTCTTATAGCCTAAATGTAATTAACACACACACACACACACACACACTCACACACCTCCTTCCTATCTCTCTCTCTCTCTCTCTCTCTCTTACATTCTCTCTCTCCCTCTCGCTCTCTATTAGGTAGACGATTCCCTACGAGATTAATTGGGTTAACCCTCTGTGTAGCTTGACTGCCGTAACTATATTTTCATAGCTTGTATGTATATGTGCATATATATATATATATATATATATATATATATATATATATATATATATATATATATACACACACACACAGATAGATATACACAGCGACACACACACACACACACACACACACACACACACACACATATATATATATATATATATATATATATATATAGAGAGAGAGAGAGAGAGAGAGAGAGAGAGTGAGAGAGAGAAAGGGAACCAAAACAAAAATATGAAGACATGAATGGTTCGTCATATTTAACGAAATATATTTTAAAAAGAAAATAGACAGAACGACAGACAGAGAGACACACGTCTCTTATATTAATATACTAGCGGGGGTACCCGGCATTGCCCGAGTGTTTGTTTCCGGGACGGGAGTTTTAAAAAATGTTATGGTAGGTAAGTAGGAAGGATCAAACCCGGAGTCATGAGTAAAAGTAGGACAATAAAGTGTGAAAAAAAAAACAAAAAAACATCTGCAACGTTAACAGTTCGGCCACCAAGAAAAGTCCATTCCAGTTGTTTAGCAAAAAAAAAAAAAAAAAAACGACTACGGTAGGTCGGCGCGAACATGAAAATATAATGTGAATTGTCCAGCACGCTAACCACTACGCCACAGAGCACTGCAGCTTAGTTTAGTGATTTTAAATAACTTTACATGAAAGAACTACGAAGCTAAACCGGTGTTCTCTTCTCAACTGTTCCTTGTGAACGATCCCCAAACGGTGTTAAGTGGTGGCAGAGGGAGGAGGAATTTATTAGAGAGAAAATATTTTACCACTTCCATTGATCTTAACCGATTTTGGCCGTGACTTCTCAGCAGAAAAAGTATAGAAATCTAAGATTATCGAGGAATTTGAGAAATAATAAGCCTATAACACACCTCAGATATTGTTCTGCCGTTTGTGCATATTATATTTGCATGAAACATCTTGATTTTTAATCCTATTAAGGTCAAAATCAGACAGGAAAAAATGAGTTCATTGTATTTATATAGATAGAAATAGAAGAATAGAATAGAAAGAAAATAGAAGAAGAAGATAGAAGAATAGATAGAATAGAATAGATAGAAGAGAAGAGAAGAGAAGAGATATTTGAATGTGTGAAAAGAGTTTCCATTGTTAGTTGGCTTTGTATGTTTTATGGTCGAATGCGGCTAAAATTTTACCTTAATTCATATTTTAAAAACGACGCTTCACCACACACTTCCCTCCCTATTTCTCTTTCCCTCCTACTCTCTCTCTCTTTCTCTCTCTCTATCTTTCCTCTCTCTCTCTTTCTTTCTCTCTCTCTCTATCTGAACATTTATATCTATCTATCTATATATATGTGTGTGTGTGTGTGTGTGTGTGTGTGTGTGTGTGTGTGTGTGTGTGTGTGTGTGTGTGTGTGTGTGTGAACGTGTCTGTGTCTGTGTCTGTGTACATTTCCCTACGCAATAACTGTCAATATTAAGCCTACAGATTCCAAATTTGATATACAAGGGACTGAGATTTGAGAAAATCGATGTCATTGCTTGTCGGACAGAAATTTTGCGATTAAGGGGTCAAAGTTCAACGATTTGACTTTTGAGAACTCTACCAAACTCCTCCGACAATTTCGGGTCTAAACACGTGAAATTTTAGATATAGGTTCCTTGAACATGTATCTAACTTAATAAATTTATTTGAGCCCAAAACAATAAATGTTAAGGGGTCATAATAAGGGTCAAATTTAAAAAAAAATGACCTCTGTGGTCTATTCAAAATTACTCAGACAGTTTCTGGTCTAAATATTTGAAATTTTACATAAAGTGTATTCAGAGATAGGGCAAGCTTTATCGTCAGTTTGGGTCGAAAATTTTTAGTTACCAATATATAAATGTATGTGTGTATTTCTGTCTGCATGTCTGCCTTAAACTTTCAATAGAGGCAACGGATTTTACCAAGATCAGTATCGTTTTAAAGTTTGATCTTTCGTACGACAAATATCGAAAAATTGGCTAAAAACATTAAGATCTTCCCCTTCAACTAGGCACTTTTCTACAGGGGGGGGGAGTCACTTTTTTCGCCGATATTTTTGAAAGTTATCCTCTCCTTTAGATTGTCTAGCCTTAATGTTAAAAAATGTCGCTTCAGGTTTGGCGGTGGTCGTAACAGCATAAACGTTAGGTTTTACCCCGTTCTTTTCCTCCTTTGCGGTACGGGTTCGAGCCTGCCTTCCTTCTATCACTTTTTTTTTTGCTCAACATACACATCCAAACACCCGGGCAACGCCAGGCTGAAATGCTAGTATATATATAAAAGTGCAAGTGTCTGTGTGTGTGTCTGTGTACATTTCTCTGCGCAATAACTCTGTCAATTTTTAGTCTACAGGCCCGAAATTTGCTATACAGGGTACTGAGATTTGGGGAAATTGATGTGATCGGTTATTGGCCAGAAATTTGGCGATTAAGGGGTCAAAGTACAACGATTTGGCCTTTGAAAACTCTACCAAACTCCTCCGACAATTTGGGGTCTAAACACTTGAAATTTTATATATAGGTTTCTTGGACATGAATCTAACTTAATAACTTTATTTGAGCCCAAAATAATAAATGTTAAGGGGTCATAATAGGGATCAAAGTTAAAAAAAATTGACAGCTTTTTTTTTTATTGCTCAACATACACCTCCAAATACCCAGCAACGCCGGGCACCAATGCTAGTATATATATATATATATATATATATATATATATATATATATATATATATATATATATATATATATATATATAAGCCAGACGATTTCATACAGGAATGAAACACAGAAGCCTTTGGGTAGCTTAACTTTCGTAAATATATTGTCCTAGCTCTGATACGCGCATATAAAATAAATTTCAACACAGACGAAATGTTCTCGACCCTGTCTCTTCTTCATTCCTTCCCAAGGTCTTTAAATCGATTGATATCAGTAAACGAAAATCAAAGAGGATTGTAAATGTTGTCATAAATTTAATAGCAGCTTAAAAAGTAGCAAAAATCAAAGTGTACTCTTTAACAGGTTTATTAAACAACTTACAGATTAAAGGGAAATTTAGGAGCCGCTCGATGCTTTAAAATTGTCTTTATTTTGCGCCGTACATTTTGGCCATTTCCAATCGTAACTTAAACCTTCTGACTAAACCTTCAAAATATTTACTTCCCTCAACGGAGCATTCCGTGTCTAATATTATTGACTGAGATTTTCATGTGTTTTGTTTTGTTTCTATTGCAGCTTTCCGATTCCGAGTTGGCAAATGTGAATGTGGACAGTCAAGTTGTTGTGCCGCAAAACCTTCCATTTCTCTATCGTCGATGGCTCGTCATGCTAATGTTGCATACGTCACTCAATCAAGTCAACTCCATTCAACAAAAACTCACCGAAATATCAAAAGCCTTGTTGTAGAAATGTGAATGACCAAATTAATTTTTTAGAGTAATACAACTAATTATCAGGAGATAAGATGTAAATATTTCTAGATATTGTTTATTAGGCGCAGTACGCGCACACGTCCATGACCTACATTTGTGAGTTCTGGATAGTGATTATGTTTTTTTAATTTGCTTTCGTAAGCACACAACAATGACATATGTTTGTCATTTAAAAATAGTTGAAGCGTTTCATGCTTCAGATATTATTCTTAAATGAAATATAATTTTTTATATAAAGTTATTGGAAATATATTTTATTTTTGTATGAATTTTTAATGTATTATTTTTGTACTAATAAAAATTTATTTTTGTAATTCGTTTCTCTTATTTTATTTAGAAATTTTTATTTATTTCTTTGTTATTTTATTATTTGTAACTTGCCTTTAAATTAAACGTTGACTGAATACAAATGTTAAAACTTTCGTTTGTAAATTAAATGATTCTTATATTTCTTCATATTGTTCAATACCGACACAGAAAACAACAAAGCTCATTGACCTCATACGACGTCGGGAAATGTTTCATCGCAAAGAAACAAGGGAATTGTGGTTGTACATGCGCAAAATCAACGTTGTTTTTATAACTCCATGGATTTACTGTTCCGCACTTGGAAAGTCTCTACTTATAAGATTTCAGAGACAAAGAGGATCAAAAGGCGATTGATCCTGGTATTGACACGGATTTACACAAGAGCTATATTAGTCGTGTTGCGACCTAAATAACTATATGTACCGGAACCTTTCGCAATGGATAACCCTGTCATGAATCGGAGTTTAAGAATGCATAAATCTGACACTACGAATTTCACGTTTTTCGAAAGGAGAAACAAAAGTTTTCAAGTGGATCTCTCAGTTGAAGACGTGCGAACGAGACATTGCCAATAATGTAGAAATGTTACTTCGATGTCTTTGTTCGTGTACCACTCATTTAATTTAAGAAGTAACTGTAACGAAATAATTAACATTAGAAACATTAGTCTCTTTCATGAGTCATTTCTTTCTAAATAAAAAAACTTGAAGGAAAGTTTCTTCTATTCTCTTACAACGTTTAATAGAGAATGCATGACGTCACGTTTTCTTGAGAGAGAAACAAAGTTTTTGAAATGAGTCTCTCCGTGAAAGTCGTGCGGATGAGACAGCGCCAATAATGTAGAAATTTTTGTAAAATTCAAGCGCTAAATGTTACTTCGATGTCCATGTGTCTCTTATATCAGTTAAGAAGTTAACAATAACTAAATAATTAGCTAAAAGACTATTAGTTTCTCTCTCCTGGGTAAATTCTTTCAAAAAAAAAATTTAAGAAAAAACTCAGCGAACGTCTCCTTGTGCCCTCTTTCTACATAAATAAAGACGAAAAGCACATCAAAGATCAGCTCGTATAAACACACCAGCGTATGCATAATGAACTTTGATTTTTCTTATTGAACATGTAACACAAGCCTCCATCCTACTAGAGCCAACACTTAAGTCCGCTACGAGTTAAATTCATATCTGAGGACTTTTCTTAAGAATGTATGTGTCACTTTTAGGGCTGCGATTTATTCTTGAATGAAGATTGGTTTTCCGGTATTGTGTCTAAGTATTTTATTTTGTAGATGTTTTTTTTTTCTTGATCAGACCAGTTGCCCCTAAACCAACTAGTGTAATCTTTATTTCTTTCAAATGCCATGTTGGTTTCAAGTCATATTTCATAAATTTATTTTTTTTATTTTTAAAGGGGACATCACTTATTTAGGTCCGAAGGCCATTCGAGGATAAGGGTTAATGAATGTATGGTGGTCACCGAAACTACACCATGGTGATCGTTAGTGGTAGAAATTGGGTAGAATTTGAATTGTTTATGTAGACGGCTTAACGAGAATTTGTTTACATTTGATTTGAAGACGACCATATTGCCATCAGCATAAAAGCATGCCAACGGAACAGACTTCCACAGGTCAGCAGTTTTAAAAAAGAAGCTTTGTTCATGGAATGTTTATAAGTCTTGACAGAGAGTTGGGGAAAATTGTTTTGTAGTGGTTATAGCAAGACGACTATTTTCTTTCTTTCGTTTTTATGTTCGGCTCCATTAAAGCCATAGTCATTCGAAACGATTGCATCAATAAAAAAAAAGAAATTCTTTTCCCGATTTCGTTTTTTATTGATTTTTTTTTTTTCGGATTATCGTAAAAAGTCATGTAATATGTGCATATATAAAAAATACAAATATAGAGATAATCTGTCGATTTTAGTTTTAGTATTATAGCGTGGTTCTACTGATAGTTTAAAATCAATACATATTTATTATTTTATCAATAGTACCAATAATAGATTTTACGTTGTAAACCAAAAACAAAAATTAAAGATGAAACACTGAAAATAATCGTTTTGGGAATTGGAAAACAGACACATTTAATTTTTTCGGTTCAGATACCGATTACGATACACCAAAAACTTCCGATGTTTTCGATTAATTGTCCCAACACTAGTATCTGCCCGTTTATATGTCTTTGTCGAAGTACACTTTTACGTTTCGATGTGGTGTTATAGTAAAAGATTCAAACTCCCAGACGTTGGACGAACTTTTTAGTGTCATCTCTTCCCATACCATCAAGTAGAGATATGTATATACTTTCATCTGACAGGAAATGTAATAATCATATGTCCACACTACGGTTGAATCAAAGTCTCTGCAATAATAATATTGTTTTTATTCATGACTTATTTCCAACAGTCTTTTTGGTATTTTGTCGCTTAGGACTTGCTTTCGATGGAATACTAAGTTCAGGTTTTAAAGGAGTTCAGGAAGAGATTCCGTCGGAAGAGGCTAGTACTCTTCAAAACGGTTCGGTGGTATTTCCACCAGGACAATGCACCATTCTACAAGTCCATGGTTGTTACAATCTATTTGACCAAGATATGCATCGACAGTTCCTCACCCTCCATAAAGACGAGACCTTGCTCCCTGTGACTTTTGGTTATTTGCTAAGCTCAAGGAAAACATTAGAATCTGTCGTTATAGTAGAATTGAGGAGATGAAAGAGGCTGTGACGAGAGTCATTGAAACGCTCACACAAAAACACTTCCATGAGGCCTTCCAGATATTGTTGAAACAGTACAATAAATGCATTGCAGCCGGGGGAGATTACTTCGATGTGGACACTGTTTTATGTGTGTACTATCAACAAAATTGGCCATACGAAAAAAGTCTTGAAACTTATTGAAGGCACCTCGTATGTACAATAGTTAGTTTGTGTCAGTAGAAAGTCTGCAAATGGGTGTTACAATTCTCTTAAAAGACGACATAAGTGGGGACTGTACGGTCAGTCGAATAATTATGTTTTCCCTACATTAAAAGCATTCAGTAGTTGTATTAAACTGCACTTAGGGCATGCAAGACACAAGATATTTGTTTGCGTTTTATTCTCGTAATCGCTTATCTGATTAAATGGGAGATTAAGAGTTATTTTTTCCATTTTTATAAAATCTATTGACTGATGTGAGAGGAGTAAGAAGATCTAATGGACAGAGAGTGAAAATAATTGCTACTCTCTTTGTAATACTACGTATTTGAGAGAAGCAGTTATTACTTCGAGATTATATTCAATATCTGCCTGATTTTAATGAGATGAAACGAATATATAAAGACCAAAAAAAATGAGATTAAAAAAATAATGAAGAAAAAATATCGACACATTTAATTTTCTTGTTTAAAATAGTGTTTCTTTTAAGGATTTCATCATTTTGTTCTAGCTGGGGATGGGGCATCCTACAGTCATCATACATTCGAACCGAGAGATCTTTTTAATATTCTAATCAACCCTTTAAGCATAATTGTTTATATATCTCTTACACTTATAGAATATATTTGCAAAATAGTTTTCTTGAATTAGTTTGCTCCTATAATAACTGGAATGATGCAAATCTTCCTAAGATTCCAGTTTCTTTTCATGTCGTACATGAGATCTTCATATTTCGATATCTTTCTCTCTTAATTCTGTTTAACCCAGCATCTTTTTAAACACAAACTTCTACTAAGGTTGCTTCTTTCTCATTTTTTGTTCCCTATCACTATGTCAGATTGAAATGAAAGTCAGAAAATATATTTATTTCATCAGTGCCCAATAGTGAGTAGAGTTAATCAGTAAGATATTAAAATACACTGCAACTTCGGGAGGGGTGGATTTACCTGGACGTAAAGTACGCTTAAATATGATACTTTAATTTGTCCAGATTTCGTATATATTATTATAGAGTCGTGATTTCAAAAGTAAAAAAAAAAAAATATTTGGGTGCCCTAAGCTAGATTCGAAACCAAATCTCTTGTTTCCAAAGCTGGTGAAGTCACCACTGTACCAACGTGACACGTATTTTTAAAACGGTCCATAAAAAATCCAATCATTTGTGGCCCCTAGCGTCGCTCTACGACTTTTAGTTTTGGAGGAGATCGAGTTCTTCTTTTAATGTTTTTATTAGTGATGGGACGATTCCAAAATTTCTCTCGATTCCGATACAATTACCGATTCTGATCTAAATTCCCGCTTCCGATAGAGTTACCGATGCCGATTTCGATTCTTTTTAAATTTCTAAATATTTAATTGGATATTTGATATTTTTTTTATTTTTTAATTACTGTAAAACCTGCATGTCTGCATACATTTTCGCAAACATAAAAAATACACTTGGTGGCGGGGCGTACATTACATGAATGGATCTTTTTAAATATTTTTCTCAAATCTTCTCGTTGTAATTGATTGAAAATAGTGAAACAACTAAAAACTTATTTCTTTTTTAAAACAAAGGCGATATGTGCTGGTTGTTAGTTAACGAAATGCTATTTGAATGTTTTCATAAACCATCTTCTATAATATAAATCTCACCTGTAAATGTATGTATGCATATGTATGTATGTATGTATGTATGTATGTATGTATGTATGCCTAAAAATTTCGACAGAAGCGACGGATCTTCACGAGATCGGTATTGTTTTTAAGCTCGACCCTTCAGACGACAGCTATCGAAAAATCGGCTAAAAACATTAATTCCGTCATCCTCAACTGAGTACTTTTCTACAGGAAGGGGTCGTTTTTTTCGCCAATATTTTTTAAAGTCATCCCCTCTTTTCGATTGACATGCCTTAATTTAAACATTCGACACTTCCGATTTGGCGATCGACGCAACAGCAAAAACATCACTTTTTCACATTCTTTTCTTACTTCGCGATACGGGATCGAGCCTGCCTGCCTTCTTCCACTTTTTATTTATTTTTATTATTATTATTATTTTACTTATTCATTTATTTTTTTTGCTCAACACACACCTCCAACCACCCGCGCAACGCTGGGCATCCAGGCTAATCTAATATATAAAAGGCAAAATGGTCGCGCGTGTTTGTGTATGTCCAAGAAAGTCTTTTTGTGTCGGACTTATCGCGTTGGTTATATTCTGGACGAACTTTTCTTATACTTTCTAGATTATAATATCTCAGATTTGCAAACGGACATCGTCTCTAGTTTTTATTTATTTATTTATTTTTGATCGAGTTTTAAAAGATTCTCTCGTTTGTTTTTCTTTGTCGTATAAATAAAGCGAAACTAATCGAAGCAAACGCAACCGCCGCCTGGCCTCCCGGCTGGGTAGTATCTGTTCTGTAAATGGTCCTTGGTCAATGTAGGGGAAGCCCTTCTTACTGAGACGATTACTATTTATTTCGATACTGCCAGAGTGCTTCCTTTGGGGGGGGGGCAGCTGCTTTTCCCCCACATTAAAAACGACCTTCGTGGGAGTTTTTAAAACAGCGCCATTTCTGCAAGTCATCTTTTTTTATTTAATTTAACCGCTTCATACTTCCGGTCGCGTCGTGGTAAAACGTTAAGAAAGTGGCAAGTATTTTACTATTATGGAATACGGACCGTGCTGAAACACAAGCGTTATTATTTAGAAAGCCATTCTTTATATTGGGAGGGTTTTTTTTTTAATCTTCTGAACTTCCACCAGTTAAATAATTCTTAATAAAACGAAATTAAATAATTCTTAATATAAAGAGGGGGATAGTATGTTACTATTATGGGATATGGACATTGCTGAAATACAAATGTTATTATTTAGAAAGCCATTCTTAATATTGTATGGAGATCTTTTATTTTGTCTTCTGTACTGGTAACTGACAGTATAAGGCAATTTAATAATTCTGCATATAAGGAGGGAGATAGTATTTTACTATTATGGAATACGGACCGTGCTGAAATAAAACGTTATTTAGAAAGCCATTCTTAATATTGGAAGAGGATCCTATTTAAATCTTCTGTACTTACACCTAACAATTAAATAATTCTTCATATATGGCAATTAAATAACTCTTAATATAAGAAGGGTGCAAGTATTTTACTATTATAGAATACGAACCGTGCTGAAATACAAACGTTATTATTTAGAAAGCCATTCTTAATATTGGGAGGGTTTTTCGTAACTGCATTTCTGCAGGCGAACAATGGCACTGTTATAAATCATTATCACTCAATTGGAAAAAAGATTTCTGCTTCAAACGATAAATGTGCAATAAAAAGTTTGACTGGAAAATTATTTTACTGAAAACTTTTGATCAATATTACACTTTAAAAAGGAAGATACTAGAGTTTAAAAAAAAAACTATTTTATTTACATTCAAACAATTCAAAAGTTTGCTCCAAACTGACTCTTACAAGGTTCAAATATTGTAATGAATGTCAATAAAATACTGACCGCTTGGAAAAAGTCACTAGAACTTTCCTACTGCAATGAAATATTTGTGTGTTCAAATAAATAGATTTATATTTGAAAATTACAATCCTCAGCGAATTAATAACAAGTGGAATATTATCAGTGGCACTAATATTTCCAATAATATTAATTTTAATTCCAAAATGTCTAACACTATTGGCATTTCTTTTGAAAAATATAAAAGAAACAAATAATTTAGAAAAATCGGGCCATATATATATTATAAAACATTAGAAGATAAATTTTTAAATCATAAGAAAAATCTAAAATTAGTAAAATATCAATAAATTTTGTCATAATAAAAATACATTTATTAGATTAATTTTAATTTGTAAAAGGAAAAACGACATTAAAAAATCCAAAATCAGCGAATCTATTCAATTTTGTCATAAAAAAGGATTGTTTTATTAAAATTGCTGAGAAAACATGTTTTACTTCATTACAATAAATTATGCATAACTTATGTCTGTAATATATGAAGAAATTTTATTATGACAAAATTTAATAATTATTTGATGTTTTTGTAATTTTTTCATTGTCGTTTTTTGTTTTGCAATTTAAAAAGGATCCAATAATCTTTTTTTTATATTAAAAATATATTGACAATTTACTGATTTAAAATCGTTTTTTCATTAAAGAAAATTAAAATCAATTTACTAAATAATTATTTTTTAGAAAATTAATTTACAAAATTTGACAATATTTATTGATATAATTGGATGATTTATAAATTTTTCTTCTAATGTTTTATATGTAATTCATTTTATTTCTTCTATCAAAAAATCATAATCAATATAATAATCGGTTTTTATAATGAGGAAATTTATAAATATTTTTTTAAAAAAGTGAAACAAAATGCCAATTACATTTTTATTAGTGCATAAGGCACATCTGATTGTGTGTAAACATTTTTTTATTCTAGTATCTTCCTTTTTATAGTTTAATATTAATAGTTTTCGGTAAAATAATTTTCCGATTAAACATTTTGTTGAACATTTTTCTGTTGAGGCAGAAATCTTTTTCAAGAAGAGGCAGTTAAATTTCGTATATAAAATTAATGTAGACAGATCGTCGTTTCTAGAATATTCTAACTTTGTAGGAAGGTTCACTAAATTTTTAGCACTAACCCTAAGTCCGACTGGCAAAGTCGTAACTTCTTCTAAAAATGCACAGAATTTATCTCTTAGAGAAAAATAATACGTTTTGGTTAACTGCTCTGAAATGGTAAATTCGTATATAATTATTATTGTTTTTCATCCCACCCATTTTTTCATTATGTTATCACGTAACCGCCCAAAAGTGTTGAATCTCGCTGTAGTTTGGAGGAGTAATTTAGCAGCAAATAATAATAACATTATTATTATTATTATTATTATTATTATTATTATTATTAGTAATAATAATAATAATATTAAGAATGGCTTTCTTAATTATGATGATGATGATTATAATAATAATAATAATAATAATAATAATAATAATAATAATAATAATAATCATAATAATAATAATAATAAAATTAATAATAATAATAATAACAATAATAATAATAACATTAATAATAATAATAATAATAATAATAATAATAATAATAATAATAATAATCATAATCATAATCATAATAATAATAATAATCATAATCATAATCATAATCATAATAATAATAATAATAATAATAATAATTCAGTGGAACATTTCTGTTAGAAATAAACAACCAAAAGTTTTCAATAAACCAAGAATCAGTTTTATTAGTAGTATCGATTTTATGGCTTTTTAGATCCACCTCAAACAATCTTGATTAATTTTGTTTTACAATCTGTATACAGAAATGGTATGGGGAGGTGGATCTGCGTTCAAGTTAAAAACAGTGTATTACTTTGCCTGCCTACATAATACAATAATACAAACAGAATCAAAGAAGAATTGATGCCAAACGTTATTTCACACAAACGTGAGAAAATTCACAAATTGATTGATACCTCAATTAATTCAAAGTCAACCTTTTCTCATTAGGTTCGCCTCCCCTTTTATTATTTGCAAATACTAAATGAGTGACCGGGCAAAAGTTGACCGGACACAACCCAACGGGACAAAAGCTGTTAGAATAAAATAAATAGTTTTTATAATTTACTTTTTATTTTCAATAATGTTTGATAGTATTTTTTTGATGAAAATATTTTATTGAGCTTTTTAAATATTTTTCGAGCATTGTAAATAAACTGCATTCTTCTATAGTGTATCTAGCGAATTTACGTAAAGTTTCAATTTCGTTTTGTTTATTTTACGAAAATAAAATACATTTACATCGTATTTTTATGTTATTACAATCCATATATTTTAGTCTTGCTGATTGTTTAAAAACTGTAATGCTTATCAGTAGTACCAGAAATGGAGACTTAAGTTTTTATAAAATGCAAAAAAACATTATTAGAATCGAGAATTAGGCTTCTTTCTTTTTTTTTTTTTTCGATTCCAATACCGATTCCGATACCCCCGAAAGAACCGATTTTCAGATTCCCGATTCCGATTAATCGTCCCAACACTAGTTTTTATCATTTTGTTCTAGCTAAGGATAGGATATCGTACATTCACTCGCTCTCTCAGTCATTCCAACCGAAAGATCTTTTTTAATATTCTAATCACCCCTTTAAACATAATTGTTTGTATCTCTTCCAGATTATATTTGTTGGTTGGTTGTTTTTGTTTTACGGCATATCAACCCTTTTCAGGTTATTTAATGTCAAATCCAGTGATGTTGAAGAGAAAAATTTTAATAGAATTTTTTTTTTCAAGTCATTTTCTTTTAACCCATAGTTAGGACCCGAACAGGTACTCCCACTTCGGATCAAAGTGGACCTGGGAGCAATGGCAATTAAAGGGTGGCTTCACACTCCCCAAAGCCCGCAATCCGGGACCTCACCGTCGGGTATATTTTAAGGTCAGAGTATATTTATAGTTTTTGAAATTTAATTTCCTGAGTACGTTCATAATGACGGAAATTATAAAGATCTTCCTAAGATTCTAGTTTCTTTTAATGTCGGACATTTATATTTCGATATCTTTTCTCTCGTGTCTCTGTTTAAACCAGCATAATTGGAAACACTAACTTTTTTAAACTGTTTATTTTACGAAAATAAAATACATTTACATCGTATTTTTATGTTATTACTATCCACAGATTGTAGTCTCGGTGATTTTTTAAAACAGTAAGTATTATCAGTAGATTTCAATGGAAACGTAAGCTTTCATAAAACGCAAAGAATCGTTTTTGGAATCGGGAATTAGGCTTATTTTTTTTCGATTCCAATACCGATTCCGATACCCCCAAAAGAACCGATTTTCAGAGTCCCTATTCAGAGTTTTAGAGTCCCTATTCCGAGTAATCGTCCCAACACTAATTTTTATCATTTTGTCCTATCTGGGGATGGGCTATCGTACATTCACTCGCTCTCTCAGTCATTCCAACCTAAAGATGTTTTTAATATTCTAATCACCATTTAAAGCATAATTGTTTGTATCTCTCTTACACTTACAGATTATATTTGTTGATTGGTTAGTTGTTTGTGTTTTACGGCATATCAACTCTTTTAATGTTATTTTAATGCCGAATCCAGTGATTTTGAAGAAAACAATTTTAATAGAATTTTTTTTTTTTTCAAGTTATTTTCTATCTAACCTATAGTTGGGACCCTTTTTTTTTTTTTTTACCCACATTTTTTTTTATTATTACATTTTCACCCCAAACAAGGCACATTGCCACTTTAATGTAGGGGGCTACTATCAGGGGAAACATCTACTGGGGTACTATGTAGGGATTAGGGCAGCGAGATGTTGGTTCACGTTGCACTTGAACTTACGCATGTCAGTACAGTTGGGGAAGCAGTGACCTGGAATGGAATTCCAAAGTCTAGCAGTTCTGGGGAAGAAACTACTGGAGAAGAAAGATCTTTTACATCTAGGGATCTCTACAGTGTGGGGGTGGGATTTTGCAGCTTGTCGGGTCTGTCGAGGGTGTTCACGTCGTGGGGGCACAAGTGCTTGCAGTTCTTCAGAGCATTCACCATTATAATACTTGTAGAACAGGCAGAGGGATGCAACGTTTCGACGATGGGACAGAGGCTGAAGTTTTGATGCCAGTTTAGGGCCTATCAGATTTGCGACTCTCTTTTGAACCCTGTCAAGGAGCGAGAGACTAGTAGCCGATGCACCGGCCCAAATATGACAGCAATACTCCATACATGGGCGAATAGTGGCCTTATAGAGGTACAGGATACTTTCGGGTGTTAGAAGTTTTCTAGCACGGTAGAGAGAGCCCACCTTCCTCGCAGCGGCCCTGGCAATGCCATCGATGTAATTGTTCCAGCTCATGTTTCCTGTGAACGTTAGGCCAAGGAGCTTGAAAGACGTACTCTCAGCTAAAGAGTCGTTGGCCATTGCTATAGGTGGTAGAGAAGGTTTCTTGTAATTATTGAATGAAACCAGTTTTGTCTTGGTGGCATTGAACGTTACCATCCATTTTTGTCCCCATTCCACTACTGATTTGAGGTCATCCTCTAGTGTTTCTGCCATTACTTTAGATATATGTTCATTTGTTTTCCTGTCGTGCCTGCTATAGAGTGTGGTGTTATCAGCATATATACCCATCTCAGAGGCAATTTTGTCGGGGAGGTCATTTATGAATATCAGGAACAGCAGAGGACCAAGGATAGATCCCTGGGGCACTCCCGCATTTATATTATATTGTTTAGACGTACGACCGTCGAGGACAACCTGGATTTTTCTCTTATCTAAGAAGGATTTAATTATGTTAAGTATTCTACCAGTGACACCGTAAGATCTAATCTTCCTGAGGAGACCCTCATGCCATACCCTGTCAAAAGTCTTAGATATATCTAGAGCTACCGCTCTGCCCTCTCCCGCTTTGTCCAGTGAATGGTATATGCGTTCAGAGATTACAGTGAGGATGTCTGCCGTGGAATGTGCTTGTCTAAATCAATATTGATGGTCGGTCAGAAGTTTAGCATCTGTAAGGTGCTGGACTAGAGCATGGTTTGGGTCTTCCTAGGATTCCAGTTTCTTTTCATGCCAGCATCATTTGAAACACTAACTTTTTCTAAGGTTGCTACGTTCTCATTCTTGTTCCATATCTCCCATAGGTCGAAATGAAAGTAAGAAAATATATTTACTGCAACAGTGCTCAATAGGTGAGTAGAGTTAAGCAGGAAATTATTAAGATATATCGAAGAATCTGGTGACTTTACAAATTCAATACACCGTAGATAAAAACACGCAGGTAATATATATATATATATATATATATATATATATATATATATATATATATATATATATATATATATATATATTCATCCACATACAGTACTGTTTCAGTGTATCATCAGTGCGGGTACACAAGAAACTACCTCAAACTAGGATCGAAACTCAAAACGATAGTGAGTTAACAATGTTTTGAAATTGTCGAAACGTTTAAGATCCATTTGTTTACACAAAGAGCATCTCTTAATACGTTAATGGCAGTTTGTATATCATATCTCAATATGCTCAGCCTAAGATAAGGAGTATTATAGACATTCACCTACAGAATATATATATATGTGTGTGTGCGCTCGCGCGTGTGTATTTGGTGTTCTTGTGTAAAATAAGTTCACAACGTTTCGGTCGATATAACCTCCGACCTTCTTCAGGTGTATCTTGTCGAACTCTGGAATGTTTCTGTCGAATTCTGTTGGAATTTGGACGACATTTCGATCGGAACCCTTTATTTACTTCACGGGAGTAGCATGCTCTTGTTCCGTCAGCCATGACTGGGTAGAGGTCCTAAGTAATTCGCAAATGTATTTTTAGGTCGCCCACACTGAGGATTGAACCTTCAACTTTCAGGAGAATATAACTTTTACAATTGATTTTTCCCAGCACTATAACCACTGCGCCACGGGTCCTTGTATGTGTGTGTGTGTATGTGTGTGTGTGTGCGCGCACGCGTGTGTGTGTATGATGTTCTTGTGTAAAATAAGTTCATGAAAGATGAAGATCTTCCTAAGATTCCAGTTTCTTTTCATGTCGTACATAAGACCTTAATATTTCGTTATCTTTTCTCTGTCTCAATTCTTTTAACCCCCAAAAGCATTTGCGACATAAACTTCTACTAAGGTTGCCTCTTTAACTATGTCAAGTTTAAATGAAAGTAAGTTTGTGTATGCATAATAAATTATAGTCACACACACGAGCGCGGTATTATACATTCATCAACTTCTTTCTTGTTTCGTTTTCTGAAGCATATCCGCAATTGTAACGATAATAGAAGCTAACACACATACACACATTGTTATGATTTGTGATATGAAATTATCTCGGTTCGCCTCCACAGATGAAACTGAAATTTGCGTATTTTTGTTTTTTAACGGACGAAAGTACAAGTGAAAAGATTAATATTTCCAAACATATTTTAACGAAAACATCAAATATGAGGTGTGCTTCGATACAAACATTGTTTCACTTTCGTGTGCATCGGAAGAGACGCCTTATTTTAAGTATAAAAATATCTAAGTTTTCCAATCTTGTTTTAGACATGGAATTTCAGATCTATCCTGTATATAAGAACACGCGTTTCAACAAATTCATCATTCCACGAGTTGAAGTTATTCTATTCGAAATATTTATTGCACAACATTTTTTATCAATCATCAACTTTCAGTCTTGGATTCAACATTTACTGCCACAAACAAAGAATCTCAAAAACAAAACTCTTCATCTGAAAGATATCTTCATCGTTCGAATTCTGATCATCGTCCATATTTTATACGAAGTGAAAAAGTAAGTAGTCGACATTTTTCTTATTTTATGTTACAACATATATATTATTATTTCTTCTTTTAGTATTATTTACTGGAATTATTCTCTATTCAAGTGTCCTTTTCGTAGCCATGTTCAAGTGTTTTTGTGTCTTTTCTCTGACTATGCATCAGCTTCATTTCCTATATTTCTTTTTTGTGTCAGCTTCTTTTACAATATTTGACCCTTGTTAACACGAAATTATAAGCAACAAAACACTCGAAATAAGCATTTTTCATAAGCTTCATGCCTATTGACTTTTACATAAAAATACACTTTTAATAAAGGACGGGGGACTGTGCGAAATATTAAAACTTATATTAGCATTTTTAATTCATATGTTTTTATGTTTTGCATAAATTTCTTCATACTTTTCAAATAAAAAAAAGCATTAATTTTAACTGAGAGATAATTTTGAAAATAACACAATATAATATACGTATATATATATATATATATATATATATATATACATATATATATATACATATATATATATATATGTTTAAAGAAAAAATAGAAAAAACCGAATGAAATTATTAAAAAATCAACGTTTCGTCCTTGTTTCAGAGGACATCTTCAGGATAATTGAAATAAAAATGTGATAAAAGAAAAAGTCATAGATCGTGCGAAAAAAGACAGTTTTTTAAAATCCAACCCATGTCGGGAAAGGACGAATATGTGTGCGTCAAACATTTTCATTCGTTTTTTTCTATTTTTTCTTTAAACATAACGTCAACCACCGCTGGTTATAGTTTTTCATTCCTTATACATATATATATATATATATATATATATATATATATATATATATATATATATATATATATATATAATATCAAGGAGATCGAACGTTGCCTGGGATTGAAGGAGAATGAACGAATGTACCACACCATACTTTTATTGACATCGAAATCGTTAAAACTGCCCAACCAAATCAATTAATAGTCAGCACTATTAGGGTTCACTGCGGTGAACCAAGAGGAAACTTCACATACCTTTCCGCACTGACTTTGTCCATAACATATTGTGGTCTAAATTGCACTGTAGAAACCTACTATTTATTATATAAAATTATTTTTATATACTGGCTTGAATTATTATTTCAAATTCAAAAGTCAAGTATCATAGTTCAGTTGTGTTCTAAACAGAAACAATCATTTCGAAAGTGCTTCTATCTTATCAAAGAACCTACTATTTATTTTATACGCCGCGCCCTTTTGCTTGTGTGGTGATAAACATTCTCAAATGCACTTGTGATGTAAAGCTTTATAATGTGTTAACTTTGCTTGATGGTATGAATTAAAGTTAAAAATTCAAAAGTAAAGTACCATGGTTCAATTGTGCCCGAAACAGAAACGCTCATTTCGAACGCGCTCCTGTCTTATTGAAGAACCTATAGTTTATTTATAAACGTATTTTTATATAATGGCTTGAATTACAGTTTAAAATGGAGGTCAAGTATCATGGTTCCAGTGCACTTGTGATGTTAAGCTTTATAATGTGTTAAGTAAAAATTAAACTGTTTTTTTCTAAACGAATTTTTACGCAGTATCAATTTTTTTTTAAATTATCGGAGGCATTACCATACAAAACTAAGTTAAGAACACACCCAAACACATAAAGTATATTTATATGAAATTTCAACAGTCGGCACAGCTTTTCCAAGTCTATAAGGAACGAAGTCACGCACGCACACATTAACATATACAATACATACATATATATATATATATATATATATATATATATATATATTTATATTTATATTTATATATATACAATGTTCTATATAATATTATCTCTCTCTATCTCTCTCTATCTCTCTCGCTCTCTCTCTCTCTCTCTCTATATATATATATATATATATATATATAGTTCAAATTCACATACTATGTATGTATGTATGTATGCATGTATGTATATATGCATAACGCCCTGTTTAAATTCCTTTGCACAACTTGCTTCCCTCTCGTCTTTTATGTTATTAAGCCGAAATGTTAGGCAGCCTAACAAGTCGAACGCAAACCGTAGTAAAATGTTGTAGTAAACGTTCATTCATAAAATTCAGACAGGAATGTAGTCAGTTTTGTACTGTATAATCAGTCACGTATTAAGTTTTAATTCTCTCTCTCTCTCTCTCTCTCTCTCTCTCTCTCTCTCTCTCTCTCTCTCTCTCTCTCTCTCTCTCTCTCTCTCTCTCTTTCTCTCTCTCTCTCTCTCTCTCTCTGTATATATATATATTTATATATATATATATATGTATAGATGGATGGATAGATAGATAGATAGATAGATATACAAACGCATTTGAAGTTTTATTGAATTATCTTTGAAACTCCATTAAATGCGCATATGTTTTTGTTTGAATGTTCATGCATGTCTGTATACGTGTATATGATTTTTTAAATTCTTTTCATTAATTTTTTTTTAAGTTTATGCATGTATTGTCTTCCTTGTATCAAGGTGAAAATATATTTATCAAGATTACATGCAGGCGTATGTTTGAACGCTATCTATCTATCTATCTATCTATCTTTATTCCTCTTTCCATACTGAAATGCAGTCGTTACATGTCAAAACTCGGAATCGATAAGGTTATTTGAATTACCCGATTACTAATTTGAAATTATTTTTTATCATTATTGCTATTTTTATTGTTGTTATTTTTGTTATAATATTGTTTCCTTTGTTGTTACAGCCTCATCATTTGAATTTAGATCATCGTCCATAATTTCTTACAAGAAAAAAAAATGTGGTTGATAAATTGCTTTTTTGAAATATATTTTATGTGCTTTGTTTTTTCGATAACTTCGATAAATCATGTTGACTTCTCTCAACATGGTTTGCAAGTTATGTTTTTCCTCCGATTCCTCAGCCATAATCACGGTTGATTTTTTTTTTTTTTTTTGGAATTTAAGTTGTAATACGCTAGGTAACATACAAATATCTGTGCGTGAGATCGCCAAGCTAATCAAGAAACTTGATTCAGTAAAGCAACTGCTCCTGATGTATTCCAATTATAGCGTTAAAAAAGCTCCAACCAGAACTGTCCCGCATACTTATCAAATTGTTTAAGCGTTGCCTTAAGGAGAAGTGCTTTCCAACACCCTGGAAAACCTCATCGGTATGCCCTGTATTTAAGAATTCATGTGATAAGTCATCTCCCTCTCAGTACAGACCAATAAGTCTCCTGAGTCATGAGTAAGTTGCTGGAATCCATATTAAATAGAGAAGTAGTCAACCACCTCAGCAGAAATAACCTTCTTAGTGACACGCAATATGGTTTCCGTTCTGCTAGATCTACAGCAGATGTGCTAACGGTTATATCTCATAGGATTAGCGAATCTCTCGACAAAGGCTTCATTTCTAGGGCATTTGCTCTTGACATATCAAAGGCCTTCGATAAGGTAGGTCATAAAGGCCTACTTCACAAGATTTCCAGCTACGGTATTACTCGAAATGTTTTCTCAATCATTAAATCATCTCTCTGATAGGTTCATAAGAGTAGTGGTTGATAGGCAGAAATCAGAGGCTCACAGTATTAATGCTGAAGACACTCAGGGGTCCACCTTGGCCAAACTCTCTCCTTGATCTACATTAATGATCTCCCGAAACACATACTAAAATCATTCGTTGACATCTATGCTGATGACACGACTATCTATGGCAACACATCAAAGGCCGTAAATGACAATGTTCTCTCTGATTCTCTCTCCTCAGATCTTGAGCGCGTGGTACAGTGGGGGAAGAGGTGGCTGGTTACCTTTAATGCATTTCAGACCAAGCTCCTATCTTTAAACCATAAACGCTCTGATCCCCATCTCTCGTCTAGGGGAGACCCCATGTTTTAATAAGCTTATGTGTTTTACCTTTACTCCTGATCTGAAATGGAACATGCATCAAGTCTGTGGCCAAGGTCGCTAGGAAAATGGTGGGATCCTTCTACCGCTCCAGAAGATATCTCACTAATGATGCAATTCTCTATCTATATAAAAGCCAAGGACGTCCAAGGATGGAGTACTGCTGCCACATCTGGGCAGGAGCTGCTAAGAACAGCCTATCCTGCCTTGACAGAGTACAAAATAGACTTCGTGGCTTGGTGGGGGATGCCCTTTTCTCTTCCCTGCAACCTCTCTCCCACAGAAGAGATGTTGCGGGCCTGTCTTTGTTTTATCGTTATTTCCATGGCAAGTGCTCGTCTGAGCTCCATTCTCTGGTCCCCCCTCGCCAATCTTTCTTGAAAAACACCCGACTAGCTGAAACCACTGTAAATTATTTTCCCCACTCTTTATCTGTGCCTAAACAAAAGGTAGATTCCATGAACAAAGCTTCTTTCTTAAAACTGCACGCCTGTGGAACTCTCTGCCACTTGCCTGTTTCCCTCCCGACTTCAACTTCGGTGTCTTCAAGTCCAACATAAACAAATTCCTGATGAACCGCCCCCTTAAGTAATGACACTTTATCAAATCTCCAATATTAACTATTACGACGATACTATCCCATTGATTACTGTACATACAATAAACCTTATCCCCGAGTGGTTTCTTGGCCTTGATAAGTGGTGACCTCCATGCAAAAAAAAAAAAAAATTCCAGTACGATAGGCACCATTTCTAGTTGTATTTTCATCTGTGCTTTTCATCTTCGGGCTTTCCATTTTTAATGAGATTTCACGAATATTTTTTGTAGCACCAATCTATTTTTCTGCAACAATGTTTTTTTTTGAGGGGGGTATAAATGAATTACTGGCTTTTTCTATTATTTTTATTAATATAATTAGTAGTAGTAGTAGTAGTAGTAGTAGTAGTAGTAGTAGTAGTGTTTCCATGATATTTGTCTTCAATGTTTATTAACGACATCTCGTTCCTTTCTTTCTTGCAGTGTATCTTGTCACAATTAACCCCACTTTCTTCGCTATCGTCGTCCTCACGTTGATTGCGCATGCGTCATTCATCAAAGGGGCACCGACATCGACCCCAGACGAAACAAACCGAAAAGATTTAAAAAGAGATATAGATTTAGCCACGGAAATCACGACGTACACGATGAGAGCACTGAACACCAGTTTCCTCACTTACGTAAGTATTTTAAAAATATTATTTTTAATGTAATTTGGTTTTCTTTTGTAATAAGTGTCTTCCATTATTAAGAAGCCACCGTGGAACGGGTATTGCGACTAGTTTTCTATCATGCAAACACGTTTATAAAAACAAAAGGATATTTTTATAAATGTATTCTGGAACATTTCGATGTTTTCAATAACGAAAAATATTTTTAATGCATTTATTGGATTTTTTTTATTGTAAAATCGAGTTTCCTGGATTTGCATAATACGGGTATTACGACTAGTTTTCTATTATACAACCGCGTCTGTAAAAACAAATGGATATTTTTGATAAATTTGATATGTGCATTAGTTCTTCCAGAAAATGAAAACGTAGTTTTTGGATGATTCGAACACATTTGTTCTGGGATCTCTGTGCCTTGCCCTCACCTTGTATTTGTATTTTAGCGGCTATCATCCTTATCGGATTGAGCCAGGTTCCTCCATCGCAGTCCAGTTTCGACGATCATGTTTCAGGTCGCAGGAAATGGTTAACCACTCCAGATTATAGCGTCGGAGACCAACTACCTAATTGATGTGGTTCAGGTATCCTTATTTTAAAAGCCAGAACTTCCATCTTTGTCTCAACAATTCTACTTGACCACTTCTTTATCTGATTGAACATTTCCTGTTCGGGACTTTTCAGAGGAACATTGCTTTATCATCTCGAATCTTTTAGGATGGTTCGAATCCTTTTCTTCTGCTAATTAATGCTATATCTCGTGATGTCATCTTCCCTTTCAACATCTATCTATGTTTCAGATTTACATTGCTTTATCGTCTCGAACACTTTTCTTCTGAGAATTCCCTGGCTATATCTCGTGATGTCATCTTCCCTTTCAATCTATGTTTCAGTACACATATGAGCTAATTGTGTGGTAGGTAGTATTAGATATTGGAAGGACCTTCGGAAAGAAAAAAACAGTTGATGAGTTGCACACATGGAAATTGGTTCAATGTGAAGAATTCAGGACTTTCCAATATTGTCTAACTGAATGCATAATTTGACCCAGACAGATGTGAGAAGATATCGGTCAAAGATTTAAACAATAGACAAAGGAAATATTAAAACTTCCAATGGGAAAAGAATGTTTTGTTTTTTTTAAATAATATCGTCACAGAGAAAAAAGCATTCAGTCTGTCAGAGAGAGAGAGAAGGGGTGCGTCGCGATTTCTTTACTGCCCGACATCTGACACAACTACACACCTCACGTCACGCGCTTTTCAGAAACGTAAAAAACAAAGCACAGAGTAATAATTTATCATCAAAAGCCCATTTGTCGGTATGAAATAAAAAGCAATATATTTTTGTAGATCAACTGTGTTGTGATTTTTACTTCGCTGTCAGTGTGTGCATATATTTGTGCCAGCAACAACAGTAGACGTTAACATTTATATAGACTGGGCAAACGCATTTTAAATAATCGCCCAATACGTAACTGTAGTACCGCTAAGCCGTCCTTAATTGCTGTCGCTAAGATCCAAGCAGTCTCTCGTGGTATATTTTCATTTTAAAACAAGACCTTCAATCTTTGTTTCAACAATTCTACTTGCCCACGTCTTTATCTGATTGAACATTTTCTGCAAGGAACTTTTCAGATTAACATTGCTTTATCGTCTCTAATCTTTTGGGATGGTTCGAATACTTTTCTTGTGGGAATTCCCTGGCTATATCTCGTGATGTCATCTTCCCTTTCAGCATCTATCAATGTTTCAGTACATATTTGAGCCAAGAAAATCAAGTTAATATTCAGCTGCAAAATTTGAAAATACTACTTACACTCGTCTTCGTCTGATTGAACATTTCCCGCTTAAAATGTTCAGATTAGCATCGCTTTTTATCTCAAATCTTTTATTGTCTCAATATGAGTTGCATCGTATTCTTTTACAACTGATTTATTTTTCAATTTAATTTTTCTAATATAAATTTATCATAGCTAATACAAAAGTAATGTTTAAAGTTCATGTGAAAACTGTACACAAGAACTCTGAAGAGAAATCAACTTTATTTAATAAAAATATGTGATAAAAATCGAATTTAAAATAAAATTATGAATTCTACACTACTTCAAAATTATGTTCCATTTAAGGAACAATAATAGGAAAAAGTTTAAACATTCAACAAAACGTGGTTGTAGCAAGACGAGTGTTTGCTGTGAATGTTTTGCAGGGGGAGGGGAGCATGGGCTTTTTTTTTTAAACTCTTAATGAAATAAAATTGTTGAATCATTTTATGAATTTGATACCAAAATATTTTTCCGACATTTTATATTAAAACACATGACGACAATTGTTTAAAGATGTTTTTCTTTTTTGTTTTGTTTGTAGTGTGACCGTGTTCCAATCTGGTTCACCTCCGACTGCAATAATTTTATGGCCATGTTGAATGCCAGGTCGGATATTCTTCCACCAACATTTGTCATCGACAATAAATTGGATTTTCAAGACGTCAAATCAATCAAGGTAAACAGAAATTATTTCATAATCGTTTTTACGTGAAATAATTTTTTAACTCATAGTTTGTGTTAACTTTATTTAAATTAATCAAACTGTACTTGAAATGTTTAGAATAATAAAGTAAATAAATGTTTTACACCTACAAAACACGCACAGACACATGTTGTTTTGATTCTCTCTCTCTCTCTCTCTCTCTCTCTCTATATATATATATATATATATATATATATATATATATATATATATTTAACAAATATTTAATAAAACGTGTTAAAACCCTTTCAAAATGAGTTAAAAACATATTTAATTTTAAAAAGAAAACACTAAATAAGTGGATAATTCTTAATCCGCGGAGTTTCGAAGAAATACTTTCCTTTTCATCAGAGGGTAGGATTTAGCAAGATTCGGGATCAGATTTTGCTTACAAAAGTATTGAATAAAACTGCAAGTAAGTAATCGATATTACTTGATAACAAAAATGAAGCACAGGGAATAGGGGGAATAAAAAGTGAAGTCATGTGGAATAATTCACAAATAGGTACAAGGAAACGGGAATAAGATAAAATGTGCGTAAAAAAAAAAACATTTAAGAAATGTAAAACTCGTCTGTCTGGACGAGGCTTGATTAAGAATATATATATATATATATATATATATATATATATATATATATATATATATATATATATATATATGTATGTATATATATGTATGTATATATATATATATTCTTTATTTTTGCCTGTACCTTATATATATATATGCATATATATATATACATGTATATATATGCATATTGTATATATATATATGCATATATATATACATGCATATATATACAGATATATATATATATATGCACATATATATGCATATGTATATGCACATATATATGCATATATATATATACATATATTTATATGCATATATATATGCATATATACATGCATATATATATGCATATATATGCATATATATATGCATATATATATGCATATATATGCATATACATATATATGCATATATATGCACATATATATACATATATATATATATGCACATATATACGAGCTATGAAAATATATTTACGGCAGTCAAGCTACATAGAGGTTTCTAACTATTAATCCCGTAGGGAATCGTCTTCCTAATAGAGAGCGAGAGGGAGAGAGAAAAAGAGAGAGAGGCGAGGAGGTGTGTGGGGTGACTTAACAACTGTAAATATAATATACAGGACAACGTTAAGACATGTAGCGATCAAATGATCAAATGATCTGGTAACTAATTTATGAATACGAAATCATTAATTTAAATATATTTAAGTATATTTTACGACCGAGCAAACCCGGGCGTCCCCCTACTAGTTTGAAAAATACATTTAATTGATCAAGATTGTTAAACTTTGGTGATTTCATAAGAAAAACATTATCAAAATTACATATTGAATTCAAATTATTTAAACTTTTTAAATTTTCTTTATTTCAGGCGGCAGTAGCCAACATGAGTCGAACAGTAAGCGAATATCTGGGTTTAATAAAACAACATTTGGATGAGGAATATAAGATTGTCTGTGAGCCTGCAATAAAAATTAAAGTCGGATGTCATTTTCCGAAATTCTGTTCCACTCTTCCTGACAACGACTTCGCCATCTTGTACTGCAATCTCAATGCCGCCTATCATTATCTGGACAATTTGAAAGTGATTCTCGAATTACCGGTAAGTCTCAATAATTTTTTTTTTTTTATGTTCTTTATTCATTCTTTAAAAGATATAGCATTTTGCTTTTCGCTACTGTAATATAAGTTATAATAATAGTTTTTTTTAAATTAGGTCATAAGAATTTTTTCAGTTATAACAATATTTCAGAATCCCGTTGTGTTCGCTTTATAAGAAAAATGGTAAAATATCAACCTGAACGATGAACGATAAAATTATGAATTACTCTTCAAAAATGCAAAATGGTAGTCTTATAGCCTAAATGTAATTAGCACACACACACACACACACACACACACACTAACACACACCCCTCCTTCCTATCTCTCTCTCTCTCTCTCTCCCTCTCGCTCTCTATTAGGTAGACGATTCCCTACGAGATTAATTGGGTTAACTCTCTGTGTAGCTTGACTACCGTAACTATATTTTCATAGCTTGTATGTATATGCGCATATATATATATATATATATATATATATATATATATATATATATATGTGTGTGTGTGTGTGTGTGTGTGTGTGTGTGTGTGTGTATATATATATACACACACAGATAGATAGATATACACAGCGATGCACACATACACACACACACACACACACACATATATATATATATATATATATATATATATATATATATAGAGAGAGAGAGAGAGAGAGAGAGAGAGAGAGAGAGAGAGAGGAGGAACCAAAACAAAAATATGAAGACATGAATGGTTCGTCATATTTAACGAAATATATTTTTAAAAAAAAATAGACAGAACGACAGACAGAGAGACGCACGTCTCTTATATTAATATATATTTGAATGTGTGAAAAGAATTTCCATTGTTAGTTGGCTTTGTATGTTTTATGGTCGAATGCGGCTATAATTTGACCTTAATTCATATTTTAAAAACGGCGCTTGACGACACACTTCCCTCCATATTTCTCTTTCCCTCCCCCTCTCTCTATCTTTTCTGTCGCTCTCTCTCTCTCTTTCTTTCTCTCTCTCTATCTGAACATTTATATATATATATATATATATATATATATATATATATATATATATATATATATATATATATAAGTGAACGTGTTTGTGTCTGTGTCTGTGTACATTTCCCTACGCAATAACTCTGTCAATTTTAAGCCTACAGATTCCAAATTTTATATACAGGGCACTGAGATTTGAGAAAATCGATGTCATTGGTTTTCGAACAGAAATTTGGTGATTAAGGGGTCAAAGTTCAACGATTTGAGCTTTGAGAACTCTACCAAACTCCTCCTACAATTTCGGAGTTGAACACGTGAAATTTTAGATATAGGTTTCTTGAACATTTATCTAACTTAATAACTTTATTTGAGTCCAAAACAATAAATCTTAAGGGGTCATAATAGGGTCAAAGTTAAAAAAAAAATTGACCTCTGCGGTCTATTCCAAATTACTCAGACAATTTCTGGTCTAAATATTTGAAATTTTACATAAAGTGTATTCAGAGATAGGGCAAGCTTTTTCGTCAGTTTGGGTCGAAAATTTTTAGTTACCAATATATAAATGTATGTGTGTATGTTTGTCTGCATGTCTGCCTTAAACTTTCAATAGAGGCAACGGATTTTTCCAAGATCGGTATCGTTTATAAGTTTGACCTTTCATACGACAAATATCGAAAAATTGGCTAAAAACATTAATATCTTCCCCTTCAACTAGGCACTTTTCTACAGGGGGGGTCACTTTTTTCGCCGATATATTTTAAGTTATCCTCTCCTTTAGATTATCTAGCCTTAATTTAAAAAAATGTCGCTTCCTGTTTGGCGGTGGTCGTAACTCCATAAACGTTAGGTTTTACCCCGTTCTTTTCCTCCTTTGCGGTACGGGTTCGAGCCTGCCTTCCTACTACCACTTTTTTTTTTCTCAACATACACATCCAAACACCCGGGCAACGCCTGGCTGAAATGCTAGTATATATATAAAAGTGAAAGTGTCTGTGTGTGTGTCTATGTACATTTCTCTGCGCAATAACTCTGTCAATTTTTAGTCTACAGGCTCGAAATTTGCTATACAGGGTACTGAGATTCGGGAAAATCGATGTGATCGGTTATTGGCCAGAAATTTGGCGATTAAGTGGTACAAGTTCAACGATTTGGCCTTTGAAAACTCTACCAACCTCCTCCGACAATTTGGGGTCTACACACTTGAAATTTTAGATATAGGATCCTTGGACATGGATCCAAGTTAATAACTTCATTTGAGCCCAAAACAATAAATTTCAAGGGGTCATAATAGGGATAAAATTAAAAAAAAAAACTGACAGCTTTTTTTTTTTTTTGCTCAACATACACCTCAAAATACCCGGGCAACACCGGGCACGTATGCTAGTATATATATATATATATATATATATATATATATATATATATATATATATATATATATATATATATATATATATATATAAGCTAGACGATTTCATACAGGAATGAAACACAGAAGCCTGTGTGTAGCGTAACTTCCGTAAATATATTTTCCTAGCTCTGATACGCGCATATAAAATAAATTTCAACACAGACGAAATGTTCTCGACCCTGTCTCTTCTTCATTCCTTCCCAAGGTCTTTAAATCGATTGATATCAGTAAACGAAAATCAAAGAGGATATCAGTAAACGAAAATCAAAGAGGATATCAGTAAACGAAAATCAAAGAGGATATCAGTAAACGAAAATCAAAGAGGATATCAGTAAACGAAAATCAAAGAGGATTGTAAATGTTGTTATCAATTTAATAGCAGCTTAAAAAGTAGCAAAAATCAAAGTGTACTCTTTAACGGGTTTATTAAACAACTTACAGATTAAAGGGAAATTTGGGAGCCGCTCGATGCTTTAAAATTGTCTTTATTTTGCGCCGTACATTTTGGCCATTTCCAATCGTAACTTAAACCTTCTGACTAAACATTCAAAATATTTACTTCCCTCAGCTGAGCATTCCGTGTCTAATATTATTGACTGAGAGTCTAATGTGTTTTCTTTTGTTTCTATTGCAGCTTTCCGATTCCGAGTTGGCAAATGTGAATGTGGACAGTCAAGTTGTTGTGCCGCAAAACCTTCCATTTCTCTATCGTCGATGGCTCGTCATGCTAATGCTGCATACGTCACTCAATCAAGTCAACTCCATTCAACAAAAACTCACCGAAATATCAAAAGCCTTGTTGTAAAAATGTGAATGAACAAATTATTTTTTTAGAGTAATCCAACTAATTATCAGGAGATAAGATGTAAATATGTCTAGATATTGTTTATTAGGCGCAGTACGCGCACACGTACATGACCTACATTTGTGAGTTCTGGATAGTGATTATGTTTTTTAATTTGTTTTCGTAAGCACACAACAATGACATATGTTTGTCATTTAAAAAAGTCGAAGCGTTTCATGCTTCAGATATTATTCTTAAATGAAATATAGTTTTTTATATAAAGTTATTGGAAATATATTTTATTTTTGTATGAATTTTTAATTTATTATTTTTGTACTAATAAAAGGTTATTTTTTGTAACTCGTTTCTCTTATTTTATTTAGACATTTTTATTTATTTATTTGTTATTTTATTATTTGTAACTTGCCTTTAAATTAAACGTTGACTGAATACAAATGTTAAAACTTTCGTTTGTAAATTAAATGATTCTTATGTTTCTTCATAATGTTCAATACCGACACAGAAAACAACAAAGCTCATTGACCTCATACGACGTCGGGAAATGTTTCATCGCAAAGAAACAAGGGAATTGTGGTTGTACATGCGCAAAATCAACGTTGTTTTTATAACTCCATGGATTTACAGTTCCGCACTTGGAAAGTCTCTACTTATAAGATTTCAGAGGCAAAGATGATCAAAAGGCGATTGATCCTGGTATTGACACGGATTTACATAAGAGCTATATTAGTCGTGTTGCGACCTAAATAACTATATGTACCGGAACCTTTCGCAATGGATAACCCTGTCATGAATCGGAGTTTAAGAATGCATAAATCTGACACTATCAATTTCACGTTTTTCGAAAGGAGAAACAAAAGTTTTCAAGTGGATCTCTCCGTGGAAGACGTGCGAACGAGACACTGCAAATAATGTAGAAATGTTACTTCGATGTCTTTGTTCATATACCACTCATTTAATTTAAGATGTAACTGTAACGTAATAATTAACTAAGAAAACATTAGTTTCTTTCATGAGTCACTTCTTCCTAAATAAAAAACTTGAAAACTTTCTTGTATTCTCTTACGACGTTTAATAGAGAATGCATGACGTCACGTTTTCTTGAGAGAGAAACAAAGTTTTTCAAATCAGTCTCTCCGTGAAAGTCGTGCGGATGAGACAGCGCCAATAATGTAGAATTTTTGTAAAATTAAAGCGTTTAATGTTACTTCGATGTCCGTGCGTCACTTATATCAGTTAAGAAGTTAACAATAACTAAATAATTAGCTAAAAAAAATATTAGTTTCTCTCTTCTGGGTCAATTCTTTCAAAAAAAAATTTAAGGAAAAACTCAGCGAATGTCTCCTTGTATCCTCTTTCTCCATAAAAAAGACGAAAAGCACATCAAAGATCAGTACGTATAAACACACCAGCGTATGCATAATGAACTTTGATTTTTCTTATTGAACCTTTCACACAAGCCCCCACCGTACTAGAGCTAACACTTAAGTCCGCTACGAGTTAAATTCATATCTGAGGACTTTTCACGAGAGCTATATTAGTCGTGTTGCGACCTAAATAACTATATGTACCGGAACCTTTCGCAATGGATAACCCTGTCATGAATCGGAGTTTAAGAATGCATAAATCTGACACTATCAATTTCACGTTTTTCGAAAGGAGAAACAAAGGATTTCAAGTGGATCTCTCCGTGAAAGACGTGCGAACAGGACACTGCCAATAATGTAGAAATATTACTTCGATGTCTTTGTCCATGTACCACTCATTTAATTTAAGAAGTAACTGTAACGTAATAATTAGGTAAGAAAACATTTCCTGAGTCAATTCTTTTTAAATCAAAATCTTGAAGAAAACTTTCAGCAAAAGTCTCCTTGTATTCTCTTATGACGTTTAATAGAGAATACGTGACGTCACGTTTTTCAAAGGGAGAAACAAAGTTTTTCCAATGAGTCTTTCTGTTTAAGTCGTGTGCATGAGACACCGCCAATAATGTAGAAATGTTTGAAAATTAAAGCGCTAAATGTTACTTCAATGTCCGTGCGTCACTTATATCAGTAAACTTAATACTTAGCTAAGAGACCATTAGTTTCTCTCTCCTGGGTTAATTCTCTAAAGAAAAAAACTTTAAGAAAAAACTCAGCGAACGTCTCCTTGTGTCCTCTTTCTTCATAAAAAACACCCCAAAAGCACATCAAAGGTCAGCACGTATGCATAATGAACTTTGATTTTTCTTTTTGAGCATGTAACACAAGCTTCCACCCCTACAAGGGATAACAAGGCCGCTGGAAAAATGGTGGGAGCTTTCTATCGATCCGGTAGATATCTCACTGCTGATGCTATTCTCTATCTATATAAGAGCCAGGTACGTCCAAGGATGGAATATTGTTGCCACATCTGGGCAGGAGCTGCTAGAAAGGACTTGTCCTGCCTTGATAGAGTTCAAAATAGACTTCATAGCCTCGTAGGAGATGTTCTTTTCTCTTCCCTGCAACCTCTTTCTCACAGAAGAGATGTTGCGAGTTTTCTCTGATGTATCGTTATTTTCATGGAAAGTGTTCGACTGAGCTTCAGTCTATGGTCCCCCCTCGCCAAACTTGCACAAGAAACACTCGTCTAGCTGTAAACACTATCAATAATTCCCCCCACTCTTTATCTGTGCCTAAACCTAAACGTAGATTCCATGAACAAAGCTTCTTTCTTAGAACTGCACGCCTGTGGAATTGTCTTCCGTTTTCCTACTTTCCGGCTGACTACAATATGGTTGTGTTCAAGTCTAACGTAAACAAGTTCTTGGTGAGCCGTTCCATATAAGTTATCAAATTTACCGAATTTTAATTACTAATGCTTAATATATTGTCCAATTTCTACTGTACACTCTTTAACCCTTATCCTTGAGTGGCCTCTTGGCCTTGATAATCTGGTGATGCCTGTGTAAAAAAAACCCACATAAGTTAAATTCATATCTGAGGACTTTTATTAGAAATGTATGTGTCCCTTTTAGGGCTGTGATTTATTCTTGAATGAAGATTGGTTTTCCAGGTATTGTGTCTAAGTATTTTATTTAGAAGATTTTTTTTCATTAGACCTATACCAACCAACTAGTGTAATCTTTATTTCTTTCAAATGCCATGTTCGTTTCAAGTCATTCTTCATGAACTTATTTTATTTATTTTCAAAGGAGTCACCACTTATTAAGGTCCGAAGGCCATTCAAGGATAAGAGTTAATGAATGTACGGTGGTCACCGAGACTACACCGTAGTGATCGTTAGTGGTGGAAATTGGATAGAATTTTAATTTGTTTACATTTGATTTGAAGACGACCATATTGTCATCAGCCGAAAAGCAGACCAACGGAACAGACTTCCACAGGTCAGCAGTTTTAAAAAAGAAGTTTTGTTCGTGGAATTTTCATTTAAATATAAGTCTTGACAGAGAGTTGGGGGAAATGGTTTTGTAGTGGTTATAGCAAGACGACTATTTTTTTTTTCTTTCGAACGTTTTTATGTTCAGCTCCATTAAAGCCATAGTCATTCGAAACGATTGCATCAATAATAAGAGAAATTCTTTTCGGTTTCTTCCACATGACAATGTGTGCTTTGGTGGACATGTCTTTGATTTGTCTGCTTGTAATCAGAGGATTGTTATATTTTTCCCGATTATGATACAATTATCGATTCTGTTCTAAATTCCCGATTTCGATACAATTACTGATTTCGATTCTTTTAATCTCTAAAAAGTTAATTATAGAGTTGTTTTTTTATTTATTTATATTTTGTTTTTTCGGATTATCGTAAAAAGTCATGTAATATGTGGATATATTTTCTCAAACATAAAACAATACAAATATAAGGGTAATCTATCGATTTTAGTCTTAGTATTATAGTTTTACTGATAGTTTAAAATCAATACATATTCATTATTTTATCAATAGTACCAATAATAGATATTACGTTTTAAACCAAAAATAAAAATTAAAAACAATCAAAAGAATCCTTACGGAAATTGGAAAAGAGGCATAATTTTTTTCCGATTCAGATACCGATTCCGATACACTAAAAAAATCCGATGTTTTCGATAAATCGTCCCAACACTAGTATCTGCTCGTTTGTATGTCTTTGTTGCAGCATACTGTCACGTTTCGACGTGGTGTTATAGTTAAAAATTCAGGCTCCCAGATGTTGGTCGAACTCGCAAGTGGAATTTCTTCGCATTTCATCAAGTAGAGATATTTACATACGTTCCTGTGACGGGATTTTACTTTATTATATAGATGTATGGTTATACTGATAGTTTAAAATCAATACATATTCATTATTTTATCAATAGTACCAATAATAGATATTACGTTGTAAACCAAAAACAAAAATTAAATTGTCGAAACACACTGTCACGTTTCGATTTGGTGTTATAGCTAAAAATTCAGGCTCCCAGATGTTGGTCGAACTTACAAGTGTCATCTCTTCGCATACCATCAAGTAGAGATATTTATATATACTTTATATACTTTCATGTGACGGGAAATGTAATAATCATATGCCCAGACGTTTCTTGCATCTAAACATTGGGTGACTTAAACATTCCACGGCTGAATAAAAAAAAACCTGCAATTGTAGTAAAGTTTATATTCATCTATGTTCGAGTATACATGAATGTGTCTATATGAATAGTTAAACGTTTGATATATTTGTGTATTGTTACAGGGAAAGTCTGTCCCCTTCCCATGTAAATAAGAAGAACATTAGATAAGTGAAACTGAGATTAGGATAAGCCGAGACTCGAACCTTGTAAGCAAGGTTCAGAAATTGGAATGTTAGAATTTAGTTATTGTTAAATTCTATTGGAAATAGTTCGCTATTGTTTGTATTGTAAAAAGAATTGATTGTTCGATCATTTATGAAAACTGAATTAAAAATGTCAGCTAAAAAGAATGAACAATACAAATTAAAAATATATTGTAAAAAATAGGTTAGGTTAACAAATAGGTTAGTTGAGAATTCTTTGTTTGCAGGAGTGTGTTTTGGACAAACGTGTGCTTAACCACGTGAGTTGGTCATGTTTTGGAACCACACATCTGACGTCATAGCAAAAAGGGAATTCTCAATATAGGAGCTAGAATTAGTGAGATTAGAGCAGTCGGGCAGTCGACTCCGAACAGTTAGCAGAGTCGGGCGGAAAGAGCTGACATGGTCAGAGGAGGGTTTCCTTAGAGGCGAAGGGGTAGAAGTTTAACCATGTAGAATAAATGTGAATTCCTGACGTCATCATCATTCGACCGGTCCAATGAAATAAAGAATCACCATCGATTTTTGTAACTGTTTGTCTTCGTGTCATCATTCCACAAATTGAAGGTAATGTGTTAATCATCTTATTATGAGCATTGTGTAACCCTCAGAAGAATATGTATCCCTATCAGCCTCAGTATATATATATAATTCCCAAGCATCTCAGAACAGAACTGTATATGTATAAATGTCTTCTTTGTCTCTCTTTTAATATGAACTCAGCGTCATACCTCTTCAATATGAGTCCCCTATGTAACAGTATGACGTCTTTCCAACATTTTTTTTTGTTTTGTTGTATGTCGCTTAGGACTTGCATCCGGTGAATATATTTACACACCAGTTTTATAGTAGCCGTCCCCCAGCAGAACCTTCCAATTGAATGTCAGGTGGTTTACACTCTCTACTGCCAGAACCTGCATCTGTTGTCGCTTACGAAACTAAGAATCTTCTTAAACGCATTAGTCATTAGGCCAAACCGAGAAAATCAACCCAGAGAATTATGATGATCCCCCTTTTTTTCATGTTTTTACATCGCATGCACTGGGTTTATACTAGACACACAGTTAACAAGGAATACTATGTTCAGGTTTTAAGGAAGTCAGGGAAGAAATTCCGTCGGAAGAGGCAGCACTTTTCAAATCAGGTCAGTGGCATGTCCATTATTATCACAAGCGATTTGACCAAGATAGGCACCAAGACAGCTCCTCACCCTCCCTATACTTGAGACCTTGCTCCTCTGTCACTTTTGGTTATTCCCTAAGCTCAAGGAAACCTTAGAGGCTGTCGTTATGAGATAATTGAGGAGTTGAAAGCGGCTGTGATGTGTCATCAATACGCTCACATATGATGACTTCCATGGGACATTCCAGATATTGTTGGAACGATGCAATAAATGCATTGCAGTCGGAGAAGATTACTTTGATGTGGACACTGTTTCATGAGTGTAGTCTCAATAAAAGTGTCCATATGAAGAAATTCTGAAACCTTACTGAAGACACCTCGTATGTACAATAGTTAGTTTGTGTCAGAAGAAAGTCTGTAAATGGATGTTACAATTCTCTTAAAAGACGGCGTATGTGTGGACTGTACGGTCAATGTATGAAACATTTTGGATCAACTTGAGAGGAGTTTCATGCAAGCTGCAATATTATGCGCGGTTTGTTTTTATATGTAGTTTTTTACAAATCCAACATTTTTTCACTTTTTTATTTGGCAATTTATAACTACAATAAATTGCGGTTCCACTTAATGCCTTAACTAGCAAATTCTAGCATTGTAACACATATAATTTGCCAATTTCTTTATGTCCTCTGATGAGAAAAATAACAAGAATAGCATTCTTGTAAACTTCGCGGGATAAAGACTTTGTAAACTGTTTTTTTTTTTTTTGCGTATTCAGTCGATCAATAAATTTTGATTGTAAAGTTCAACTTACGGTTTTAATTTTCTTTCTCTTGTAATAAGTTCTTCTCTCTATTGCGTAGGAGTTTTTAATTCGGTTAGGATTAAATTTTTCATATATAAATACAGTTATTTATATTAGTTTGAAGTTTACCATTGCGTATATCTGGTAAACACTACAACCCTTTGTTTTCATTATATATATATATATATATATATATATATATGTGTGTGTGTATATATATATATATATATATACTAGCAAAGATACCCGCGCATCGCACGGGACTTTTCTGCACACGCGATTTGTAGGCACCTTTCCAGTAAGTGGATGTTGTAAGAGAGAAGTAAATTTCAACTCGATGCTTAAATCTTATCTAACACATTGAATACTGAAAACATACCACAATCAGATCAGATCAGTTTTTCATCATATCCTTTTGTAGAACTTTTCATTGAAGAGCCTCGTGGTAAACTACATTTCTGCTTCTTTGATTTGGAGCCAGAATGTAGAGTTTTTCTGAACTTCCTGTCCGGCTGATGGAGACGTAGAATATACCGTGACTGAAGCAGTCTGATGTCAGGTCTACGTCAATGGTTTTAAACGTCTGACCTTGTCTTTTATTTATGCTCATTGCAAAACAATCCTTCACAGGAAACATTTCTAGATAGTACAATTACAACAACGCCCCCCCCCGGCCGCCGCCGACATACCCCCCCCCTCGCCCCAATATAAACAAAATATTTGAGGGGGGGGTCAACGTGTTCGTGCTCATGTTAGGCTAAATTATCATAGAAAAGTGATCCCCACTTTATTGAAACGAACATTTCTTCAAAAAGTCCCAGGGTCCAGGAGTTCATACCATGCAAACGGTAAATTTGATTATCAGATTTGGTGTCAGAAGAAAAAATTCGGTTTGTATCAAAAAACGAAAATAAATGTCTTTTTTTTATCATAAAAATAATTATTTGTCCAATCATGAGAAAGTGAAAGGAGGCCTGGGGTCATTTTTTTTGGCTCATTTGGCTCTTCTTGGTGTTTTTTAGTAAATGCACGGGAGGCCATCTTGCTTACAAAACTGTAGTGATTACGTTGGATACTAAATGTCTTCAAATATGAATAACTACTCGATTATAATACCGATTTATGGTAATAATTATACCATAGCGATGTATGTGATATCATATATGGTAAAAAAAATATATTTTATATTAAGTCTATATAATTATAAAACTCAAATGACCTTGTAACAGGTATTGTAACCTGCAGAGAGTGATCCAGACGTAACTCAGCGCATGCCCGGCTTTCTCCGGAACATGACGTCAACAGCCGGAGTAAGCCGAGCATCGCCGAGAAAATTAAGCCGTCTGACGAAACATAAAGCTGAACCAATGACAATGTAGCGCGATGGTTTTCAACGCGACACGCGTTCGCGCGAGTTGAAAATTCAAAGCAGCAGACGATAATTTGGAAGAGAAAGAAAAGAAAATAAATTAGTAAAAAAAAGCACACCATTTCGTACTTTACCGTCAGAAAAAAAAACAAAAACAAAAAAAAACATGAATTTTACAGCCTTAAGTGAGCAGTTGGAAACACCAACTGGAGTCCTCGACTTTTTTCAAGAAAAAAATTACTGGCACGGGCGAAAACTTGGGCATCATCTGGACAAGGAAAGGTAACCAATGGCTATGCCTGGAGGTGTCAGGCTACCACATGCCGAATCTTTACATAATCCAGACTGGTACCTTTTTTATTGCCATTGTGGGCATTTGAGCGAGCAACACAGAAAGACCTCCAGCGCGAATGCGGAATACGATTTACACACACACACACACACACACACTATTAATAAAACAATGGTCTGGGGAAACAACAACAATATCTGTTTTAATATGAAAAAAAAGAAAAAAAATCTATCCCACGGAGTTTTGTTTCAATTTTTCTAGTTTTCAGGTTTTTCCTTGAGAAAAAAATAAAAATATAAATAAAAAATAAAAATAACACCCCAAAAACAAAGATTTTTTTTTTCAATTTTTCTTGAAAAAAAAGACTTTACAAAATATAAGTGCTTATTTGACTTACCTTTAAACCTTTTCTCGAACAAAAAATCGGTCAATATCAAGTTTCTTTCCAACTCCTCCAAAAACATTTTTAAAGGTTTTCGGTGGTGATGAAAATGAATATATCATTTAAATTTGGGGCAGATTTGTAGTTTTCATGATATGAAGAAATTCTTTTCAAAAAGTGGGGGATCACTTTCCTGTATATATTTAACGTAAAATGAGCATCCACCGTTCTGGCCACGTAGTAATTTCTTCATATCAGAACAAATTTAACTGATATTCGTTTTCAGCATCTCTGTATAGTTGTTAACAGGTGCTTCAGCAGTTAAATATTTCACAAAAATTCTGTTTACATTGGGGGGCTGTGGAGCCCCCTAATGTAAACAGAATTATGTGAAATATTAAACGATTCTGCTTTAATGGTTTAATGGTTAATGTCGGCACGTTACTTACGGAAATACGGTTGATTCAACTACAGAAGCATCTGTTAAAAACTATACAAGTTCTATAAATGAATACCCACCTAAAAAAAAAAAACGCTCATGTAAGCTTACTGACGGCATTATTAGCGTCCTAACTTATTAAAAAATGAACGAATCTCTTAGTTAAGAAAAAAAAAAACATCGCCGGTTTCGGGGGTACTAAAAAGGAAAATCACAGTTAAAATTGTTTTATGATATGAAGAAATTATTAGGTATTATTACTTTAAACAGGGTATGTGGGTGTTATACATACATACATACATATATACATAGTATGCGAAAATTCTCCCCCTTTTTCTCTCTCACTCCATCTATCTCTCTCTTTATATATATATATATATATATATATATATATATATATATATATATATATATATATATATAAAAGAGATATATATAATTTTATATAGAAAAATATCTATATAGAACATTATATATATATATAATTGCTTCCTTCAATAATTACAAGAAACCTTCTCTACCACAAATAGCAATGACCAAATACTCTTTATCTGAAAGTACATCTTTTAAACTCCTCGTCCTAATGTTCACAGGAAACATGAGTTGGAACAGTTACATTGAGAGCATTGCCAGGACCGCTGCGTAGAACGTAGGCTCTCTCTACCGTGTTAGAAAACTACTAACGCCTAAAAGTATCCTGTACCTCTATAAGGCCACCATTCGCCCATGTATGGAGTATTGTTGTCATATTTGGGCTGGTGCATCTGCTACTAGTCCCTCGTTCCTAGACAAGGTTCCAAAGAGATTCGCCAACCTGATAGGCCTGAACTGTTATCTAAGCTTTAGCCTCTGTCCCATCGATTAAATGTCGCATCCCTCTGCCTGTTCTACAAGTATTTTAATAGTGAATGCTCCAAAGAACTGAACGCACTTGCACCCCATCAACGTAAACACCCCCGTCAAGCAGCTTAATCCCACCCCTACACAGTAGAGATCCCTAGATGTAAAAGAGCTTTCTACTCCAGTAGTTTTTTTCCAAGAACTGCTAGACTTTGGAACTCGTTTCCTGATTCCTGCTTCCCCAACTGTGCTGACATGCAGATGTTCAAGTGTAATGTGAACAGACATCTTGCTGCCCAATTCCCTACATAATGCCCCTGTAGATTATGTCCCTGATAGAAGCCCCCTACGCCAAAGTGCCAATGTGCCTTGTTTGGGGTGAAAATTATATTGGGCTGAAAATATATATATATATATATATATATATATATATATATATATATATATATATATATATATATATATATATATATACTTGTATTTAGTGTTCTTGTGTAAAATAAGTTCATGAAAGATGAAGATCTTCTTAACAAACCAGTTTCTTTCCATGCTGTACCTTGATATTTCGTTATCTTTTCTTTCTCTCAATTCTATTTAACCCATCATTATTGGGGACATTAACTTCTACTAAGGTTGCTTCTTTTTCCTTCTCGTTTCATATCACTATGTCAAGCATAAATGAATTAAGCTTGTATGTATGTTTAATCGCTATAGTCACACGCGCGCGCGGTATTATTCATTCATCAACTTGTTTCTTGTTTCGTTTTCTGAAGCATATCCGCAATTGTAACGATAACGGACGCTAACACACATACACGCACTGTCATGATTTGTGATATCAAATTATCTCGGTTCGCCTCCACAGATGAAACTGAAATTTGCGTTTTTTTTTTTTTTTTTTTTTACAGACGAAAGTACAAGTGAAAAGATTAATGTTTCCAAACATATTTTAACGAAAACATCAAATATGAGGTGTGCTTCGATACAAACTTCCTTTCACTTTCGTGTGCATCGGAAGAGATGTCTTATTTTAAGTATAAAAATATCTAAGTTTTCCAATCTTATTTTAGACATGGAATTTCAGATCTATCCTGTATATAAGAACACGCGTTTCAACAAATTCATCATTCCACGAGTTGAAGTTATTCTATTCGAAATATTTATTGTACAAAATTTTTTATCAATCATCAACTTACAGTCTTGGATTCAACATTTACTGCCACCAACAAAGAATCTCTAAAACAAAACTCTTCATCCGAAAGGTATCTTCATCGTTCGAATTCTGATCATCGTCCATATTTTATACGAAGTGAAAAAGTAAGTAGTCGACATGTTTCTTATTTTATGTTACAACATATATATTATTATTATTTCTTCTTTTAGTATTATTTACTGGAATTATTCTCTATTCAAGTGTCCTTTTCATAACCCTGTTCAAGTGTTTTTTGTGTGTTTTTTCTCCGACCATGCATCAGTTTCTTTTCTTATATTTCTTTCTTGTGTCAGCTTCTTTTACAATTTCAAATAAAGCCGACGGATACGTGTAAACACGAAAATGTCAGCAAAAAGACACTTGAAATAAGCGTTTTTCATCAATTTTATATCTATTGATTTTTATATGAAAATACATTTTTGATAAATGACGGAGGTCTGTGCAAAATATTAAAACTTATATTATTTTTTTCTTTACAAGTTTTTAGGTTTTACATAAATTTGTTCATATTTTTAAAATGTGAAGAAAGTCATTTATTTGTATTGAGAATTCATTTTGAAACTAACAATATACAGGGTGTTTCAAAAGTCTTGGGAACATTACAAGTTATTAAAAATCGTTATGTTCCCAAGACTTTTGAAACACCCTGTATATATATAATTAGGAAAACAATTTTTTTCTTCTTTACCTGCTTTTGAAGCGTTGTGTTAGTTGAAAATTAAAATATCCAGCCGCTACTAAGAACATCGGGCTACTACCATCACGCTCGCACTTAGAATTCCACCATGCGGTCCAGAAAAAGAAAAAAGAAAAAAATAGACTCTACATTGATAAGGATGTTTAGCACCGAAATATATCTGATATAAGCAAATAAATGTGTTTATATATTTAAATAATGCGTTGTTCTCAGCTTTCAAAACGTATTCATTTATATACGCAATTATTTTATATATATATATATATATATATATATATATATATATATATATATATCAGGGAGACCGAACGTTGCCTAGGATTGAACGAGAATGAACGAATGTACCACACCATACTTTTATTGTCACCGAAATTGTTGAAACTGCCCGTTTTTTCAATCAAATTTCGCAGTGATTTCGTCCACAATACATTGTAATCTACATTGCACTGAAGAAAACCTACGATTGATTTTATAAAATTATTTTTATATAATGGTATGAATCAAAGTTTAAACTTAAAAAGTCAGGTACCATGGTTCAGTTGTGCCAGAAACAGAAACATTCATTTCGAACGTGCTCCTGGTTTAATAAAGAACCTAATATTGATCTTATAAAAGTATTTTCATATAATTAATTACAGTTTAAAATAAAAAGACAAGTATCATGGTTATAATGTGTGGACTTTAGTCCAAAACAAACTGTTTCTGCTAAACGAATTTTTACGATTATCAATTTTTGATAATTATAGGAGTCATTTCGGTACAAAACTTATTTAAGAACACACCCAGACACATAAAGTATATTCGTACGAAATTTCAAAGCCCATAAGGAACGAACTCACGCATACATTCACACACACAAATCAATGCTTATATATATATATATATATATAATGTTCTATATAGATATTTTTCTATATAAAATTATATATATATCTCTTTTATATATATATATATATATATATATATCTTTTATATATATATATATATATATATATATATATATAAAGAGAGAGAGATAGAGTGAGAGAGAAAAAGGGGGAGAATTTTCGCATACTATGTATATATGCATGCATGTATGTATGTATGTATGTATGTATGTATAACACCCACATACCCTGTTTAAATTCCTTTGCACAATTGTTTCCATCTCGTCTTTTATGTTAATAAGCCGAAAGATCAGGCAGCCTAACAAGTCGAACCCAAACCGTAGTAAAATGTCGTAGTAAAATGTTGTAGTCAACGTTCATTCATAAAATTCAGACGGGAGTGTAGTCAGTCATGTACTGTATAATCAGTCACGTATCAAGTTGCAAGCCTTTCTTTCATTTTCTCTATCTCCCAGTCTCACTATTTCTGTCTGTCTGTCTCTCTGTCTGTCTGTCTCTCTCTCTCTCTCTCTCTCTCTCTCTCTCTCTCTCTCTCTCTCTCTCTCTCTCTCTCTCTCTCAACGCATAAAATATTGAAGTTCTATTGCAGCGTTATCAACGCGTGAATACACTTGTTAGAATATGTGAGCACATGTATTACGTATTTCTGTGCGTGTTCGTTTTATTTTTAGTGTGTGCATGTGTGTGTATATGTTTGTGCGTGTACGTTTTGCTTCTGTAGGGTGCTTGTATTATGTGTTTAAATAATCATGTATGTGTGCATGCGTGTGTATGTGATTTTTTTTTTGTTTGTTTTTATCTTCTTCATTAAAAAATTATGTGTTTATGTATGTTTTTCTTCCTTGCATCAAATAGTATGATATTCGTCTTCAACATTTATTTACGACATCTCGTTCTTTTCTTTACTTGCAGTGTATCTTGTCACAGTTAAACCCACTTTCTTCGCTGTCGTCGTCCTCACATTGATTGCGCATGCGTCATTCATCAAAGGGGCACCGACATCGACGCCAGACGAAACAAACCGAAAAGATTTAAAAAGAGATATAGATTTAGCCACGGAAATCACGACGTATACGATGAGATCAATAAATACCAGTTTCCTCACTTACGTAAGTATTTTACAAATATTATATTATATATATATTATAACTTACGCAAGTATTTTACGAATATTATTTTGGTTTTCTTGTGTAATATATGTCTTCCATTATTAAGAAGCCATTGTGGAACGGGCATTGCGACTAGTTTTCTATTATAAAAACACGTCTGTAAAAACAAGTGGATATTTTGATAAATGTATTCTGGAACTTTTTGATGTTTGGCTTTTAATAACGAAAAATATTTTAATGGATTTGGGGCATTTTTTTTTTTTTGTAAAATCGAGTTTCCTGGATTCGCTTTAATACGGTTTAACTCCATATGTAAGTTAGTTCTACCAGAAATTGAAAACGTCTTTTTTTGAATGATTCAAATACTTTTGTTCTGGGATGTTTGCCCCTTTCCCTTACTTTGTATTTTTAGCGGCTATCATCCTGGTCGGATTGAGCCAGATTCCTCTTGAGCACGAACTGCATCTCGAACCATCGAAGTCCAGTTTCAACAATCCTGTGTCAGGTCTCAGGAAATGGCTAATCACTCCAGATTCCAGCGTCGGAGATTAACTACTTAATTGTTGTGATCCAGATCTTCAGCTGCTTCTGCTGCATATCATACCCTTATTTTAAAAGTCAGAGCTTCCATCTTTGTTTCAACAATTCTACTTGCCCACGTCTTTATCTGATTGAACATTTCCTGCAAGGAACTTTTCAGATTAACATTGCTTTATCGTCTCGAATCTTTTGGGATGGTTCGAATACTTTTCTTGTGGGAATTCCCTGGCTATATATCGTGTTGTCATCTTCCCTTTCAGCATCTATCAATGTTTCAGTACACATTTGAGCCAAGAAAATCAAGTTAATATTCAGCTGCAAAATTTTAAAATACCACTTACACTCGTCTTCGTCTGATTGAACATTTCCCGCTTAAAATGTTCAGACTAGCATCGCTTTTTATCTCTAATCTTTTATTGTCTCAATATGAGTTGCATCGTCTTCTTTTACAACTGATTTACTTTTCAATTCAATTTTCTAATATAAATTTATCATAGCTAATACAAAAGTAATTTTTACAGTTCATGTGAAAACTATACATAATAACTCTGAAGGGAAATCAACTTTATTTAATGAAAATATGTGATAAAAATCGAATTTCGAATAAAATTATGAATTCTACACCACTTACAAAAATGATGTTCCATTTAAGGAACAATAGTAGGAAAAACATGGTTGTAGCAAGACGAGTGTTTGCTGTGAATGTTTTGCATGGGAGAGGGTGGCATATGCTTTATTAAATGGTTAATGAAATAAAATTGTTGAATCATTTTATGAATTTGATACCGAAATATTTTCCGCCATTTTATATTAAAACACATGACGACATTTGTTTAAAGATGTTTTTCTTTTTTATTTTGTTTGTAGTGTGAACGTGTTCCAATTTGGTTCACCTCCGACTGCAATAATTTTATGGCCATGTTGAATGCCAGGTCGGATATTCCTCCACCAAAAGTTGTCATCGACAATAAATTGGATTTTCAAGACGTCAAATCAATCAAGGTAAACAGAAATTGTCTCATTGTGATTTTTAAATAGTTTAACTCATAGTTTGTATCAATTTTATTTGAATAAACCAATCTCTACTTGAAATATTTAGAATAATGAAGTAAATAAATGTTTTACACCTACAAAACACACATACATAGATGTGTGTGTTGGTGTATGACAGAAACATGTATGCACATATGTAGCCATTAATGTTTGTATAAATAATATATATATATATATATATATATATATATATATATATATATATATATATAGTAAGTTATAAAATGTATATGGCGATTAAGCTACACTGAAGAATCCTAGAGTGGATGAAACGCGAAATATTTGGTGTAGCTTAATCGCCATATAATTTTATAACTTACTAACTAGCTCTACCTACGTATTGAGCACTTTTGAAGTAAATACTTAAAGTTTACGCATAAATCTATACTTTCGTATATTAATTTTATGTGAGTAAATTAAGTTTAATGGTTGAAAGGACTTCACGGTTCGTCAGGCCGTAAGACTTAGAAATGTCCTGCAAATTATAACAATAGGAGAAAAAAATAGAGACATAGTTTAGAACTCGTCTCATATCTAAGTAAATAAATGCAGAAGTTTTCTTCGTTTTCAATTAAAACGGCTAAGTATTAAATGAATAAAAGAACAATATATCGCTGAGATGAAAAACCAAGATTTTTTTTAACATAAGAGCTTTATTATAATTTTTGTTTTTACACAGTGGTAACCACTTATCAAGGCCCGGAAGCCACTCAGGGATAAGGGTTATTGCAAGTACATTACGTTAGTGTGGAGATTGCCATTTGTCGATAGTTTCGAACCCAGCTACAACAACTATAAATGTAAAATACAGGAAAACGTTAAGACATTCAATAGATTCGAAAAAAATCCACCTTTGACTCTATTTGCTAGGAATGTTACTTCCAGGCCACCAACAATAGCAGCGAGAATTAAAGGAAATTAACAACTATAAATGTCATATACAAACAACGCTGAAACAGTTAATCGTGGTCAAATGATCCGGTAACAAATGCATGAATACGAAATCTGCATTAATTAAAATATATTTACGCGTATTTTACGACTGAGCAAACCCGGGCGTTCTCGCCCTTCTAATTGGAAAAATAAATTCAATTAATCAAGATTATTAAACATTTATGAAATTTGGTGATTTCTATTTCATAATAAAACTATTTTAAATTTTTAGAATAATAATTGCAATAATGGAATTTTTGTTTAATATTTTCTATTCATAAAAATTATCAATGTTACATCTTCTTAAATTTAAATTATTTAAAGTTTTATTTTACTTTTAATTTTTTCTATTTCAGGCGGCAGTAACGAACATGAGTCGAACAGTAAGCGAATATCTGGGTTTAATAAAACAACATTTGGATGTGGAATATAAAATTGTCTGTGAGCCTGCAATAAAAATTAATGTCGGATGCCATTTTCCGAAATTCTGTTCCACTCTTCCTGACAACGATTTCGCCATCTTGTACTGCAATCTCAACGCCGCCTATCATTATCTGGACAATTTGAAATTGATTCTCGAATTACCGGTGAGTCTCAACAATTATGTTTTTTTGTTTTTTGTTTTTTGTTTTTTTGTTGTTTTTTTTTGGGGGGGTTCATATTCTTTATTAATTCTATAAAAAAATTACATTTTCTTCTCGCTACTGAAATATAAGTTAGAATAATCGTTTGAATTTTTTTTAAATATGTGATAACAATTTTTCAGCTATAACAATATTTCAGTGTCCCGTTGTGTTCCCTTTATAAGAAAAATGGTTAAATATGACCCTGGACAAGAATCTGCAACGGTTATGGATTATCCTTTAAAAATTCAAAATGGTAATCTTATAGCCTTCATATAATGACGAAAATAAAAGGCAAAAGCCCATGTGTAGCTTAACTGTAGCTTAACTGCCGTAAATATAATTTCATAGCTTTCATATATATATATATATATATATATAAAGCTGAACTGAGATTGTCGGACTGACTTCCTCATCTTGGTTGTTATAGTCACGTTTCGGCCGTTTTGCTCTACAGCCTTCATCGGGTGTTTTGTATCGATACAAGACACCTGATGAAGGCCGGAGGGCAAAACGGTCGAAACGTTGTGACTATAACAACCAAGATGAGGAAGTCAGTCCGACAATCTCAATAAATGAAAACACCTCAAAATACAGACAATTACTATAAAGCTGAACGTCTGTGTGTGTGTGTGTGTGTCTGGTCACGGATAGGCTCCTATATGGTTGACTATTATAGAAAACTGATCACATATAATGATAGAAGATGTATCGAGACACAGGAATGGGTATGTTTGATCTAGCATAATGATGATTCATTAAAATTGTGGGGCTTGCGTACGCGCCTGGTCCACAAAGTATGGAAATAAAAAATTTAAAAATTAAAAAAAAAACGTTTACAAGTGTTTTTGATATAGATGTACATAATAATACTTTGATAAGTATGATTTAACTTAAATTATAATGGTATAATAAAATCGTGGGGTCTGCGTTCGCGCCTGGCCTCCATAGAATGGAAATAGGCACAAACTTTAATAAAGACTTTTCATATCTATCTATACTTTGATAATTATGTTTCAATTTGAAGAAATATGGTATAATAAATTATTGGGTGTTCGTTCGCACCTGACTTCCATAGAATGGAAATATGTCACAAAGTTTAACAAGGTTTTTTAATATAGATCCACAGAATATTGTGATAAGTGTTTCAGTGTGAACAGGTATGGTATAATAAATTATGGGATTTATCTATTTTATTTTTACTTTCATCATATTTTGCTTTGGTTTTGATACCCCTAAATTCAAAGCTATCTCTTTACAACACTTCCTTTTCATAACCTATCATACTTTCATAAATCAGAGTCCATTTTCTGCAGGCTGTTTTTGAACCCAGTCAACGACGGGTACTTTTGCTTGTATATATATATATATATATATATATATATATATATATATATATATATATATATATATATATATAGATAGATAGATAGATAGATAGATAGAATCAAAATATGCCGATATAAATTGTCCTTCATATTTTACGAAATATGTTTCAAACGAAATAGACAGAACAACAGACAGAGAGAAACGAACTTCTTTGATATTAATATATTTTTGAATGTGCTAAAATAATTTCCATTGTTATTAGACTGTATGTTTTTATGGTCAAATACGGTTAAAATTTTACCTTAATTCATATTTTTTTTTAAATGCCAGTCGATTCCCTACGGGAATGAAACACCGAAACCTCTATGTAGCTTTACTTCCGTAAATATATTTTCATATCTTATGCGTGATACACGTCTCTGATGTGTATATTTAAAAAAAAAAACGGTGCTTGATCTAAATTATGGCAAATGCATCACTAAAAATTATAAGACAACTTTTCGGTTTCATTCATTTGTTTCTAATTCTGTGCAGTTTTTTACGTTCACTTATCTGTTTCCATTGACTATTGTTTAAAATACTTGACTTCCTCAGTTGGTTCTGGTGTGGTTTACGGGCTCAGCTATGCCGACTTTATTATTCATCGAATTTTAATTATGCTTTAATATTATAAAGCAAATATATAAAACTCTTTATACAGGGTGACCCCCCCCCCCAAAAAAAAATCTAAATGGAGGCCATCTAGAACATATGTTGTAGAACGGAGAAAAAAAACCCCAAAGACACTAGTGTTTTGATGTGATGTTTTGAATATAATAAACTAGTTATGACCAAAGTTTCATCTCATTCGGTCAAAACACTAAGAAACGGGGCCTAATTAGAGTTGGGGGGGGCATGTTTTTTTTTGGGGGGGGTAACCCTGTATTAGTAAAATAGCACCTTATGTTCAATTAATTGGATGCAATATGTTGATGCTTTTGTATTTCGACATAAAAAAATGTGAAAAGGGGTTTATTTGACGTACAACACGAAAGCCACACTAATGTGACGCCACCCTATCGAACCACAATAAACTCTTCCTCAGTAATTATAAAGACCGGGAGAATATGCATTTTTGCATTATTCACAAAATATGCACAAGTCATTCACTCCTGGCAGTCGGATTGACGTATAACCACATTCTTTACTGTTTATATTTGCTTTTCGATTTAATATATTTTCTTTCACTAATTACCGAGTTGTGTTTTTTAACACAATGAAATCAAATATACTCAGCCCTGTCTCTTCTTCATTCCTTCTCGAAGTCTTTAAATCGATTGATATCAGTAAACCAAAATCGCTTTTATTCGAAGAGGATTGTTACGTCTAATGATAAACATTGTTATCAATTTAATGACATCTAAAAAAAAAAAAAAAAGCACCAAAAGATAAAGTATAACCATTAACAGATTTATTTAACAACTTACAGATTAAATGGTAATGTAGAAGCCGCTTGATGTCTCATGATTATTTTTATTTTAGCCATTTCTGAGAGTCTAATGTGTTTTCTTTTGATATCTATTGCAGCTTTCCGATTCCGAGTTGGCAAATGTGAATGTGGACAGTCAAGTTGTTGTGCCGCAAAACTTTCCATTTCTCTATCGTCGATGGCTCGTCATGCTAATGTTGCATACGTCACTCAATCAAGTCAACTCCATTCAACAAAAACTCACCGAAATATCAAAAGCCTTGTTGTAGAAATGTGAATGGACAAATTCATTTTTTTAGAGTAATACAACTAATTATCAGAAGATAAGATGTAAATATGTCTAGATATTGTTTATTAAGCGCAGTACGCGCACACGTCCATGACCTACATTTGTGAGTTTTGGATAGTGAATATTTTTTTATGAATACGCAAGCACACAACAATGACATATGTTTGTCATTTCAAAACAGTTGAATCGTTCCATGCTTCAGATATTATTCTTAAATTAAACACATTATTAATATGAAGTTATAATAAATATATTGTATTTTTATGTGATTTTTTTTTATTTTCTATTTTTGTACGAATAAAAATTTATTTTTGTAATTCGTTTCTCTTATTTTTATTTCGATGGTTTTATTTTATTTCTTTCTTATTTTATTAATTGTAACTTGCTTTTAAATTAAACGTTGACTGAACACAGATGCTAAAACACTTTCGTGTGTAAATTAAATGGTTATCTTTCTTCTTTTTCTTCCGTTTCGCGTTGCGTTTGCTTCCTTAAATTCCAGGGGAAAAATGTCCTTTCTCTTATACTCCTGACATTAATCGATTTCCCCCCACCCGTCAGATACGGAATAATCGCGTTGATATACCGGTTCTTTTTTAAGCCTAGTTAGTATCAGATGGGTGGCTCCTTTAGAAGGACACCCATTGGACGGAACAGGCTATTTTTCTTGTTCGTCTAGAATTTCCAACTGTGTGTGAACAGATAATTATGCAAGTATTTTTGTAACTAAATAAATTAGAGGTATTTTAAGTAAGGTATTCAATGGAGTATATGTGGTATTTTGGTTACTACAGAAGTGAAAGTAATTGACAAATCGTAAAAGAGAGGAAGAAACAATGTTTGCACGAATGAGTCAGAATGCGTTTGATTCAGAATTTTGATGTCCTTGTGCCTAATTTGTAAAATTGAATTGGTTTGATTTCTAAAAATTAGTTTAAGGCTTGTATCTGTTCTGAAGAATGACATCCTCCCAGGCATTATCGTTCCCGTCAACTCCATTCAACAAAAACTCACTGAAATATCAAAGGATTTGTTGTAGAAATGTGAACGGACTTTTTAATTATTTTTAAAGTAATATCAGAAGATAAAATGTGAATTTTTCTAGATATTGTTTATTAGATGCAGTACTAGGTGTGTCAGAATTTTTTTTAGAATCTTTGACACCCCAACACAAAACTGCGAATAAAATATTTTTAAAAAAACTCGTAATTTCTTTTTAAAGTGGGTTGTTTAGTTTGTTTATGGAATATACTTCCAAAATAAACTATTTTAGTTGTTTAAAAAATAATAAAAATATTATTTTTTATTTTTAAAAAAGTGTTTACAAAGTGCCTGCGCGCCTTCATTAAGCCATTTTTTACGTAATGAAATCAATTGAATTTTACGAGTTAATTTTTTTTCAATTTTCAAACTTTAAAAATCTATCAAAATTTTTTAATTGTTCAATTTTTACGATATTTTCAGGTTTGTGAAATTTTATGCTCTTTCCAATAAACTGAATATAATATTCTAGACAAGCGTTTTATTTTATTCACCCCCCTCATTTTTAAATGTCTATTCAAATGAAAATAATTAATTTTCTCACCTCAAATTTATATATCACAAATTGAAGATAAAAGATCAATAAATAAAATAAGCTCATTTAAAACAAACAAAAAGAACAGTTATTTGCAAATTTACCTGTAAAGTCCAAAGTTTAAAACCTTTTTTTAAACCACGTTGAATTTTTTGTTTTGTTTTGTTTTGTTTTTTAAGTTAAATATTGTTATATTGCCCAGAAAATTTGGTAGAATCACGACAATTTTTTCTATTTCATTTAATGTTTTTTTAGATATTTTTTTAAAAAATCACTCCATAAAGAAGAATAAAATATATTAAATCAAACACTCATTTATTTCTTTGAGAGAAGAAAAAATCAAAACTTCGTCGAGTGTTTTTTTTAAGGCAAAACTGATAAGTAAACTGTGATATTTTTCAGATACGGTGACACATATTTCTTAACGCACAAGGCTTGACAGCTTATGCATATGTTTTTTTTTACGTCCTTTTATCCATCCGTATTACAAAACAGAAAGAAATACCGTCTAGCTAACACCGGTTAATGCTTACGTAATGGCGGTCTTTTCAAATAGTTGTTTAAAAATTATTTTATTTAAAAAATACATGTAATATAAAATATAAATATGGACAAATTCTCATAAATGAAGAATGGAAGCATCCATTGATTAGTATTTTATATAGGTAAGTGATATTGAATTTATATGTAGTTATTATATTTAGATTAAGTTAAAATTCGTTGAATTTCGTGAAATCTTTTCTTAAAGAAAACCGATTAAAAAAAAATATTGTATATTTTTAGATAAAACCTTTTATTATTTTAAAGTTTGGTCTTTGCTCCTTTTATTGAAAAAAAATAGGGTTTAAATTACATTATTCATATTGTTATAAGCTTTGAAAGATAGCGAGTCTAAATAATCACTCCTTTTTTAATGGCGACTTCTGACACTCCTAGTGTAGTACACGCATTCGCTCATGACCTACTTTTATGAGTTCTTGATAGTGAGTATGTCTTTTTTAATACGTTACATAAACACACAATAATGACATATGTTTGTAATTTCAAAAAAGTTGAAGCGTTTAAAGCTTCAGATATTATGCTTAAATGAAATATTTATATAAAGTTATTCGAAATATATTTTATGATTTTATGAATTTTGCATTTTATATTTTTGTACTAATAAAAAATTATTTTTATAATTCGTTTCTCTTATTTTTATTTCGACGTGTTTATTTTATTTTTTTTTTATTTTATTAATTGTAACTTACTTTAAAATTGTAACTTGCTGTAAAAAAAATTGTAACTTGCTTTAAAATTGTAACTTGCTTTAAAATTGTAACTTGCTGTAAAAAAAATTGTAACTTGCTTTTAATTTGTAACTTGCTTTAAAATTGTAGCTTGCTTTAAAATTGTAACTTGCTGTAAAATTGTAACTTGCTGTAAAAAAAAAATTGTAACTTGCTTTAAAATTGTAACTTGCTTTAAAATTGTAACTTGCTGTAAAATTGTAACTTGCTGTAAAAAAAATTGTAACTTGCCTTAAAATTGTAACTTGCTGTAAAAAAAAATTGTAACTTGCTTTAAAATTGTAACTTGCTTTAAAATTGTAACTTTCTGTAAAAAAAAATTGTAACTTGCTTTAAAATTGTAACTTGCTGTAAAATTGTAACTTGCTTTAAACGTTGCCTGAACATTGTTGTTAAAACGATTTCTAATGCAAATTAAGTGATTCTTATGTTTCTTCTTTTTCTTTCGTTACACGTTACGTTTTCGTCCTTAAATCCAAGCGAAAAAAATTCATTTCTCTAATACTCCTGACATTAATCGATTTCTCTTCACCCATCAAATACGATATACACACGTTGATACACCGATTCTTTTTAGACTACCGATGTTAAACAACGGTAAGCCTGGTCAGTTGCAAATGGGTTAGAAGGACGCTAAGGGGACCGAAATGGCTATTTTTTTTCTTGTTCCTCTAGAATTTCCTACTGTGTGTGAGTAGCTGATTATGTAATTACTTTTTTATAAATAAATAAATTAGAGATATTTAAAGTAGGGTAGTCAGTAAATGTGGTATTTTGGTGACTACAGAAGTGAAAGTAATTGACAAATAGTAAAAGAGAGAAAGAAACAATATTTGAACGAACGGGTCAGAATGCGTTTGGTTGTGCCTAATTTGTAAAATTGAATTTGTTTGATTTCTAGAAATAAGTTTAAGGATGGCATCTGTTTTGAAGGATGACATCCTCCCAGGCATTATCTTTTTTGCCTGTTTATTGTCTGTTGCATAAACGTCCTCATCCGTGGGGAAGTGCCAATGGCACTACACAGGTATTTGTTCCCATCTAGACTGCCTCCTTTCGGGAGCAATAATTCCACACATTAAGACGGACTTTGTGTCTAATTTTGAGAGAAGGTATTTAAATAGTGACACTTGACTTTCTGTTTGACTTTATGAATGAACGAAATTTACTGACCCATTTTACCACGTGTTTTTAATTATGAATGAACGAAATTTACTGACCCATTGTATTTTCTTACGGCATTTAATAGAGGATGCGTGACTTCATATTTTCCTAAGGTAGAAACATTCAAATGAGTCTCTGTGAAAGCCGTGCGGATGAAACACCACCAATAATGTAGATATGTTTGAAAATTAAACCGCGAATTATTACTTCGATGTCCGTGCATCACTTATATCAGTTAAGAAGTTAACAATAACTAAATAATTAGCTAAGAGACCATGAGTTTCTCTCTCCTTTCAAAAAAAAATCTCTCCTGGATCAATTCCCTCCAAGGAAACTTTAAGAAAAAAAACTCAGCGAACGTCTCCTTGTGTCCTCTTTCTCCATGAAAAAAAGCGAAAAGCACATCAAAAACAATCATGTATAACCAGCCCATCTGCTACAAGTTTAATTCATATCTTACGACTCTTTTAAGAATGTGTGTGTCTCTTTTAGGGCTGCGATTTATACTTGAATGAAGATTAGTCTTCCAGGGAGTGTGTCTAAATATTTTATTTTGTAGATTTTTATCATTAGATCAGTTGTCCCTAAACCAATTAGTGTAACCTCTATTTCTTTCAAATGCCTAATTGGTTTCAAGTCATTCTTCATAAACTGATTTTTTTTATATTCAAAGGAGTCACCACTTATTAAGGTCCGAAGGCCATTCGAGGATAACGGTTAATGAATGTACGGTGGTCACCGAGACTACACCGTAGTGATCGTTAGTGGTGGAAATTGGGTAGAATTTTAACTATTTAAGTGGACGGCTTAACGGGAATTTGTTTACATTTGATTTGAAGACGGCCATATTGTAATCAGATAAAAAGTAGTCCAACGGAAAAGAGTTCCACGGGCGGAGAGTTCTAAAAAAGACGCTTTGTTCATGGAATTTACATTTAAATTTAAGCCTTGATAGAGAGTTGGGAAAAATGGTTTATAGTGGTTATAGCTAGACGACTATTTTTTTCTTTCGAGTGTTTTTAGGTTCGGCTTCATTAAAGCCATGGTCATTCGAAACGATTGCATCAATAATAAGAGAAATTGTTTTCGTTTTCTTCCACATGACAATGTTTGCTTTGGTGGACATGTCTTTGATTTGTCTGCTAGTAATCAGATGATTCCAATATTTTTTCCGATTATTATACAATTATCGATTCTATTCTAAATTCCCGATTCCGATTCTTTTAAACCCCTTAATATATAATTATAGAATTGTTTTTTATTTATGTTTTTTTTTCGGATTATCGTAAAAAGCCATGTAATATGTGCATATATTTTCTCAAACATAAAAAAATTACACGTATAGAGACAATTTATAGATTTTAGTTTTACTGATAGCTTAAAATTAATACATATTTATTGTTTTATCATTTATAATAGAAATAACGTTTTAAACCCCCTGCAAATGGAAAGAAAAAACACTGAAAAAATGTTTAATAATAATAACAATCAAATGTCACAGGGAGTCATAGGAAAGGTGAGAAACTGTCTTGATGTCGAATTTGTGTGCCAATCTTTTGCAGCTTCAGTTTTTCACAAATAATTGTGTGTACAGTTCCCATAGTTCAAATTGGGCACTGGTTGCATGGCAATCCTTATCCATAAAATTCTTTATTTGGTCAATTAACTCTAGTGTATCGACTTCCTTACTTCTCCCACACCTCTTATCATCTTTCACAGACTCCTTGCCTTCCTTGAACTCTTATGCCATTCCAAAACTGATGCTAGATTCACGCAATATAGTTCAAAGGAAGTCTAGAAGCATTCCATGCATTTTTTTTTTTCAAAGTTTAAAACAGAATTTTATTGCATATTGTTCTTATAAATAGTTAAAAATCAATCCATATTTATTATTTTATCATTAGTACCAATAATAGATATTACGTTTTAAACCTTGCCCCCCCCCCGCCCCCTCCCAAAAAAAATAAGGAAAGAAAAAACACTGAAAAGAATTGTTTTGGGAATCGGAAAAAGGACCGGATTTTTTTCTGGTTCAGGGACCGATTACGATACACCAAAAACTTCCGATGTTTTCGATTAATCATCCCAACACTAGTATCTGCCCGTCTGTATGTTTTTGTCGTAGAATACTGTCGCGTTTCGATTTTGTGTTATAGTTAAATATTCATGCTCCTAGACGTTCGACGAACTTTTTAGTGGCACCTCTTCGCATATCATCAAGTAGAGATATTTGCATACTTTCTTGTGACGGGCAATGTAATGAAGCGATCTCTGCATCTGGATATTGGTTTAGTTGAACTTTCCACGGCTGAGTCACAGAACTTGCAATTACAGTCTATAGTCATATATTTACGAGTATATATGAACGTATCTAGTTTCTGTTAAACGTTTGATATATTAAACTGTCTCAAAAATGTTGCGTGTATATATATATTTGAAATGTATATGTGATCGTCTAGTGATAAGTGCGTAAACAGGACATATACCATTTATGATATTATTATAGACAATAACAATAACAGGGGACGGATTAACATCGGTCAATGGAGAAACATACTTTATCCATCTGGGTCGATTTTAATTTGACGGATGCTTGGAAAAGCTGCAAATGGAGATTCGTACGAGACCGAAGTCTTGGTTGTATTTACAGCAGCTTTATTTACCGAGGTTTCACCATTGTAAAGCTACACGGTGGTCTTAGATCTTTACTATCGACATTTTTCGACAGTCTTCCCTGTCCGGAGCCATTTCGGTCCATGGACCGTTTCTCTCCTTCTTACTAACGACTGTCGACTTTCCTCTCTTACTGCTTACTCTTAACTAATTTCTACGTGCCTCTCTAACTATCTTGTTACGTCATTAACTTCACGTGACCAAAGACACAAATCGGATGATCCACCTTTGTCACGTATACTGGTTTATCTAGCTACCATTCATGTTTGTACTAGTTATGAAAACTTGCGTTCCTTTTCATTTCTAACATAAATAGTTTTTATCCTAAAAATACGTTTCACCTTAATACATTCTTTGTTTCATTTTTTTTTTTTTTAATTATTATTAATTTTTTTATTTTATTTTTTTGTAAACCATCCATTTTTCGAAATCACTTTAAGGAAATCCTGGTTATATCTGGCGATAATTATCTGTTCGTCATCAAGTGAAAATTAGATGAGCTACCAGTGTCGTTCCATTAGTAATGCAACCTATTTTTAACTAAACAAGTTGAAGAGTTATGAAGATGGGAGGGATATCATTAAAAGGAGCATATTTTTGTGTTCCAGAATTAATTTACTAAATAGTGACCACCATTCTCAATGCTTTTTGCAAGCAATGAGGCGGTTGATGTGTATGGGTATCCAAAGCGTGATTAATCCCTCACATCTTTTTTACTAATCTGAAATCGACGGACCCATCTCCTACATGTGCTGACATCAACTGCATCGGCATCGTAAACGTTCAGCAGGCGTCGATGAATGGGTATCGGTTCATTTTTTTCTGTATGGAGGGATTCATTGACCTATCTATGCTTTTGACGCACGTCTATGACAAGCGTAGCTTTCAAAGAGTTTCACACCGTCAATATCTGCAACAGAGAAACGAAACTCTCGGGTCATGAATGCATAAATTTAAATCATCACGACAATACAGTTTGCAATCCCCTCTACTTCATTCGGGCGGAATAAAAAATGTAGGGATATTACTTTTGGAACGTCCTTCGTAAGTTGTAGTAGGAAGGCTCGAACCCGTACCACGAAGAAAGAAAAAGACGTGAAAAAAAACGTGATGTCTTTACTGTTGCGCACTTTGCCCAACTGGAAGTGACGAATGTTTAAATTAAGCCTAGTCAATCGAAAAGAAGACGATGATTTACGAAAATATCGGTGAAAAAAGCGACCCCTACCTGTAGAAAAGTGCCCAGTTGAGAATGAAGGAATAAATGTTTTGAGCCAATTTTCGATAGTTGTTGTCCGAACGATCGGGCTTCAAAACAATATCAATCTCGTGAAAATCCGTCGCTTCCGTCGAAAGTTTTAGGCAGGCATACATACATACATAATACATACATACATACATACATACATGCATACATACATACACACATACATACATACGTTTAGCGGACAGGTGAGATTTATATTATAGATTAACCTACAAAGAATCGGATTACTTTACAAACAAGCTTAATGCCCCAGGTATATATAAAAACACGCAGCAATCGGATTTTAGAAAAAATAAATAACAAAGAAACAACAAACATAATTGCAAAAAACCCTTGTTCAAAATTATTGGCACGGCTTTGTTTTTCTTTTAGTATCAGTATAATATCAATCAATTTCCGGTTTACGTGCTTTCTGAACTTTTTTATAGACACATTATGCTTGTTTAACGCTAATTCAGTGAATAATTTTTTTCAGATAATTTTTAGATAGCGATTTATTTAAACTATTATAAGTGACTAAATTATAATTTCCAATCGCCATGGTTAAAACTAAGGAACACAGCGAAGACGTCAGGAAGCTTGTTGTAGCATGCCATACCAATGGGGAGGGCTATGATAAGATTTCAAAGAAGCTAAACCTTCCCAAATCAACTGTTAGAGCCATAATAAACAAGTTCAAATCGCAAGGCCACGTTATGAGTTTAGAGGGTAGAGGGAGAAAAAGGATTCTTTCCCCAAGAGATGAACGGAAAATTGTTCGACAAGTAAAACAAAACCCAAAGATCTCTGTTGGGGAGATAGTTGATGAACAGAGCACCTCTGGAGTGAATGTATCTCGACATACAGTTGGTAGAGTTTTGAAGAGAGCTGGTTTAAAAGCATGTCGTCCGAGAAAGACTCCCTTATTGAAGCCTATGCACCTGAAAGCAAGGCTAGCCTTTGCAAAACGTCATATTGATAAAGATGTTGCATTCTGGAAACGTGTTCTATGGACTGACGAAACGAAAATAGAGTTATTTGGCCATAATAAAGTGTCTTATATTTACAGAAAATCTGGCGAAGCTTTCCTGCCTAAGAACACCATACCCACAGTGAAGCACGGTGGAGGCAGTTTGATGTTTTGGGGATCCTTTGCTGCCTCTGGACCAGGGCGACTTGTTAAGGTCACAGGTAGCATAAAAAGGAAGATTATGTTAAAATATTGGATGAAAACCTGAAAGACTCTGCTAAAGATCTCTCACTTGGTCGTCGTTGGTGGTTCATGCAAGATAATGACCCAAAGCATTCGGCTAAACTGACTAAGAAATGGCTTGAGGACAATCATATTAATGTTTTGGAGTGGCCATCAAAAAGCCCAGACCTTAATCCAATTGAAAATTTATGGAGAACATTAAAATTGAGGGTAATGCAAAGGAAGCCTAAGAATCTTATTCAATTGGAGGATTATTGTCAGGAAGAGTGGGCTAAAATTACTACTGAGGAGTGCAACAACTTGGTTGTAAACTATGAAAAGCGACTGAGGAAGCTAATCAAGGCCAAAGGCTATACAATTGATTATTAAATAAATCGTGCCAATAATTTTGAACAAGGGTTTTTTGCAATTATGTTTGTTGTTCCTTTGTTATTTATTTTTTCTAAAATCCGATTGCTGCATCGGAAAGGCCAGTTAAAAATACATAATATACTTTGTTATTTTCTTTAATTTAATCCCTTTTTTAGAATTTATTAGACAAAATTTAACTTTTATTTTACCGTGCCAATAAATATGATCATCACTGTATATACGAGATTGATATATATATATAATGAAATAAGAATTACAATTAAGTTTACCAAGATAATACAAGATGGCAAATCTAAAGTATATCTCTTCTCTTTCTATTCTTTCTTCTTCTATTCTTCTTCTTCTTCTTCTTCTTCTATCTATCTATCTATCTTCTCTTCTCTTCTTCTCTTCTATCTATCTTCTATCTATATAAATAAAATGAACTCATTTTTCCCGTCGGATTTTGACCTTAATAGGATTAAAAATCAAGATATTTCATGCAAATATAATATGCACAAACGGCAGAACAATATCTGAGGTGTGTTATAGGCTTATTATTTCTCAAATTCCTCGATAATCTTAGATTTCTATACTTTTTCTGCTGAGAAGTCACGGCCAAAATCGGTTAAGATCAATGGAAGTGGTAAAATATTTTCTCTCTAATAAATTCCTCCTCCCCCTGCCACCACTTAACACCGTTTGGAGATCGTTCACAAGGAACAGTTGAGAAGAGAACACCGGTTTGGCTTCGTAGTTCTTTCATGTGAAGTTATTTAAAATCACTAAACTAAGCTGCAGTGCTCTGTGGCGTAGTGGTTAGCGTGCTGGACAATTCACATTATATTTTCACGTTCGCGCCGACCTACCGTAGTCGTTTTTTTTTTTTTTTTTTCCTAAACAACTGGAATGGACTTTTCTTGGTGGCCGAACTGTTAACGTTGCAAATGTTGTTTTTTTTTTTGGGGGGGGGGTTCACACTTTATTTTCCTACTTTTACTCATGACTCCGGGTTTGATCCTTCCTACTTATCTACCATAACATTTTTTAAAACTCCCCCCCCCGTCCCGGAAACAAACACTCGGGCAACGCCGGGTACCCCCGCTAGTTGTAAATATTAAAGAGTGAATATTTATAAAGTAATCTCAACCAGATGTAAAAGTTCCCTAAAACCACATAGGAAATAGAGCTTATCATAAAAACAAATAGTTAATAAAACATGTTGAAAACACTTTGAAAAAAGAATTTAAAACATATTAAATTTTTTAAATTTGTGAATCATTCCACGGAATTCTGCCTTTTGGATTACTTTGAACCATCTTCCAATAACGTGATTCCTTTGGATTTTACTTGTGGAAATGGAAATTTAATCAACTCTTTTGGATTTTACCGTTATTGGACATTTTACCCTTCTCCAGACTATCCATTCACGTGAAATCACCTTTTTCTTCCCCCTATTTCCCTCTGCTTCACTATTTTTTTACCAAGTAAGATCTATGACTTACTTGTAGTTTCATTAAATACTTTTAAAAGCAAAATCCAATCCCGCATTATGCTAATCCCTACCCTCTGATAAGAAGGAAAGTATTTCTTCGAAACATCGCGGATTAAGGACTATCCACTTATTTTGTCCTTCCTTTTTAAAATTAAATATGTTTTTAACTCTTTTTCAAAGTGTTTTTTAACATGTTTTATTAACTACTTGTTCTTATATATATATATATATGTGTGTGTGTGTGTGTGTGTGTGTGTGTGTGTGTGTGTGTGTGTGTGTGTGTGTGTGCAAATGCATGAATGTGTGTGTATATATATGAATATACATGTATATATTCATGTATATATATACATATATATATATATATTTAAATATTAATTATTAATTAATAATTAATAATTACTACGTGCATAAAAGTAAGTCATCTATATGCATGCATGTCTCAGAGTTTACTTTTCATCAGTATAGCTAGACTTTTATTGACAAGGATCGATCCTACACCTACAATAAAAGTCTAGCTATACTGATGAAGAGTAAACTCTGAAACATGCATGCATATAGATGACTTACATTTATGCACGTAGTAATTATTAATTATTAATTAATAATTATTAATTATTAATTAATAATTATTAATTATTAATTAATAAATAATAATTAATATTTAAATAAAAATAAAAAAATTCAATACGTCCTAAAATCTGGGCGAAGAAAAATGTAAACAAAGGGCAAATAACTCCTTTCTTATAATAAAAACGATCAAGGAGCGAAGTAATAAGAAAGAAACTAATCGCTAATAAAAAATAAGTAAAAATTAAACAATCTTTTATATATATATATATATATATATATATATATATATATATATATATATATATATATAAATACTTGTATTTGGTGTTTTTGTGTAAAATAAGATCTTCCTAAGATTCCAGTTTCTTTTCATATCGTACATAAGACCTGGATATTTTCTTTTTTTCTGTCTCAGTTCTGTTTAAGCCTACATCGTTTGGAACACTAACTTCTACTAAGTTTGTTTCTTTCCCCTTCTTTTCTTATATAACTATGTCAGGTTTAAATGAGAGTACAAGATGTATTTATTTTAGCAGTGCTCAATACACGAGTAAAATTAAGCAGTAATTTATTAAAATATATGGAAATTAAGCTACAAAGCTTTTAAAGGTTGTCAGGTTAAATGAAAGTAGGCCTATATGTATGTATATTCGCTATAGTCACACACACACACACACACACACACACACACACTGTATTATTCATTCATCAACTTGTTTCTTGTTTCGTTTTCTGAAGCATATCCGCAATTGTAACGATAACAGACGCTAACACACATACACACACTGTCATGATTTGTGATATCAAATTATCTCGGTTCGTCTACACAGATGAAACTGAAATTTGCTTATTTTTGTTTTTTAACAGACGAAAGTACAAGTGAAAAGATTAATGTTTCCGAACATATTTTAACGAAAACTTTCAAATATGAGTTGTGCTTCGATACATACCTCCTTTCACTTTCGTGTGCATCGGAAGAGACGCCTTATTTTAAGTATAAAAATATCTAAGTTTTCCAATCTTATTTTAGACATGGAATTTCAGATCTATCCTGTATATAAGAACACGCGTTTCAACAAATTCATCATTTCACGAGTTGACGTTATTCTATTCGAAATATTTATTGCACAAAAATTTTTTATCAATCATCAACTTACAGTCTTTAATTCAATATTTACTGCCACCAACAAAGAATCTCAAAAACAAAACTCTTCATCCGAAAGATATTTTCATCGTTCGAATTCTGATCATCGTCCATATTTTATACGAAGTGAAAAAGTAAGTAGTCGACACGTTTCTTATTTTATGTCACAACATATTATTTCGTCTTTTAGTATCATTTACTGGAATTATTCTCTATTCAAGTGTCCTTTTCGTAGCCCTGTTCAGGTGTTTTGCGTGTTTTTTTTTCCGGACAGTCTAATAAATCGCCCATGTATACGCTTCTTGTAAAATTTCACACAAAGCCAGCTGACGCGTGTTAACACGAAATTATCAGCAAAAAAAAAAAACAATGAAAATAAGAGTTTTTCATAAGTTTTATGTCTATCGATTTTTATATGAAAATACATTTTGATAAATGGCGGAGGGTTGTGCGAAATATTTAAAATAACATTTTTTATTTACATTTTTTTCTGTTTTACATAAATTTGTTCATAATTTTCAAATGCGAAGAAATTCATTCATTTTAACTGAAAAATAATTTTTAAATAAACAAAACGTATATATATATATATATATATATATATATATATATATATATATATATATATATATATATATATAGTCATCCACATACAGCCATATATTTTGAAATTAACCCAATATGTATATATATATATTTCAGAATAAAGATGGGGGCTTTAATTATATTCCTCATACAGTGTCAGTGTATCACAACTCATCAGTGTGGCTATATATATATATATATATATATATATATATATATATATATATATATATATATATATATATATATATTGATATAGACTAATGTACATAGTCACTACACTTGAAATGCTAATGTTTCGGACAATTGATCGATCAGGACCGCAAGTTCTCGCCAAGCAACTTAATAGAGTTTGTATTTCACTGAAAGAATCTGGTTCTTAGAATTTTTTCTATATCAATGAAAATATATCCTGTTTTTTCATTGAGCACTCTTAATAACCTCATTTAATTAACGAGTTTCCCCTTCTTTAAATTGGAGTATATATATATATATATATATATATATATATATATATATATATATATATATATAAAATATATATATATTTGTAGTCATCGACATACAGTCCTGTTTCGTTGTATCACAACTCATCACTGGCGCTAGACTCGTACCTCTCCCAAGCCTAGGATCGAACCTGGAACTGTCATATATATATATATATACATATATATATATATATATATATATATATATATATATATGTGTGTGTGTGTGTGTGTGTGTGTGTGTGTGTGTGTGTGTGTGTGTGTAATAAACTATATACGAGATTATTCTATTTATTTCTATTTAATGTTCTGTATATATTTTATATATATATAAATTCTATCGCATACTATCTATGCATGTGTATGTATGTATGTATGTATGTATGTATGTATGCATGCATGTATGTATGTATGTATGTATGTATGTATGTATGTATGTATGTGGGTGGAGAGGGCTCCCGTAAGCCGTGGTGAAGAGAACCTCTCTAGGAGAAGTAAATCTCTGATTTAAAAAAACATAAAGCGAAAGACCAGTCCCCGCATTAAAATGGTCTGCAGTTTAACTTGTTGCTGGCTATCTTGCCCTTGCTTGTTGCTGGACCTCAACATTTTGGACCGAGATAGAGATTTAGCTGTCGTGCAAAGCTTAATCTCTGTAACATCATCTTTGTATAGATACTCCCTCAGGCATTTGTCTATAAAATAGTCCTATAGCAATGGAAAGGTGTGACGAGAGTAGGCTTGAAATGCTGGAAGCATGTAATAATTAATCTGCCATCATTATATGTATACGTGTGTGTATGTACGCATATGTGTACGTATGTTTATATATGCACTTGTGTATGCATATGTATATATATATATATGTATATGTGTATATGTATGTATATATGTATATATGTTTGTGTGTGTTTGTATATATATATATATGCATATATATATATATATGTTTGTTTATGTATGTATATGTCTGTGTATTTATGCATATGTATATGTTTGTGTATAAATGCATAGATATGTATGCATATGTATAAGTATTTAAATGTATGTGTATGTATATGTATATATATGTGTATGTATTTGTATGTGTATATGTAAATATATGTGTGTTTGTATTTGTATATGTGTGCGTATGCGTATGTATTTGAGTATGTATGCATGTGTGTATGTATATGTATTATGTATTGTGTATGTATGTATTAATGTATATATGTGTGTATGTTTATGGATATATGTGTGTGTATATGTGTGTATGCGTGTACGTATATATATGTACATATAGCAATGACCGTCTTCTGTGTCATGTTTGCTTGAGTGTGTGAATTCGCCGGTACCACTAAAAAAAATTTTTTTTTAATAAAAAGTCATGTTAGGGCTGACGGAGTGGCACTCGTCTGACAAGACGTTGCAATCATCATATATGTATGTATGTATGTATGTATGTATGTATAACGCCCAAATACCCTATTTAAATTCCTTCTCACAATTTCTTACATCTCGTTTTTAAACGTTAAGCTGAAAGGCAATCAGGCTAACAAGTCGAACACAAACTGTAGTAAAATTGTGTAGTAAACGTTCATTCATAAAATTCAGAGGCGAGTGTAGTCAGTCTTGTACATTATAATCAGTCATGTATTAAGTTTCAAGCCTCTCTTTCACTCACTCTCACTCCTTCTCTCTCTCCCTCACTCCCTCTCTCTCTCTTTTCTCTCCCACTCTCTCATACTCCTTCTCCCCCCTCTCTCTCCCTCCTCTCTTTCTCTCACTCCTTTTCTCCCCTCTCTATTTGTAGTGTTTTCAGTGCGTGAATGCATTCGTTTGTAACTCCGTTTAATGCGCGTGTTTTTCTTTGAATGTGTGTATTTCTGTGCGTGATTGTTTTATTTTTAGTGTGTGTGTGTGTGTGTGTCTGTCTGTGTTTGTGTGTGTGTGTGTGTGTTTGTGCGTGTACTTTTTGCTTCTGTAGGGTGCTTATACTAGGGGCGTGCAATAAGTAATGCCCCTAACCCACTTCTAGTTGTCTGATATAGCTGAAATTTTGCATGTGCAATGATTCATATTTCTACGGGTTATTTGGCAAATTACAGCTCTGAACTAATTGTGGTTTCTGTTTTACAGGTGTTTGAACTGAGTCAGGTGTGAAATGGAGCCTATTGAATGTCGAGCAGTGATCCGGTTTTTGTATTTGAAAGGACGCACACCACAGGAGACTTTTGATGAAATGAAAGAAACATGGTGATAATGCCTCACCATATGACCTTGTAAAACGATAGCATTGTGAATTCAAACATGGCCGGAAGTCTCTGGAAACAGCTCCCAAACCTGGTCGCCCCCCTTCTGCCATTGATGAGACATCTGTCCGTCAAGTTGAGGCTGCCATTTTGGAAGATCGGTGCATTACTATTCGCCAAATAGCCCAAGATGTCAAGATTAGTATAGGGTCTGTGGAAACTATCATTCATGGCCATTTGCATATGCATAAGGTGTCTACCAGATGGATTCCCAGGTTGCTCACATCATTCCAGAAGCGCGAACGCATCTAGTGCTCGAGAATGAATTTGGAGATGTGCCAAGAAGATGAGTCAAAGTTTTTCAAAAGACTGATTACACAGGATGAAACCTGGGTCCATCACTATGATCCAGAGACCAAAGCCCAGTCAATGCAGTGGAAGCACTTAGACTCACCACCTCCAAAAGAGGCAAGGGTGCAGCCCTCCGCTGGCAAGGTCATGCTCACAGTCTTCTGGAACCAGGACGGAGTAGTGATGACAGATTTCCTGGCAAAGAGTACCACAATTACAAGAGCCTATTATGCTTCACTTTTGAGGAAATTAAGGGAAGCTATCAAAATCAAGAGGCGGGGCAATATCAGCAAAGGTACCCTCCTCCTGCAGGACAACGCTCCGGTCCACAACTCGCATGTCGCCAGATCAAAAGCACGGTCGTGTGGTTATGCAATCCTCTCCCATCCTCCCTACTCTCCTGACCTTGCACCCTCTGACTTTCACCTCTTCCCAGCCATAAAGTTGTTTTTGAAAGGAAAGCGTTTCTCAGATGATGCATCCTTGATTTCTGAAGTCACGTCGTGATTGTAGGACCAACTTGGGGTGTTCTACAAAAACGGTCTCTAGAGCTGCATCAAACGATGGGAAAAATGCATAACTCTGGGTGGTTCCTATATAGAGAGAGACTAATAACTGTGCCAAGTTTCGTTGCTGTACTGTTATGGGAAGTGGGTCAGGGGCATTACTTATTGCACGCCCCTCGTATTGTGCGTTTAAATGTTCATATACGTCTGTATGCGTGTATATGTGATTTTGCTTTATCTTTTTCTTTAAAAAATTATGTGCCCCATATACAAGAAGACATTTTTTGTCTAACAGCATTGTCATCTCATCAGTTGATGTGAATTTTTTTTCTGTTCGAAGATTTCTTTCTACAAAAAACAGTTTATGTAAGTCATGTAGCAGTCATATACAGTGTCGTATTTAACATTTACTGTCACAAAGATTAACCGAAAACCTCTCAATCCAAAATATAAACTCATTATTCTATTTCTGGTCATTATCCATATCTTATAAACAGACCAGCAGAGGGCGGCAGCTTTGCCCGGGCGTAATATACGCTTAAATATGATATTTTAATTCGTCCAGATTTCGTATATATTATTATAAAGTTACAAAAAAGTATTTGAGTGACATCAGCTACAATTCATTTTTTAAAACTATGTCTATACTCACTGAGGAAGTATCTGCCGCATTTCTTTTTATATTTTAAATAGCGTTAGTACAATTAATCAGAATCGAAATTGGGATTCAGAAAAATCGGAATCTTTAGGGGTATCGGCATCGGTGTCGGAATCAGAAAAAAATTGTGTTGATTTTCCGATGCTAAAAACGATTCTTTTTTTATTATTCAATTTTTACCCCAAAACAGGCACAGTGCTACTTTAAAGTAGGGGGCTACTATCAGGGACTTAAATTGCAGGGACATTATGAAGGGAGATGAGCAGCAAGATATCTGTTCACATTGCACTTGAACTTCTGCATGTCAGTACAGTTGGGAATGCAGAATCCCGGAAAGGAGTTCCAAAGTCTAGCAGTTCTGGGGAAGAAACTATCGGAATAGAAGGCTTTCTTACATCTAGGGATCTCTACTGTGTAGGGATGGGATTTAGCCGCTTGTCGGATTTGTCAAAAGTATTTAGATCGAGGGGATACACGTGCTTGTAGTTTGTCAGAGCAATCACCATTAAAACAGACAGAGGGATGCAATATTTCGTCGATGGGACAGAGGCTGAAGCTTAGATGACAGTTCAGTACCTATCAGGTTGGCCACTGTCTTTTGAATCCTATCCGGGAGCGAGAGACTAGTAGCAGATTCACCAGCCCAAATGTGGCAACAATCGTACTCCATACATGGGTGAATGGTGACCTTATAGAGGTACAGGATACTTTCAAGCGTAAGTAGCTTTCTAGCACTGTAGAGAGACCCCACCTTATCCGCAGCGGCCTTAGCAATGCTCTCAATGGATCTGTTCCAACTTATTTCAGTGCCACAATGTTTTATCTTTCGGTGATTATTATGGAAGTACTGGTCTTTTCTATTATTAGTATTAGTAGTAGTAGTAGTAGTAGTAGTAGTAGTAGTAGTAGTAGTAGTAGTTCTATGATATTTATTTTCAATGTTCATTAAGGATATTTTTTTCTTTTCTTTCAGTGTATCTTGTCACAATTAAACCCACTTTATTCGCTGTCGTCGTCCTCACATTGATTGCGCATGCGTCATTCATCAAAGGGGCACCGACATCGACCCCAGACGAAACAAACCGAAAAGATTTAAAAAGAGATATAGATTTAGCCACGGAAATCACGACGTACACGATGAGAGCAATAAACACTAGTTTCCTCACTTATGTAAGTATTTTAAAAAATATTATTTTTAATTAATTTTTTTTTTTTTTTAATATGTGTCTTTCATTATTAAGAAGCCGGCGTGGGAAGGGTATTGCGACTAGTTTTCTATTATACATACGCGTCCGAAAGAAAAATGGATATTTTGATAAATATCTTTTGGAAAACTTTTCCATGTTTGGCTTTCAATAACGAAAAATATTTTAATGGATTTACTGGCATTTTTTATTGTAAAATCGAGCTTCCTTGATTCGCATTAATAGGGTACAACTCCATATGTAAATTAATTCTTCCAGAAATTGAAAACGTCTTCTTTTTTTTTTTTTTTTGGATGATTCGAACACTTTTGTTCTGGGATCTCTGTCCTCTGCCCTTACTTTGTATTTGTATTTTTAGCGGCTATCATTTTGGTCGGATTAAGACAGCGTCCTCCTGAGCACGAACTGCTTCTCCAAACATCGAAGGCTAGTTTTCGACGATTACGTGTTAGGAAATGGCTAACCATTTTAGACTACAGCGCCAGAGACCAGCTGCTTGTAGGCCCGGTAGTGTTAGATATTGGCAGATAACGTCAGGAAGAAAAAACATTCGATGAGTTTCACACATGCAAATGGATTCGATTTGAAGAATTCAGGATTTACACTATTTTCTAATGGAATGTATAATTTGCCCCAGAAATATGAGAGAGGGTATCAATCAAAGGTTGAAACAATAGACAAAGTACACATTCCAATAGGAGATCAACTGTGTTATGATTTTTACTTCGCTGTCAGTGTGTCTATATATTTTGTGCCAACCACAAAAGTAGATGTTAACTTTTATATAGACTGGACACACGCATTTTGAAAACCGACCACAGCTAATACGTAACAGTAATACTGCCAAGCTGCTCTAAATTCTTATTGTCCAGGCCCGATCTGTCTCTCGTGATATATTCTCATTTTGAAGTCAGAACTTCTATCTTTGTTTCAACAATTCTACTTACCCACGTCTTTATCTGATTGAACATTTCCTGCTCAGGACTTTTCAGATTAACATTGCTTTATCGTCTCGAATTTTGATGTGATCTTCCCTTTCAGCATCCATCTATGTTTCAGTACACATTTGAGCCGAGGAAATCAAGGGAATATTCATCTGCAAAATTAAAAATTGAATGTTTTGCAGGGAAGGGAACATGGGCTTTATTTAACGCATAATGAAATAAAATTGTTGAATCATTTTATGAATTTGACTCCGACATATTTTCCCGCCATTTCATATTAAAAACACATGACGATATTTTTTTAAAGACTTCTTTCTTTTTTTTTCTAGTGTAAACGTGTTCCAATCTGGTTCACCTCCGACTGCAATCATTTTATGGCCATGTTGAATACCAGGTCGGATATTCCTCCACCAAAAGTTTTCATCGACAATAAATTGAATTTTCAAGACGTCAAATCAATCAAGGTAAACAGAAATTATTTCACAATGATTTTTAAATGCATTTAAGTTTAAGTCATAATTTGTATTAATTTTTATTTAAATTAACCAAACTTTACTTGGAATATTTAGAATAATAAAGCAAATAAATGTTTACACTTACAAAACGCACATAAACACATATGTGTGTGTGTGTATATGTGTGTGTATGTGTGTGTGTGTATGTGTGTGTGTGTATATGTGTGTGTGTGTGTATATGTGTGTGTTGGGGGGGTGTATATGTGTGTGTGTGTGTGTGTGTGTATATGTGTGTGTGTGGGGGGGGGTGTATATGTGTGTGTGTGTGTGAGTGTGTGTGTGTGTGTGTGTGTGTGTTAATATAACGTTAAAGTCGTTATAATAGTATTGGTTGGTATTATTAGGAATACAGAAAAGAGGAATGCTTCTATATTGCTTGTATTAAGGACTGTTTCTGTATATAGCGTTTTGTGTGACTGACATATAAATTGGGTTTGGGATTTGCATTACAAATGTTATATATATATATATATATATATATATATATATATATATATATATATATATATATATACGTTTTATTTTTTATTACCGTTTTTCTGTTTTAGTTACATTATTACAAGCCCAGGCGCCACTCCGTTCTAATTGGAAAAATAAATTTAATTAATTAAGTTTATTAAACATTTATTAACTTGGGTAATTTCTATTTCATAATAATCCTATATTAAATTTTTACAATAACAATTACAATCATTGAATTTTTTTTAATTATTTTCTATTTATGAAAATTATCAAATTATTTTCTATTTCAGGCGGCAGTAGCCAACATGAGTCGAACAGTAAGCGAATATCTGGGTTTAATAAAACAACATTTGGATGTGGAATATAAGATTGTCTGTGAGCCTGCAATAAAAATTAAAGTCAAATGTCATTTTCCGAAATTCTGTTCCACTCTTCCTGACAACGATTTCGCCATCTTGTATTGCAATCTCAACGCCGCCTATCATTATCTGGACAATTTGAAAGTGATTCTCGAATTACCGGTGAGTCTCAACATATTTTTTTTTTTGTTTTTGTTTTTGCTTTTGTTTTTTGTTTTTGATTCATTCTATAAAAAATAATTTCATTTTCTTCTCACTACTGAAAAATAAATTAGAATAATCGTTTGAATTTTTTTTTTAAATAGGTGATGTCAATTTTTCAGTTATAACAATATTTCAGTAGCCTGTTGTGTTCTCTTTATAAGAAAAATGGGTAAATATGATACTGGACAAGAATCTAAAACAATTATGGATTATTCTTTAATAATTCATAAATGATAATCTTATAGTCTACATGTAATTAACTTACACACACAAACACACACACCCTACCCCCTCTTTATCTATCTCTCCCCTCTCTCTCTCTCTCTCTCTCTCTCTCTCTCTCTCTCTCTCTCTCTCTCTCTCTCTCTCTCTCAGCCAGACGATTCCCTAGGGTAATAAAAGGCAAAAGCGTCTGTGTAGCTTAAATACCGAAAATATAATTTTATAGTTTGTATAGCTTATATATATATAATATATATATATCATTACTTCATTTAATCACATAAATTAATATGCGAAAGTATAAATTTATGCGTAAACGTTAAGTATTTACTTCAACAGTGTTCAATACGTAGGTAGAGCTAGGTAGTAAGTTATGCCATATATATTTTATAGCTTACTATATATATATATATATATATATATATATATATATATATAGAGAGAGAGAGAGAGAGAGAGAGAAAGAGAGAGTGTGTGGGAGAGAGAGATAGAATCAAATAAAAATATGCAGACATAAATTGTCCGTCATATTTAACGAAATATATATAAAAACATAAAAATAGACAGAACGACTGACAGAGAGACACATGTGTCTTTTATATTAATATATATTTGAATGTGTGAAAAAAAAATGTCCATTGTTATTGGATTTTGTATGTTTTATGGTCGAATTCGGCTAAAATTTTACCTTAATTCATGTTTTTAAAACGGCGCTTGACACATTGCCTCTATCTCTTTCTCTTTCTCTCTCTCTCTCTTTCTTTCTTTCCTTCTCTCTTTCTTTCTTTCCTTCTCTCTCTCCCACTTTATATATATATATATATATATATATATATATATATATATATACTAGCAAAAGTACCCGTCGTTGACTGGATTCAAAAACAGCCTACAGAAAATGGACTCTGATTTATTAAAGTATGATAGGTTATGAAAAGGAAGTGTTGTAAAGAGATAGCTTCGAATTTGGGGGTATCAAAACCAAAGCAAAATATGATGAAAGTAAAAATAAAATACATAAACCCCATAATTTATTATACAATGCCTGTTCACACTGAAACACTTATCACAATATTCTGTGGATCTATATTAAAAACCTTGTTAAACTTTGTGACATATTTCCATTCTATGGAGGTCAGGTGTGAACGAACACCCCCATAATTTTATTATACCATATTTCTTCAAACTGAAACATAATTATCAAAGTATACTTACGTAGATAGATATGAAAAGTCTTTATTAAAGTTTGTGCCTATTTCCATTCTATGGAGACCAAGCGCGAACGCAGACCCCACAATTTTATTATACCATCCCTATTTAAGTTAAAACATACTTATCAAAGTATTCTTATGTACATCTATATCAAAAACACTTGTAAACGATTTTTTTTTCAATTTTTTATTTTTTTATTTCCATACTTTGTGGACCAGGCGTGTACGCAGAGGCCACAATTTTAATTAATCATCATTATGCCAGATCAAACATACCCATTCCTGTGTCTCGATACATCTTCTATCAGTATATGTAATCAGTTTTCTATAATCGGTCAACCATATAGGATCCTATTTGTGACCAGACACACACACAGACGTTCAGCTTTATATATATATATATATATATATATATATATATATATATATATATATATATATATATATATATATCAGACAATATATATATATATATCAGACTATATATGTATATATAAGCCAGACGATATATATATATATATATATATATATATATATATATATATATAATTAATTAATTTACTCACATAAATTTATATACAAAAGTATAGATTCATGCGTAAACTTTAAGTATTTACTTCAAAAGTGCGCAATGCGTAGGTAGAGCTAGTTAGTAAGTTATAAAATCTATATGGCGATTAAGCTACACTGAATACTCATTCCGTGTAGCTTAATCGCCATATACATTTTATAACTTACTATATATATATATATATATATATATATATATATATATATATATATATATATATATATATATATATATATAAGCCAGTGTGTTCTGTTGTGGTTTACTAATTAACTATACCGACTTTATTTCTCATCGAATTTATTGTGGCCATTTATGCGTTAATATTGTAAAGGTAACATAGAATTCACATTACTAAAATAGCAGCTCATGTTCAATTAATTGGATGTAATAAGTTGTTTACTATAGCTGTTGTATTTCGATATTTAAAAATATGAAAAAGGGTTTATTTGACGTACAACACGAAAACCAAACTGATGTGGTGCCCACTATATCGAAGCACAATAAACTCTTCCCCAGTTATTACAAAGACCGGGAGAATACGCATCTCGGCATTGTTTACAAATTATGCACAAGTCATTTAATTTCGGCAGTCGGACTGACGTATATCCACATTTTTTATTGGTTGGATTTGCCTTACGATTAATAGATTTTGTTTCACTAATTACCGAGTTGTGCCTTTCAATACAAACGAAATCAAATGTTCTCAACCTTGTCTCTTCTTCATTCCTTCTCAAGGTCATGAAATTGATTGATATAAGTCAACCAAAATCGCAATTATTCAAAGAGGATTGATACGTCCAAGGATAAACATTCTTCATCATTAGACGTAACGACAATATTTCGTGTCTATTGACTAAAATGGCGTCTGATATTCGTTTGGTTTTATTGACTGAAAGTCTTATGTGTTTTCTTTTGTTTCTATTGCAGCTTTCCGATTCCGAGTTGGCAAATGTGAATGTGGACAGTCAAGTTGTTGTGCCGCAAAACCTTCCATTTCTCTATCGTCGATGGCTCGTCATGCTAATGTTGCATACGTCACTCAATCAAGTCAACTTCATTCAACAAAAACTCACCGAAATATCAAAAGCCTTGTTGTAGAAATGTGAATGAACAAATTAATTTTTTAGAGTGATCCAACTAATTATCAGCTGATAAGATGTAAATATTTCTATATATTGTTTATAAAGCGCAGTACGCGCACACGTCCATGGCTTAGTTTTGTAAGTTCTGGATAGTGATTTTTTTTAATATGTGTACGTAAGCACACAACAATGACATATGTTTGTCATTTCAGAAAAGTTGAAGCGTTTCATGCTTCAGATATTATTCTTAAATAAAATTCATTTTTATATAAAGTTATTGGAAATATATTTTATTTTTGTATGAATTTTTAATTTATTATTTTTGTACCAATAAAAATATATTTTTGTAATTCGTTTCTCTTATTTTTATTTATTTATTTTTTTTTTACATGTTTATTTTATTTCTTTGTTATTTTATTAATTGTAACTTGCTTTTAAATTAAACATTGACGGGACACAGATGTAAATTAAATGATTCTTATGTTTCTTTTTTTTCTTTCGTTTCACGTTGAGTTTGCTTCCTAAAATTCCAGGGGGAAATTTCCCTTTCTCTAATACTACTGACATTAATCGATTTCCCTCAACCGTTAAATACCGCATAATCACGGTGATACACTGGTTCTTTTTAGACCACGGAAGTTAAACAACGTTAAGCCTGGTCAGTACCAGATGGGTGACTCCTTTAGAAGGACGCCAACGGGACCGAACAGGCTATTTTTCTTGTCCCTTTAGAATTCCCTACTGCCATGTTGCTTTCAAGTCATTCTTCATCAACTGATTATTTTTTTATATTTTCAAAGGAGTCACCACTTATAAAGGTCCGAAGGCCATTCGAGGATACGGGTTAATGAGGGTATGGTGGTCACCGAGACTACAACGTAATGATCGTTAGTGGTGGAAATTGGGTAGAATTTTAATTATTTCAGTGGACGGCTCAACGGAAATTTGTTTACTTTTGATTTGAAGACGACCATATTGTAACCAGCTGAAAAGCAGTCCAGCGGAACAGAATCTCATGGGTGGGCCGTTCTAAAAAAGAAGCTTTGTTCATGGAATTTTCGTTTAAATTTTATGCTTGGTTCCATTTAAGCCATAGTCATTCGATACGATTGCATCAATAATAAGAGAAATTCTTTTCAGTTTCTTCCATATGACAATGTTTGCTTTGGTGGACATATCTTTGGCTTGTCTGGAGATTTTTATATTTTTTTCCAATTGTGATACAATTATCGATTCTGTTCTAAATTCCCGATTCCGATACAATGGCTAAATATTTAATTATAGACTTGTTTTTTATTAATGATTTTCTTTTTCGGATTATTATAAAAAGACATGTAATATTTGCATATATTTCCTCAAACATAAAATGATACAAGTATAGAGGTAATTTATAGATTTTAGTTTTACTGATAGTTAAAAATCAATACATGATTATTACTTTATCAATAGTTCCAATAATAGATATTACATTTTAAACCCTCCACTCAAATAAGGAAAGAAAAAACACTGAAAAGAATTGTTTTGAGAATCGGAAAAAGGACTGGATTTTTTTCTGGTTCAGATACCGATTACGATACACCAAAAACTTCCGATGTTTTCGATTAATCGTCCCAACACTAGTATCTGCCCGTTTGTATGTTTTTGTCGTAGAACACTCACGTTTCGATTTTGTGTTATAGTTAAATATTCATGCTCCTAGACGTTCGACGAACTTTTTAGTGGCACCTCTTCGCATATCATCAAGTAGAGATATTTGCATACTTCCTTGTGACGGGCAATGTAATGAAGCGGTCTCTGCATCTGGATATTGGTTTAGTTGAACTTTCCACGGCTGAGTCACAGAACTTGCAATTACAGTCTATAGTCATATATTTACGAGTATATATGAACGTATCTAGTTTCTGTTAAACGTTTGATATATTAAACTGTCTCAAAAATGTTGCGTGTATATATATATTTGAAATGTATATGTGATCGTCTAGTGATAAGTGCGTAAACAGGACATATACCATTTATGATATTATTATAGACAATAACAATAACAGGGGGCGGATTAACATCGGTCAATGGAGAAACATACTTTATCCATCTGGGTCGATTTTAATTTGACGGATGTTTGGAAAAGCTGCAAATGGATATTCGTACAAGACCGAAGTCTTGGTTGTATTTACAGCAGCTTTATTTACCGATGTTTCACCATTGTAAAGCTACACGGTGGTCTTAGGTCTTTACTATCGACATTTTTTGACAGTCTTCCCTGCTCGAAGCCATTTCGGTCAGTGGACTGTTTCTCTCCCTCTTACTAACGACTATCGAATTTCTTCTCTTACTGCTAACTCTTAACTAATTTCTACGTGCCTATCAAACTATCTTGCTACGTCATTAACTTCACATAACCAAAGACACAAATCGGATGATCGACCTTTGTCACGTATACTTGTTTATCAATCTAGCATACCCGTTTGTGCTACTTATGAAAACTAACATTCCTTTTCATTTCTGACATAAATATTTTTATCCTAAAAATACTTTTCTGCCTTGATACATTCTTTGTTTCTATTTTTTCAAATATCAGTAACGAATATAATACTAATCGTTCAGTCCAAATAAATAGCACAATGTTTTTGTTTGTTTGTTTTTTGTTTGTTTGCTTTTTGTAAACAATCCATTTTTTAAATCCATTTTAAAGAGAGCATGGTTTTGCCCCACGATAATTATCTGTTCGTCATCAAGTGAAAATTTGATGATCTACCAGTGTCGTTCCAATAGTAATGCAATGTTTTTAACTAAACAAGTTGAAGAGTCATGAAGACGAGCGGGGGTGCCATTAAAACGAGAAGGATGCCATAATTTTTGTGTTCCAGAATTCATTTTCTAAATAGTGACCACCATTCTTAATGCACTTTTAAAAGCAATAGGGCGGTTGGTGTGCATAGGTGTCCAGAGCGTGGTTTATCTCTCGCATCTTTTTTTTTATCAATCTGAAATCGACGAAACCATCTCCTACATGTGCTGACATCAACTGCATCGGCTTCGTAAACGTTCATCAGGTGCCGGTGAATGGTTACCGGTTCACTTTTTTTCTGCATGAAGGAATTTATTGACGCATCTATGCGTCTGACGCACGTCTATGACAGGCGTAGCTTTCTAAGAGTTTCACGCCGTCAATATCTGCAACAGAGAAACGAAACTTCCAGGCCATGCATAAGTTTAAATCATCATGACAATACAATTTGCAATCCTGTCTGCTCATCCTTCGGCTAAAACTCATATTTGCGGTGACTTCAATATCCATAATGTGGAATGGCTGACTCACTCAAATAAGACAGATGGTGAGGGGAGGTTCTGTCATGATTTTGCCATTGCCTATGACCTCACTCAGATTGTTCAGGAACCCACCCGTGTGTCCGATACTAACGGTCAGTGTGCAAACCTTCTATACCTTTTTCTCACAACTTCCCCTAAGCTATGGTCATGTTCCGTTCTATCTACCCTGGGATCCTCCGATCATTCCGTTATATCAATTAAGATAAAAATGAAATGTAATAAGTCTTCAGACGTACCTCTCCACCGTACTGTATATCGATACTCTATGGCTGACTGGAATAGCTTCCGTACATTCATATCTGATCTACCTCTGCATTCCATGTTTAAAAAGGATGTATCCTCTATAGTGTCAGACCTGACCGAATGGTTAATTGTAGGCATAGACCGATTCATATCATCCAAAAAATTCCAACAAAAACCTAACAGCCAGCCATGGTTCTCTCCAGAATGTGCTGCTGCCATCGCGCACAGAAATCACTTTTTCCATTGTGACCAATGTAATAGATGTACTGAGACTAAAGCTGCTTTCAGGACTGCCAGCAACCACTGTAAAAGAGTAATAAAGAATGCAAGAGAGCTGTATGCTCAGTCCGTTAAATCCAAAGTAGCTGAACAGGAGCTTGGTTCCCACCAGTTTTGGCAAATTGCAAACAGGATCCTGAACAGAAACGTGCGTTCTATCCCAACCATCATCAATGGACCAGAGGTCATTTCGTCAGCATCAGACAAGGGCAAATTCTTTGCCAAGAACTTTGCAGCTAATTCTACCTATGCGACGAAGGCCATCAACTCCTCGTATTTCCACCTATAACAGACAACACACTAAGTAACATACAAATATATGTGCGTGAGGTCGCCAAGCTAATCAAGAACCTTGATTCCAGTAAAGCAACTGGCCCAGACGGCATTCCAATTATAGTGCCCCCATACTTACAAAACTGTTTAAGCATTGCCTTAAGGAGAATTGCTTCCCAACACCCTGGAAAACCTCATCAGTATGTCCTGTATTTAAGAATTCATGTGATAAGTCATCTCCCTCTCAGTACATACCAATAAGTCTCATGTGTGTCATGAGTAAGCTGCTGGGATCCATATTAAATAGAGAAGTAGTCAACTACTTCAGTAGAAATAACCTTCTTAGTGACATGCAATATGGTTTCCATTCTGCTAGATCTACAGCAGATGTGCTAATGGTTATGTCTCATAGAATTTCTAGGGCAATTGCTCTTGACATATCAAAGGTCTTCGATAAGGTATGGCATAAGGGCCTACTTCACAAGATTTCCAGCTACGGTATAACTAGAAATGTTTTCTCAATTATTAAATCATTTCTCTCTGACAGGCTCATGAGTAGTGGTTGATGGGCACAAATCAGAGGACCACAGTATTAATGCTGGAGACCCTCAGGGGTCTATCCTGGGCCCAACTCTCTTCCTGATCTACATTAATGATCTCTCAAAACACATAGTTAAATCATTCGTTAACATATATGCTGATGACTCGACCATCTATAGCAACACATCAAAGGCCATAAATGACAAAGTTCTCTGATTCTCTCTCCTCTGATCTTGAGCGCATGGTACAGTGGGGGAAGAGGTGGCTGGTTACTTTTAATGCATCTAAAACCAAGATCCTATCTTTACATCATCAACACTCTGATCCACATCTGGCATCAATTGAAATGGATGGCTCTCGTCTTGGGGAGGCTCCATGTTTTGACAAGCTGATTTGAAATGGAACACGTACATCAAGTCTGTTGTCCAGGTCGCTGGGAAAATGGTGGGATCCTTCTACCACTCCAGAAGATATATCACTACTGATGTAATTCTCTATCTGTATAAAAGCCAAGTACGTCTAAGGATGGAGTACTACTGCCACATCTGGGCTGGAGATGCTAAAAATAGCCTATCCTGCCTTGACAGAGTACAAAATAGACTTCATGGCTTAGTGGGGGATGCCCTTTTCTCTTCCCTGCAACCTCTCTCCCACAGAAGTGACATTGCGAGCCTGTCTTTGTTTTATCGTTATTTCCATGGCAAGTGCTCGTCCGAGCTCAAATCTCTTGTCCCCCCTCGCCAATCTTTCACGAAAAATACTCGTCTAGCTGAAACTACTGTCAGTAAGTTTCCTCACTTTTTATCTGTGCCTAAATCAAAACGTAGATTCCATGAACAAAGCCTTAGTACTTACTTAGAAGTACACACCTGTGGAACTCTCTTCCGTTTGCCTGTTTCCCACCTGACTACAACTTGGATGTCTTCAAGTCCAACATAAACAAATTCCTGATGAATCGCCCCCTTAAGTAAGACACTTTTTATCTAATCTCCAATACTAACGATTACTACGATACTATCCCATTGATTACTGTACACGCAATGGCCCTTATCCCCGAGTAGCTTCCGGGCCTTGATAAGTGGTGAGCTCAATGTAAAAAAAAAATCCTATCTAATTCATTCGGGCGGAATAAAAAATGTTGGAGATATTACTTTTGAACGTCCCTCGCCTGCAAGTTTGATTAAGTTTTTCTATTAACATTTTTGCTCTTTTATATTGTCGCCATCTTTCTTTTTTTTTTTTTTTTTCAGTTTTGTTTTCATTTCCTTTTTATGCACCCTTCCCTCTTCATTCGTGTGATCAGGGTTACTGGATATTTATATTATTATGCAGTACTCTCTTGTGTGTTTCCACTGAATTTTTCGTTTGTGAAGTTTGTTGAGGAAAGCATTTAGCGTGATGTTCTATCACTATACTCATTTAAACGCAATTATTTATATATCTCTTGCACTTGGTTCATCGGATATATAAAACGAGGTAGGTTTTTAAATTAATTTTATGCACCTAATTACTCCTATAATTACTGGAATGGTGGAGATCTTCCTAAGATTCCAGTTTCTTTTCATGTCGTACATAAGACCTTAATATATGGTTATCGTCTCCCTCGCAGCTCTGTCAATCCTCTGATTCCAGTTTCTTTTCATGTTGTGTATAGGACCTTGGTGTTTCGTTATTGTGACGTGGGATCATGACTGAGCTATAATGACAGACGAATCCTCCTTCTTTTATGAGTGCCAGTCAGGCAGACACTCCCCTTCCTTCGAACGCCCACGATTTAAAGCTCATACGAAAATGCTACCATTTCCTCTCTCTCTCTCTCTCTCTCTCTCTCCCTCTCTCTCTCTCTCTCTCTATCTATCTATCTATATATATATATATATATATATTTATCGCTGTCCCTCTCTCTCTCTCTCTCTCTCTCTCTCTCTCTCTCTCTCTCTCTCTCTCTGTATAAGTCATTACGTCATCCCTCTTCATGAAGGTAAAGAGAAAGGAAAGGAAATAATTCAAGGAAACAATTTGAGTGGAATTAGAGTCACGTGCTGCAGAAAATGTTAAGAAAAATCCTTCTTGTTCCTGGCTAGCGTTCAAGACAGATGCTAAAGAGGCGCGTTTGGCTCATCAGCTCACGATATTAATTCACAGCATATAAAATATAAATGCCACAGTCAACCAGATGAAGGCCGCCACAACGCAAAAGGGCGACGCCGCCTACAGATTTTCCTGTGTAGCAAAAAAAAAACGGCTGGCCTCTGGAACCTACGTTTGTTTCGAACGGAGATTCATATAAATGTGTATGTATTTATATGGAGAAGGACTACTTGTATGAAGTTTATTTTCATGTCGTATATGACCTTGGTATTTAGTTATTTTCTCTCTCGCTCGGCTCCCTCTGCTGAATTCAGAATCATTAGAGACACTGACTTCAACTAAGTTTGCTACTTTCTCTTGCTAATAAAATCCCAGTTATTTTTAAGTATGTCTCCCAGGACTTGTATCCAGTGAAAATATTCGTGCAACCCATTGTGTCGTGTTTTATATTAGCCGACCTCAAGCAGACGCTTACAATGGAATTTCAGGTGGCTCACACTCTCCACTGCTTGAACCAGCACTTGTTGTTTTTGATGAAACCAAGAATCTTCTTAAGCTCAATAGTCATCGAGATTCTGTTTTTAACAGCTATTATCACCATCTCCTGATCACAGTGAAGCGATCATCTTTTGTGCCAGTTTACAAAGTATTTCTCATCTATATGTTCACACGATAGTTCAACTAAAAAATATCTGCCACGTTGTTGGGTGGTCCATACTGACAGTTTTCTTGGTGTATTTTGGGAACACATTTAGGCTATTTCCGTGGCAGGCTTGTTTGATGTCCCTGTCTCATTTGTAAGAAAGTGTTGTCTATTTTAAACGCTTAAATTATTTCCTTATGTAGGGTTTGGCTTGGAGAGCTCACCAGATATTTAGCGTTGTTCACAATAATGACCTAATTTTCGATAGCTTCATAGCTCCTGCTTAACTGAGCAGACAGAACCTTAGTAGACATTGATTTCTAAAAATTACTTTGTACAATAACAACAGTTTTCTTGTTTTAGCGTCCAGCCTGTTAATATCTTTTAATGTTAAACGTAACGAATTGTGCGCATAGTTTATTAGGCATGCTTTAGGAACTGCTTTATACGGTGACTGCGAAAGACTTGTTTAGTAAATGTCTGGTTATTTATCCGCTAAACCTCTAGAGCTAAAGAAAAAATCGACTTTATTTTATTATATATATATATATATATATATATGTGTACAGATGAGGTTCACATTAATTACCACCCCTACTTATTAAAGTTTGAGTTCGATTGTTTTTGAATTACATCGTTTTCGTGTTACATTTGAAAATTTGGATTTCGTATAAAGATATTTATTGGATAAGTGCTGACAATCTTTATTCATTATTCGGAGGCCTTTATTTAATCCACGAGAATGGCATGCCCTCGTTCGGTCAGATATGAGAGAGGAGTTGAAATCCTAAGTAATTTGCAGTGCTGTCCGCAATGATGATCAAACTTTCAATCTTCAATGTAATTTACAACTGCATTTACCAATTACTTTATCCGCTACGCCACGGCCCTTTTGCGAGTATATAATAAAATTAATTGAAAGAATTTTAGAGTTTTAAAACATGTTTTTATTATTTCGAAATTATATCCAATATCTGTCAGATTTTATTGACATGAAACGAATATATAAAAACCGAAAAAAAATTACGAGAAATTAAAAATAATAATAATGATAAATGATGAAAAAAAAAAATATATCGACGCGTATTTGATGTTCTTGCGTAAAATAGGTTTTTCTTTAAAGAATTTCATCATTTTGTCCTAGTTGGGGATGGGATATCTTACATTCATCAGACGTTAGAACCGAGAGATCTTTTTAATATTCTACTCGATCCATTTAGCATAATTGTTTGTATCTCTTGTAACACTTATAGAGTATATTTGCCAGATAGTTTTGAAATTCCTTTTCTTGAGTTAGTTTGCTCCTATAATTACTGGAATGTTGGAGATCTTCCTAAGATTCCAGTTTCTTTTCATGTCGTACATAAGACCTTGGTATTTCGATATCTTTTCTTTCTTAACTCGGTTTAAACCCACATCATTTGGAACACTAACTTCTACTAAGGTTGCTACTTTCTCATTCTTGTTCCATATCACTATATCAGGTAGAAATGAAAATAAGAAAACGTATTTACCTCAACAGTGCTCAATCCGTGAGTAGAGTAAAGCAGTAAGATATTTTGATATACGGCAACTAGCGGGGGGGCTTTGCTCGGACGTAATATACGCTTAAATATGATACTATCCAGATTTCGTATATATTATTATAGAGTCGTGATTTAAGAAGTAAAACAAAAAGTATTTCAGTGCCATAAGCTACAATCTAAAACGAAACAGTAGCATTGGGCCAACATGAAATGCATAAGAACTGATTAAAAATTACAAATTAAAAATAAACTAAGATGAATGTACAAAATGTATAAGTTTCTTTTTTCAATTAACCATTTTAACTGATCAGTTTTTAAAGAACAGTTTTAACCGATCAGTTTTAAAGGAACAGTTTTAACCGATCAGTTTTAAAGGAACGGTCCGTAAAAGATCCAATCATTTCAGGCCCATAGCGCCGCTCAGCAACTTTAGTTTCAGGGGAGATATAGTTTGAAAATATTGACACAGACAGACATATAGCCTTTTATATATTAGATTAACCTACAAAGAATCTGATTACTTAAAAAAACAAGCTAAACGCCATGTGTATAAAATCACACGGGTAATTTGTATATAAGTGTAATATATATATATATACTAGCGGGGGTACCCGGCGTTGCCCGAGTGTTTGTTTCCGGGACGGGGGGGGGGAGTTTTAAAAAATGTTATGGTAGGTAAGTAGGAAGGATCAAACCCGGAATCATGAGTAAAAGTAGGAAAATAAAGTGTGAAAAAAAACAAAACATCTGCAACGTTAACAGTTCGGCCACCAAGAAAAGTCCATTCCAGTTGTTTAGGAAAAAATAAAAAAATAAAAAAAAACGACTACGGTAGATCGGCGCGAACGTGAAAATATAATGTGAATTGTCCAGCACGCTAACCACTACGCCACAGAGCACTGCAGCTTAGTTTAGTGATTTTAAATAACTTCACATGAAAGAACTACGAAGCCAAACCGGTGTTCTCTTCTCAACTGTTCCTTGTGAACGATCCCCAAACGGTGTTAAGTGGTGGCAGGGGGAGGAGGAATTTATTAGAGAGAAAATATTTTACCACTTCCATTGATCTTAACCGATTTTGGCCGTGACTTCTCAGCAGAAAAAGTATAGAAATCTAAGATTATCGAGGAATTTGAGAAATAATAAGCCTATAAAACACCTCAGATATTGTTCTGCCGTGTGTGCATATTATATTTGCATGAAATATCTTGATTTTTAATCCTATTAATGTCAAAATCAGACGGGAAAAAATGAGTTCATTTTATTTATATAGAAGATAAATAACTTCACATGAAAGAACTACGAAGCCAAACCGGTGTTCTCTTCTCAACTGTTCCTTGTGAACGATCCCCAAACGGTGTTAAGTGGTGGCAGGGGGAGGAGGAATTTATTAGAGAGAAAATATTTTACCACTTCCATTGATCTTAACCGATTTTGGCCGTGACTTCTCAGCAGAAAAAGTATAGAAATCTAAGATTATCGAGGAATTTGAGAAATAATAAGCCTATAAAACACCTCAGATATTGTTCTGCCGTGTGTGCATATTATATTTGCATGAAATATCTTGATTTTTAATCCTATTAATGTCAAAATCAGACGGGAAAAAATGAGTTCATTTTATTTATATAGATAGATAGAAGATAGAAGAAGATAGAAGAATAGAAGAAGAAGAAGAAGAAGAAGAAGAAGAAGAAGAAGAAGAAGAAGATAGATAGAAAGAAGATAGAAGAAGATAGAAGAGAAGAGATGTGTGTATGTGTGTATGTGTGGGGGTGCTTATGTGTGTGTGTGTATGTATATAAATATACATGTGCATATATATATATATATATACATATATATATATATATATATATATATATATATATATATATATATATATATACCTGTATTTGGTGTTCTTGTGTAAAATAAGTTCATAAAAGATAGAGATCTTTCTAAGATTCCAGTTTCTTTTCATATCGTACATAAGACCTTGATATTTTGGTTTCTCCGTCTCAATTCTGTTTAAACCTACATCGTTTGGAACACTGACTTCCACTAAGGTTGCTTCTTTCTCCTTCTTGTTTCATATCACTATGTCAGGTTTAAATAAAAGTAAAAAAAAATGTATTTACTTCAGCAGTGCTCAATACACGAGTAAAATTAAGCAGTAATTTATTAAAATATATGGCAATTAAGCTACAAATATTTTAAAGGTTGTCAGGTTAAATGAAAGTAGGCCTATATGCATGTATAATCGCTATAGTCGCACACACACTGTATTATTCATTCATCAACTTGTTTCTTGTTTCGTTTTCTGAAGTATATCCGCAATTGTAGCGATAACAGACGCTAACACACATACACACACTGTCATGATTTGTGATATCAAATTATCTCGGTTCGCCTCCACAGATGAAACTGAAATTTGCTTATTTTTGTTTTTTAACAGACGAAAGTACAAGTGAAAAGACCAATGTTTCCAAACATATTTTAACGGAAACATCAAATATGAGTTGTGCTTCGATACATACCTCCTTTCACTTTCGTATGCATCGGAAGAGACGCCTTATTTTAAGTATAAAAATATCTAAGTTTTCCAATCTTATTTTAGACATGGAATTTCAGATTTATCCTGTATATAAGAACACGCGTTTCAATAAATTCATCATTTCACGAGTTGAAGTTATTCTATTCGAAATATTTATTGCACAAAATTTTTTTTTATCAATCATCAACTTACAGTCTTGAATTCAACATTTACTGCCACAAACAAAGAATCTCAAAAAACAAAACTCTTCATCCGAAAGATATTTTCATCGTTCGAATTCTGATCATCGTCCATATTTTATACGAAGTGAAAAAGTAAGTAGTCGACACGTTTATTATTTTATGTCACAACATATTATTTCGTCTTTTAGTATTATTTACTGGAATTATTCTCTATTCAAGTGTCCTTTTCGTAGCCCTGTTCAGGTGTTTTGCGTGTTTTTTCTTCCGGACAGTCTAATAAATCGCCCATGTATACGCTTTTTGTACAATTTCACACAAAGCCAGCTGACACGTGTTAACACGAAAAAAAAAAAAAAAAAAAAAAAAAACAATTGAACTAAGCGTTTTTCATAAGTTTTATGTCTATCGATTTTTATGTGAAAATACATTTTGATAAAGGGCGGAGTGTTGTGCAAAATATTTAAAGTTATAATAAAATTTATTATTTACATTTTGTTTTCTGTTTTACATAAATTTGTTCATAATTTTCAAATGCGAAGAAATCCATTCATTTTAACTGAGAAATAATTTTGAAAATAACAAAACACACACACACACACACACACACACACATATATATATATATATTAAATTTTAGTCATTCAATGAATTTAAAAAATTATGACGTAAATATGTTCTTATTGGGGTGGGATAGTACTTATAGAATATTACTGCCAGTAATATCTTGTAAGACTTATGTGTGTGTGTGTGTGTGTGTGTGTGTGTGTGCGTGTTGTGTTGTGTTAATTTCAAAATATATGGCTGTATGTGGATGGCTGTGTATATATATATATATATATATATATATATATATATATATATATATATATATATATAGTACTGTTTCTTTGTATCACAACTCATCAGTGTGGCTAGACAATCACCTTCCCCTAGCCGTGGATCGAACCTACAACTATCGAGTCGACAGTCGGCAGCTCTACCCACAAGGCTAAAATCGGTGCCCGAAAGTATTCCTCATCAAGTACCTAGTAAAAAAGCACTTGCCCATCGCTTAACAGTGATCAAATTGCTAATTGTTTACAAAGAAACGGACAGTGAGCACGGCTTAATAGCCAAACGAAGCATTGGGTGAAAGTACATTTGTGATAATGCTCAACCCAAAGTACATTTGTGATAGTGCTCATCCACATACAGTACTGTTTAATTGTATCGCAATTCATCAGTGTGGCTATATATATATATATATATATATATATATATATATATATATATATATATATATATATATATATGCTAGACTCCCCCTGACCCGTTGGGTCAGTATGTTCTATAGGCTATGGAATTAATGTATGAGCGTGACATTTGTGACGTAAAGAAAATAGTTCTTTGTGACATAACAGAAACATTTCTATGAAAGTATATTAAAATGACAAAAGGACATAGATTTCTATGAGTCGTTCAGTTTATATTTGTTTATTTTTGAAAAAAAAACTTACAGCCATTGAATTATAAGTGTTTTGCCATACTTATAGGTAAATGTGCACTGAACAGATACCATAATACTTAAAGTTAAATTCAAATTTTGATATATCTTTTTTAAATTAAATTATTAGTTGAAAGTACAGAATATTTAAAAACACTCTCCCCATTTTAAGAATGGCTTTTTAAATACAAAATGAAAATAAAATGTGACTTTTTTCATTACGTAATACGGAAATGAACGATGCAAAAAAAGCAGAAAGTATTATCAAATGTTTATTTGGATAAGTTAAGGGCGAAAAAAATTGGGACGCTGAAAACGTACACAGTAAAACAATACGTTTTATTGTCGCGTTGATTTTTTATTTGTAACGCAAATTTAAAAAAAAATATTTTCGGGGTTATTTATTTATGTTGGTAGTGTAGAAGAAAATGTATGAATATTTTTTAAGAAAAATGTATTAAAAAATGAAGAATGAATTTTGAAAAAAAGAAGGTTGGTTGTCAACGGGTCAAACTTGATATATTTGTAAAAAAATTGCGACAGTATAGTTGTAATACAGAATAGTTGCAAAACTTTCCCACGTTAAATAATAATTTCGAAATAATAACGTTAATATTTCAATGCGCAGGTCAAATTCTGCAAAGGTAGAGATTTGTGTTTATTTGTTTACGCTGTTATGGGTTTATGTTTATGTACGCATGCGCAACCTGAAGTCGTAAACCGGATGTGGGGTTACAATGCCCATTACAAGGTCATTTGAGTTTTATAATTATATATATATATATATATATATATATATATATATATGTAGAGAGGGAGAGAGAGAGAGAGAGATCAACGAAAATATATCCTGTTCTTTTTTACTGATCACTCTTAATAACCTCATTAAATTAACGAGTTTTCGCTCCTTTAAATTGGAGTATATATATATATATATATATATATATATATATATATATATATATATATATTTATATATATATATATATATATATATATATATATATATATATATATATATATATATATATCCCGAGGTTGGGATTGAATGAGAATGAACGAATGTACCACACCATACTTTTATTTTCATCGAAATCGTTAAAACTGCCCATTTTTACAACCAAATCAATTGATGTCCTGCTCCACTTAAGAATCCATTGCGGTGAACCACGAGGAAAATTCACATGCCTTCCCGAAGTGACTTCGTCCATAATATATTGCAGTTTACATTGTACTATAGAAACATACTATTGATCTTATAAAATTATTTTTTATATAATGGCTTGAATTATTGTTTAAAATTCAAAAGCCAAGTATCATAATTCAGTTGTGTTCTAAATAGAAAGATTATCCTGCCTTATTAAGTAACCTACTATTGATTTTATATACCAGACCCTTTTTACTTGTGCGGTCATAAAACTTCTGAAATGCACTTGTCATGTTAAGCTTTATAATGTGTTAACTTTGGTCAAAATTGAACTGTTTCTCCTACACGAATCTTTACAATTATCGATTCCGATACAAAATTTATTTAAGAACACACCCAGACACATAACATATATTTGTATGAGATTTTTAAGCGCAAAAAAAAATAAGCAGGCTCGAACCCATAACGCTCAAGAGGAAAAAGACTTGAAAAAAAAACTGCCTTTCTGATGTGCCTACCGTGGTTGTGACGTCATGGGGGCGGGGTCGAAATAAAGTCTTCTGAATGATTTGAAAAAATTGTCAGCAGAAAAATTCCACCCTCCCAGTAGGAAACTGCCCTGTTGAGGGTGAAGGAATTAATGTTTTGGCTTCGATATATCTCGTCCAAAGGGTCAAGCTTCAAAATGATACCAGTCTCGTGAAAATTCGTCGCCCCCGTCGAAAGTTTTAGGCAGACATACAAACGTACATACATACATACATACATACATTTAAACAGACAAGTGAGATTTGTATTACAGAAGATATTATATATATATATATATATATATATATATATATATATATATATATATATATATATTCCGGTTTCTATATTTTACACACACACAATTTCTTCCATCCCGTCTGTAAATGTTGAGCTGAAAGTCAATCAGGCTAACAAGTCGAACCCAAACCGTAGTAAAATATTGTAGTAAATGTTCATTCATAAAATTCAGACGGGAGTGTAGTCAATCATGTAGTGTATAATCAGTCACGTATTAAGTGTCAAGTCTCTCTTTCATTTTATCTTTCTTTCACTCTCACTCCTTCTCTCCGCACTCCCTCCCTCTCTCTCTCTCTCTCTCTCTACATTCTTCTCTGCCCCCGTCCCTCTCTATCTCTCCCTCCTATCTCTCTCTCTATCTCTCTCTATATCTCTCTCCCTCTCATACAAACCCATGAAATATTGAAGTTCTATTTGCAGTGTTTTCAGTGCGTGAATGCATTTCTTTGTAACTCCGTTTAATGCGCATGTGTTTTTGTTTGAATGTGTGAACGCATATATTACGTATTTCTGTGCGTGTTTGTTTTCTTTTAATGTGTGTGTGTGTGCGCGTGCGTGTGTCTGTGTGTGTGTGCGCGCGCGCGTGTGTGTGTGCTTTTTACTTCTGTAGGGTGCTCGTATTGTGCATTTAAATGTTCATATACGTATGTATGCGTGTATATGTGAGTTTGCTTTATCTTTTTCTTTCAAAAAATTATGTGCCCCTTATACAAGAAGACATTTTTTTGCCTAACAGCATTGTCATCTCATCAGTTAATGTGACTCTTTCTTTTTTGTTCGGAGATTTCTTTCTACAAAAAACAGTTTATGTAAGTCTGGTAGCAGTCATATACAGTGTTGTATTTAACATTTACTGCCACAAAGATTAACCGAAAACCTCTCAATCCAAAATATAAACTCATTATTTTATTTCTGGTCATTATCCATATCTTATAAACAGACTAGTAGGGAGCGGCAGCTTTGCCCGGGCGTAATATATGCTTAAATATGATATTTTAATTCGTCCAGATTTCGTATATATTATTATAGAGTCGTGATTTCAAAAGTAAATAAAAAAGTATTCGAGTGGCATTAGCTAGAATCGAAACCAAAAGCAAAACTGCAGCATTCAAAGCTGATGACGTTACCACTGTACTAATGTGACACACACATGAACTGATTAAAAATAAATTAAGATGAATTTACAAAATGTGTCACGATTTTTTTTTTTTTTTTTTTTTAATTTTTACCCCTTTTTGACTTGTTTTAATTGGCTAAAGACTCATAAAAGAAAGGCCCGTAAAAAAAATCTAAACGTTTGAGGGCCCTAGCGCCGCTCTGCGACTTTTAGCTTCGGTGGAGACAGAGTTTGAAGATATGGAGACAGATAGACAGACAGACAGACAGACAGACATAGAGAGTTTTTTTTTTTAATTAGATTAATAAGTTATCGACAAATGTTTTTCTTTTAACGTTTATAAATATAAGAATTTATTTTTTTTAAACTATGTCTATACTTACTGAGGAAGTATTTGTCGCATTTCTTTTTATATTTTAAATAGTGTGAGTACAAATAATCGGAATCAAAATCGGGATTCGGAAAAATTGGAATTTTTAAGGGCATCGGGATCAGTATCGGAATCAGAAAAAAATTGTGTTGCTTTTCCGATGCTAAAAACGATTCTTTTTTATTTCAAACAAGACACAGTGCTACTTTGAAGTAGGGGGCTCCTATTGGGGACATAAATTGCAGGGACATTATGAAGGGATATGAGCAGCAAGATGTCTGTTCATATTGCACTTCTGCATGTCAGTGCAGTTGGGAATGCAGTTGGGAATGCAGAATCCCGGAAAGGACTTCCAAAGTCTACCAGTTCTATTGGAATAGAAGGCTTTCTTACATCTAGGGATATCTAATGTGTAAGGGGTGGGATTTAGCTGCTTGTCGTATTTGTTGAAAGTATTTAGGTCGAGGGGATACAAGTGCTTGTAGTTCGTCAGAGCATTCACCATTAAAATACTTGTAGAACAGGCCGAAGGATGCAATATTTCGTCGATGAGACAGAGGCTGAAGCTTAGATGACAGTTCAGGACCTATCAGGTTGGCCACTCTCTTTTGAACTTTATCCAGGAGGGAGAGACTAGTAGCAGATGCACCAGCCTAAATGTGACAAAAATACTCCATAAATGGGCGAATAGTGGCCTTATAGATGTACAGGATACTTTCAAGCGTAAGTAACTTTCTAGCACGGTAGAGAGAGCGCACATTATTCGCAGCGGTCTTAGCAATGCTCTCAATGTATCTGTTCCAACTCATGTTCCCTGTGAACGTTAGGCCGAGGAGTTTAAAAGAAGTACTTTCAGGTAATATATTTTTGGCCATTGCTATTGGTAGTAGAAAAGGTTTCTTGTAATTATTGAAGCTTAGTCTTGTCAGCATTGAATATGACCATCCATTTTAGATCTTCCTCTAGTCTCTCTGCCATTTCCTTAGATATGTGTTTAATTGTTTTCCCTCGTACCTATTATAGAGCGTGGTATCGTCAGCAAATATACCCATCTCAGAGACAATTTTGTCAGAGAGGTCATTTATGAATATTAGGAATAATAAAGGTCCAAGGATAGACCCCTGAAGTACTCCCGCATTTATATCAAATTGTTTAGATGTACGATCGTCAAGGACAACCTGGATTCTTCTCTTACTTAAGAAGGATTTAATTACGTTATGTATTCTCCCACTGATACCATATGATCTGATATTCCTTAAAAGACCATCGTGCCATACCCTGTAAAAATCCTTATATACATCTAGGTCTACCGCTCTACCTTTCTCTGCTTTGTCCAGTGAATGTTATATACATTCAGAGATTACAGTTAGGATATCTACTGCGTAAATCAATATTGTTGGTCAGAAGTTTAGCAGATGTAAATTCTTTTAATCGTCTTTTTTTATTTGATTTTGTTTAAAGCAAAATCTTTTCCTGTATGTAGTCATAATAAAATAATAAATATTTATTGATTTTAAACTAAAATCCATAGATCATCCCTCCCAAGTGTATTTCTACGCTTGAGAAAACATCTGCACATTTAATGTGCCGGTTTTTATGGTAATCGAAAACGAAAAAAAAATCTTTTTATATATATATATATATATATATATATATATATATATATATATATATATATATATATATATATATATTCCGTTTTTTTTTGTTTTTTTTTTTAAATTTTATGTGATTTTTTTTTTTTTCGATAACTGTTGAAAATCATGTTGAGTTCTCGCAACAGCTGTTTTCCTGTGATTTCTCGTTGGTTTCCTTTGGAATTGAAGTTGCAATAATTCTAGTACAATAGGCACCATTTGTAGTCGTAATCTCAATGGTGCTCTTCATCTTCGGCCTTTCCATTTTTAATGAGATTTGAATTTTTTGCAGTATCAACCTATTTAAGTGCAACAATGTTTTTTGTTTGTTTGTTTTAGAGAACAATCTGGAATTACTGGTCTTTTCTATTATTATTATTATTAGTAGTAGTAGTAGTAGTAGTAGTAGTAGTAGTAGTAGTAGTAGTAGTAGTAGTAGTATGATATTTATCTTCAATGTTCATTAAGGATTTTTTTCTTTTCTTTCAGTGTATCTTGTCACAATTAAACCCACTTTATTCGCTGTCGTCGTCCTCACATTCATTCCGCATGCGTCATTCATCAAAGGGGCACCGACATCGATCCCAGACGAAACAAACCGAAAAGATTTAAAAAGAGATATAGATTTAGCCACGGAAATCACGACGTACACGATGAGAGCAATAAAAACTAGTTTTCTCACTTACGTAAGTATTTTTAAAAAATATTATTTTTAATGTAACTTGGTTTTCTTTTGTAATGTGTACATTTCATTATTGAGAAGCCGTCGTGGGACGGGTATTGCGACTAGTTTTCTATTATACAAACGCGTCCGTAAGAAAAATGGATATTTGGATGAATATTTTTTGGAAAACCTTTCCATGTTTAGCTTTCAATAACAAAAAATATCTTAATAGCATTTCTATTGTAAAATTAGGCTTCCTGGATTCGCATTAATATGCGGTTTATCTCCAGATGCAAATTAGTTCTTCCAGAAATTGAAAATGACTTTTTTGGATGATTCGAACACTTTTGTTCTGGGATCTCTGTCCTCGACGTTTACATTGTATTTGTATTTTTAGCAGCTTTCATCTTGGTCGGATTGAGCCAGATTCCTCCTGAGCATGAACTACATCTCGAACCATCGAAGTCCAGTTTCGATGATCCTGTGTCAGCTCGCACGAAATGGCTAACCACTCCAGATTCCAGCGCTGAAAACCAACTGCTTGTAGACCCGGTAGTGTTAGATATTGGCAGGCAACCTAGGAAAGAAAAAACATTCGATTTGTTGCACACATGCAGATGGATTCGATTTGAAGAATTCAGGACTTTCCACTATTGTCTAATGGAATGCATAATTTGACCAAGAAATATGAGAGAGGGTATCGGTCAAAGGTTGAAACAATAGACAAAGGAAATATTACACATTCCAATAATAAAAGAATGTTTTTATAATTGTCACAGAGATAAAAGCATTCAGTCGGTCAGAGAGAGAGAGAGAGAGAGAGAGAGAATGTGTAACCATCTCTTTACCGCCCGATATCCAACACAACCACGCACCCCACGCCACGCGCCTTTCAGAAGCGTCAAAACACAGAGTAATAATTTATCATCAAAAGCTCATTTGTTGGTGTTAAATAAAACCAATAAATTTTTGTAGATCAGCTGTGTTGTGATTTTTACTTCGCTGTTGAGGACAGCTTGGATTCTTCAGCGACAAAAGTAGATGTTAACATTTATATAGACTGGACAAACGAATTTTGAACAACCGGCTACAGCCAATACGTGACAGTAGTACTGCCAGGCTATCCTTAATTCTTATTGCCCAGGCCTGAGTTGACACTCGTGATATATTTTCATTTTGAAGTCAGAACTTCCATCTTTGTTTCAACAATTCTACTTACCCACGTCTTTATCTGATTGAACATTTCCTGCTCGGGACTTTCCAGATTAATATTGCTTTATCGTCTCGAATCTTTTGGGATTGTTCGAATACTTTTCTTGTGGGAATTCCCTGGCTATATCTCGTGATGTCATCTCCCCTTTCAGCATCTATCAATGTTTCAGTACACATTTGAGCCAAGAAAGTCAGGTTAATATTCAGCTTTCAAATTTGAAAATACTACTTACACTCGTCTTCGTCTGATTGAACATTTCCCGCTTAAAATGTTCAGATTAGCATCGCTTTTTATCTCTAATCTTTTATTGTCTCAATATGAGTTGCATCGTCTTCTTTTACAACTGATTTACTTTTCAATTTAATTTTTCTAATATAAATTTATCATTGCTAATACAAAAGTAATTTTTACAGTTCATGTGAAAACTACACACAAGAACTGTTTCTTGCCATTTTATATTAAAAACACGACGACAATTGTTTAAAGATGTTTTTGTTTAGTTTTGTTTTGTTTTGTTTGTAGTGTGAACGTGTTCCAATCATGTTTACCTCCGACTGCAATCATTTTATGGCCATGTTGAATGCCAGGTCGGATATTCTTCCACCAAATGTTGTCATCGACAATAAATTGGATTTTCAAGACGTCAAATCAATCAAGGTAAACAGAAATTGTTTCATAATCGTTTTGATGTGAAATAATATTTTAACTCATAGTTCGTATTAATTTTATTTAAATTAATCAAACTGTACTTGAAATATTTAGAATAATAAATTAAATAAATGTTTTACTACATAACACGCTCGTGCGTGTGTGTGCGCGTGCACGCGCGTGTGTGGTGGGGGTGTTAATTTATTAGTATAACTTCAGAGTCTTTATGATTGTACCGGTGTCATTAGAAGAAAAGAAGAATGCTTCTATATTGTTTGTAGTGAGAACTGTTTCTGTAGATAGCGTTGTGTGTGGCTGGCTTATATAAGTTGGGTTTTTGATTTGCATTCTATTCATAATGTACACTATATATATATATATATATATATATATATATATATATATATATATATATGTGTGTGTGTTTGTGTATATATAGAGAGAGAGAGATTTTTTTTTTTGTTTTTGTTAGCGATACTTTTTGAATTAATTCCATTATTTATACGAAAGTGCATTTTTACCTAAATGCGAGTTGGGAATAATTTTCCCTTTGACCAATATTTCGAATCTCGCTTGATATAGCCAAGTGTCAGTGGATAATTAAAAATAATATATATGCCGCTCCCCATTTAGGGGGTACCAAATTGGTCAAAGGGAAAATTATTCCCAACTCGTATTTAGGTAAAAATGCACTTTCGTATAAATAATTGAATTCATTCATAAAAGTATCGCTAACAAAACAAATAAAAATATATGCATAAAAACGCGATACATTTGGTGGTCGTGCGGTGTAGCTGCATGGTAGAGGTTCAGGCTTCTTACCATGGGGTCCCGAATCTCGCTAGATACAGCCACTCTGATGAATCATAGACGACGAAACATGTTTCAGTGGATAATTATATTTAAAAAATAATATATATATATATATATATATATATATATATATATATATATATATATATGGACAATGTCAAAACATTGTTAATTCATTGCCCGCATAGCGACAGCCGAATAGCGCAACGGTTAGAAGTTCTGATTGTCGTTTGGGCACTCGGGTTTCGATCCTGGCTTAAGGTAATTGCTTGTCTAGCCGCACTGATGAGCTGTGAAAGAGCGAAACAGTACTGTATGTGGATGACTAATATATATATATATATATATATATATATATATATATATATATATATATATATATATATATATATATATATATATATATATATATATATATATATATATAGTCTAAAGAGTTTTGAATAAAAAATATAAAGAAAAAAAATAAGGTTAACTTATTATAAACTAAGCACTAGCATAAGCCGACTTTTAAAAAGCCTACAATTATAAAAGAGAATTCAACTATAAAAGGATAAAAAAAATAAGAAAAAAACACTTAACTACAATTGTTAAATAGAAAACGGGGTTCATTAGCTGCCTACAATTTAGTTGTTTCGGAGATTTAAAAACAGGAAATGCATAAAAAAAATAATACATAGCTCTCCAGTGGAAAATGCTCCATCCCCAATATGCAACTATATACATATATATTCCAACTATATTAAAAAAACAAAACAGGAGGGAGATAATAAAAAATAAAGTAGTATGGAAGCATATATATATATAAATAATGTGTTTTGATGTTCAACTTCATATATATATATATATATATATATATATATATATATGTATATGTATATATATATATATATATATATATGGCAAGGGGAGATAACTAAAAAAAAGTGGTACTGTAACATATATATATATATATATATATATATATATATATATATATATATATAAACATTTAACATTTATTTTCTACTTCAGGCGGCAGTAGCGAACATGAGTCGAACAGTAAGCGAATATCTGGGTTTGATAAAACAACATTTGGATGTGGAATATAAGATTGTCTGTGAGCCTGCAATAAAAATTAAAGTCAAATGTCATTTTCCGAAATTCTGTTCCACTCTTCCTGACAACGATTTCGCCATCTTGTATTGCAATCTCAACGCCGCCTATCATTATCTGGACAATTTGAAATTGATTCTCGAATTACCGGTGAGTCTCAACAATTTTTTTTGTTTGTTGTTGTTGTTGTTGATTTTTTTTTCATATTCTTTATTAATTCTATAAAAAAATATTATATTTTCTTCTCGCTACTGAAGTATAAGTTAGATTAATTGTTTAATTTTTTTAAATATGTGATAACAATTTTTCAGTTATAACAATATTTTAGTATCCCATTGTGTTCCTTTTATAAGAAAAATGGTAAAATATTAACCTGAACGAGAATTTACAAAAATTATGAATTATTCTTAAAAATTTTCAAATGGTAATCCGGTAGTTTAGATGTAATTAGCTCAAACACACACACACACACACACACATTTCTCCATCTCCATCTCTCTCTCTCTCTCTCTCTCTCTCTCTCTCTCTCTCTCTCTCTCTCTCTCTCTCTCTCTCTCTCTCTGAATTAGTCAGACGATTCCCTATGGGTATTAAAGGCAGAAGCCTTTATGTAGCTTAACTGCTGTAAATATATTTTCATAGCTTGCATATATGTATGTATGTATGTATGTATGTATGTATGTATGTATGGATGGATGGATGGATGTATGGATGGATGGATGGATGCATAGATGGATGGAATCAAAACAAAAATATGAAGACATAAGTTGTCTGCCATTTTTAACGAAATATGTTTTAAAAAAAAATAGACAGAACGACAGACAGAGGGACACATATTTCTGATATTAATATATATTTCAATGTTTGAAAAGAATTTCGTTATTGGACTGTGTATATTTTTATGGTCGAATGTGGCTAATTGATATCGGTAAACCAAAATCGACATTATTCTACGTCTAATGATAAACGTTGTTAGCAATTTAATAACAGCTAAAAAAAAATAGCAAAAGTGTAATTTTTATAAGATTTATTTAACAACTTACAGATGAAATGGTAATGTAGAACCCGCACGATGTCTTATGATTGCTTTTATTTTGCACCGCACATTTTAGCAATTTCCCATTATAACTTACAGCAGACCAAATCTTCAAAACATTTACTTCGCTCAGCTGAACATTCCATGTTGATTAGTTAAAATATTCGTTTTTGTTTTATTGACTGAGAGTCTAATGTGTTTTCTTTTGTTTCTATTGCAGCTTTCCGATTCCGAGTTGGCAAATGTGAATGTGGACAGTCAAGTTGTTGTGCCACAAAACCTTCCATTTCTCTATCGTCGATGGCTCGTCATGCTAATGTTGCATACGTCACTCAATCAAGTCAACTCCATTCAACAAAAACTCACCGAAATATCAAAAGACTTGTTGTAGAAATGTGAATGGACAAATTAATTTTTTTAGAGTAATACAACTAATTATCAGGAGATAAGATGTGATTTTTCTATATATTGTTTATTAAGCGCAGTACGCGCACTAGCTCATGACCTACTTTTGTGAGTTCTGAATAATGAACATATTTTTTTAAAAAAATACGCTTCCATAAGCACACACAACAATGACATATGTTTGTCATTTCAAAAAAGTTGAAGCGTTTCATGCTTCAGATATCATTCTTAAATATAATTTATTTTTATATAAAGTAATTAGAAATATATTTCATTTTTGTTATTTTGTACTAATAAAAATGTTATTTTTGTAATTCGTTTCTCTTATTTATATTTCGACATGTTTATTTTATTTCTTTGCTATTTTATTATTTGCAACTTGCTTTTAAATTAAACGGGGACTGAGCACAGATTTTAAAACCTGTTCATATGTAAATTAAGTTATTCTTATGTTTCTTCTTTTATTTCATATGGCTTTTGCCTCCAATAAATTCAGGGGAATTTTTTTCTGTAATTCTCTTGGCATTAATCAACCTGCCACACACATAATCGATCTGCCCCATATCTAATCGATCTTCCCCACACCTAATCAATCTGCCCCACACCTAATCGATCTGCCCCATATCTAATCGATCTGCCCCATATCTAATCGATTTGCCACACACCTAATCGATCTGCCTATATCTAATCGATCTACCCCATATCTAATCGATTTGCCCCATACCTAATCGATCTGTCCCACACCTAATCAATCTGCTTCATATCTATTCGATTTGCCCTACACCTAATCGATTTGCCCTATACCTAATCCATCTGCCCCATACCAAATCGGTCAGCCCCACACCTAATAGATCTGCCATACACCTAATCAATCTGCCCCATACCTAATCGATCTGCCCCATACCTAATTGGTCTGCTCCATATCTAATCGATCTGCCCCATACCTAATCGATCTGTCCCACACCTAATCGATTTGCCCCATACCTAATCGATCTCCCCGAGCATAATCACGTTGCCATACTGGTTCTTGGTAAACCATCGAAATTAAACAACGTTTAGTCTTGTCAGTACCATATGACTGACTCTATTAGAAGATCAACATCCCTGTAAGAGCTTCAAAAACTCTAACGTTGTCATCTCCCCGCCAGGGGGATGCAACTGGGAACCGCTTGTAAATGTCATACTCCCTCCCTCAGCGGAAGCCGGTTAAACCCGCCTTATTGAAGGCACCTCATACGTTTCTTATTTCGATAAGATTGTAACATTTCAGACTTCAAATATCGATTCGTCAATTAAATACATATCTATATAAAGTTATTCGAAATATCATTAAATAAAAAAAATTTCGGCAATCTGAGTTTTCGTAGGTTGAATAGAAAACATGGCCGTTTGATGCTTACGTACGTGAAAACTTAAAATTGTGAAATCCGAATATAAGAAACGAAATAGTTTTCGATGCAAAAAAAAACGTAATGTTAACGAATACTAATAAAAAAATGAGGTCATTTAGCCTATGTATGTATCAATATATGATATATTTGATGATAAATATACACTCGATTATAAATGTATAAATCCGATGGTAAATATACATCCGATGATAAATATGCATCCGATAATAAATATGCACCCATTCATAAATATAAATCCGATTATAAATATACATCCGGTTGTAAATATTAGATTGGTACAAAAATAATGTATTTTGATGATCAACTTCAAAAGATCATAACTCCTTTCATTCAGAACTTTATTAATCGAAATGAGAACCGTTAGAATCGACACATTTTTGCCAACGAGAAACAAGTTTGTTTATCTCATTTGCATAAAAATCCAGAGTTCTGGAAGTGAAGAAATCATTTATGGCCGATTCAGTATCATCTCGGCTTTTGAAACATTGTTCACGCAGGAAGTTGTCGAGATGCTTGAAAAAGTGATAATCGGTGGGCGAGAGGTCCAGTGAATATGGCGGATGAGGCAAATTATAATAACAACAACAACAACAGCAACAAACAAACAGACAAACGCAAATAAACAAAGGGAAAGTAACTCCCCCAACGTTGAGGTAATCGTAACAATCAAATACAACATAATGCTCCATGTGGCAATATCTTTTCCTTTCTTGAAACCATTGAATGGTTGAAAGCGGCAATTGAAGAACATATTCCCACACGTAAGTTCTATAGCAAACCCCATTCTCAAAGGCAGCACGCAGACTGTAGACTTATCCGACATAAATCCAGTACAAATAGACAAAAGTATATAGAAGCTAGAGTAATTGTAAGAAAATGGCCACAGTCAAGAAACACGTACACAGAACCCCCCCCAAAAAAAAAAACACATTGAAGTGCAGAAATTAGGAATTCGAAACTTCTGAAAATCTATAACAGTGTAGTAAATAATGGGTAATCAACAATACCCTCACTATCGAACAATCTTGAAGTTGTTTGCACGGCAACCCAAGAGGGTAAATATGATTGCCCGTCGGTTTGCCTCCAACTCTACTTTGGACCCAGCAAACCACTCCCTCCCAGATTTTCTTCTGCGGGTAGAAACCATACTACATGATCTGAAAATCATCCCTTCTTAAGTACATGATATCATAAAAAATCTAAACACCTCAAAAGCATGTAGATCTGATCTCATCTCTGCTATACTATTTAAAAAATGCTCCGCTGATGTTACTCCTGTTCTCTCCAAACTTTTCAACAAATGCCTTAATGAATCTTGCTTTCCTGACTGCTGGAAAATTGCTTCTGTGCTACCAGTTTACAAGAATTCTGGCGAAAGAACTGACCCATTAAATTATCGCCCCATTAGCCTCTTCCTTCTTTTCGCCAAAATATTTGAGTCCAAAATAAATGAAGCTCTAGTTCACAGCTACTAAACTTCTATATAGGTTTAAGTAAACCCGTTCTACTACAGATATCTTTACTGTAAACTCTGAACGTATATACCATGCATTGGATAAAGCAGGGGAGGCTACGGCAGTTGCCCTAGATATATCTAAGGCCTTTGACAAGGTATGGCACGATAGTCTTCTCAGGAAAATCAGATCCTATGGTATTACTCGGCGAATACTTAACACAATTAAATCCTTCTTGAATAAGAAAAGAATCCGGGTTGTCTTCGATGGTCGTATGTCAAAACAATATAAATGCAGGTGTATCTCAAGGGTCGATCCTTGGATCTTTATTATTTTTAATATTCATAAATGATCTCCCTGATAAAATTGTCTCTGGGATGGGTATATTTGCTGACGACACAACGCTCTATAAGAGACATGCGAGGAAAACGAATGAACATGTATGCAAGGGAATGACCGAAATCCTAGAGGAAGACTTCCGGTCTGTGGTGAAATGGGGACAGAAATAGATGGTCACATTCAATGCTGCCAAGACTACGTTTCTTTCCTGTAATAACTAAAAGAAACCTTCTCAACCATTAATAGCCATGGCTAATGGTACATTACCTGAAAGTATTTCTTTCAAACTCCTTGGCTTAACATTCACGGGGAACATGAGTTGGAGCAGATACATTGAAGGTCTTCCTAAGGCTGTTGCAAAGAATGTGCTCTCTCTCTCTCTCTCTCTCTCTCTCTCTCTCTCTCTCTCTCTCTCTCTACCGTGATAGAAAGTTACTTACGCCTTAGAGTATATACAGTAGTATGTAGAGTAGGCTTCAGCCGCTTTCCCATCGACGAAATGTTGCGCCCCTTTTCCTGTTTTACAAGTATTTTAATGGTGGATGCTCCGACGAACTATAAGCTCTTGTGCCACCTAGGTGGAAATACATCCGACAAACCCGACAAGCAGCAAAATCCCACCCCTACACAGTAGAAATCCTTAGATGCAATAAAGCCTTCTACTTTAATAGTTTCTTCCCTGGAACTGTTAGACTTTTGGAATTTCCTTCCGGGTGTCTGCTTCCCTGACTATACTGACATGCAAAAGTGTAATTTGAACAGACATCTTGCTGCTCAACTCCCTACTTAGTACCCTTACAACTTATGTTCCAGATAGTACCCCCCCCACATCAAAGTGGCACTATGCCTTGTTTGGGATAAAAATGCAATAAAAAAAAAAGAATTGCTAATAAAAAATTAAATTAAAAGAACAATAGATCTTACATTTAAACGCGTAAAATCCTGCATAAGATTTGATGGGGTGTCGTAGCTCGGTAGGAACACATCAGACTGCGATTGGGTAGTTACGAGTTTGATCCTTGTAAAAAGTTTAGCCATGCTGACGACGGGTGATACTCAGAAACGTGTGTGCACGTAAAAAAAATATTTATAAGTAAAATATATGTATATATAATTAATTTTATTCATTAAATATTTGAATATTTAATGAATAAAATAAAATTAATATATATATATATATATATATATATATATATATATATATATATATCACGTTGACACACCGATTCTCGCCAGATCACCGAAGTTAAGCAACGATGAACAGTACCAGATGGTATGTACCGCGCCGAATCGTAGAAGTATTCATGTTGGTATCTGGGGACGCATCAATTCCTTAAGAATTAGAAGGAAAAACTCTGATGTAAAAACCTGCGGTCTACTGTATCCTTTGTCTTTTGTCATTTATTTACACCGACAAAGATTAGCAGTAATACCAAAAAGTGTGGTTAGTTCTGCACAAAGCATCCACCACTATAAACAAATATCTGGATTTCCGAACAACTTAGTTCTTGTGGCGGAACCTCATACGTCGAAATCGGCGGGAGAGTACATTATATATATATATATATATATATATATATATATATATATATATATATATATTTGATATCTCAAAAACTAGAGTGATAGGAAAGCCTTCAAAAAATATCTTAGTGACCCCTGAAGGTTGAACCGTCTTTATGATCTGCAGACCCACCCTCAAACCCACGGTTCGAATTCTTGTAATGCAAAGCCAACCCTCTTTTCCTTAGTAGAGAAAAGGAAGCATGTTTTCAACACCCGAAGAAGGTCGCAGGTTGCAACGACCGAAACGTTGTGCTAATAACACCCAAGATGAGAATAATAGTCCGATTAATCAACATAACACAAGCATTCACATCGCATCTCAAAAATTCAGAATTGCACTTAAAAAAACAGGTTAATCTAAACACGGCTTTGTTATATTTCTCTAAATTCAGTATTTTAGCCATCATACAAAAATGGACCTCTTACAATGTAAATTGGAACAATTATTAAAACTTAAAATTGGACAACAGCAACATTCAGAGGAAAGACAATAACGCACAGAGATATTGTTTTTTAAAAAAAAAACCCTACTCCCCCATAATATTTTAAAAATATATTTTTTACTGTTGTTTAAAAACAGATTAAATCGATTTTTCTAAGTGCTTGCTTTCTACCTAGCTGGATAAATTTTTAGTATTTTAAGCAACCAAACCAAACCAGGATGGTTTTAGTATTATTAAGCAAACAAACCAAACCAGGATGGTTTTAATCGTAGCATTATTACAGCGTTTACTAAGTTAAAAAAAAAATTGGTAGCGTTGAGTGTTACGTGAGAACAAGAAAAAAAATGTCTCGATAAATATGTTTACTTTCACGTATTTAAAAAAAAAAATTTTATATATAAGAACGAGACTTCGTTGGTTTAGCCATGCTGCGCGCCGTTACCCAGGAGAGTTCATTCGGGAAGCAATAGCTCTAGAACCACTTCAAAATTAGCGAAGACGCTCGGGAGATCTGCTGAACACATGGTTATACACCATCAAAGCCGAACCTTGCTCCTATACACATGTCTACGGTGTCCATCGCTAGTCCTAGAACTGGATGCCCATAACTATTTTGGCCGCTGCGGACCACCGTGTATGATCTGTGTTCATCCGGATGCTGTGTGTCCTATGGGAGGAGCCGGCTCAAACCATCTTGGTTTGGTTTGGTTGCTTTGTTTTACAGCATATCAACCCTTTTCGGGTTATTTAATGCCGAATCCAATTATTTTGGAAATAGTATTTATGTTGCATCCAGTTATTTTGTAGAAGGTTTTTATTCTCCAAGCTCTTTGTATCTTCAATCGCTAGTTTGTAGTGTTTGGTTTGGTTGTTTTATAGTGGATTTTTTGTTCCCTGCCCTGCAAAACATGAATGAGTTTTGCAATGGGAGAGGAAAAAGGGTTACAGTATTAATGTTTGGTACATTTTAAGTTAGGAAACTAGTCAAAAAGTGAAGGAGATAGAAAGAGAAAGGGGAAATGGGAAGAAGGAAAAAGGGGAAAAGATGGGTGGTTGTTTTTTGTTTTTGGTTTTGCAGAACATAGTTAAGTTTTGCAAAAGTAGCAAAACAAAAAATATCAGTGTTAGGTGCATTTCGTCTCAGGAAGCCAATATCTTCAGACAGCCTGATCTGGTAGCACCAATTCAACCCACCCTGAGTAAATGTCGCTTCAAGTCAGTCAAGTTTTCAGCTGCCAGTTCCAGATTCCATGTTCCTTTATAATCAAGTGCATGGTATTGTCTTGATAAGGATTAATGACTTGAGTAGATTGCCAGGTTAATTTATCTATATAGCATTCTACTTGTTCCTTCCTCAGTTAGTCCGTACATTACGCTTTAAAAGAGGCCAAACACAATTTTTAAAGACCAAACTGTTTTTTGTTTTTTAAGGGCTAATTTCGCGTAATTTGGCTTTACAAAAGGCTAATCATGGCAACCCTGAGCAAGAACATGAGATTTTACTCCCTTTGATGTAGCCTCGTTTTCAAATATTATTATAATAATATATGATCGTTGTTGTAATGGTATGAGAAGCTCATAGCAATTTCGACCTGCAGTGGTTTTTGAAAAGAATGATTAACGGATTAAGGGTCAAGTGATTGACTTTAGCAAATGAACGGAATCACTTGATTTCGATAGCAAGGGGTTTGTACTTGTATTTTGCTAGTATTTACTTGCTTCTTATTGCAGAAAGATGTAGCACAAAGCCTTAAGGTGGGTGCAAGCCGCCCCCTTCAATGTGTACATAGTTTAATCGTAGCACTAACCAAATAAGAACGTTTATTTAAGCTGTGCGTTTAACGATTTCAAATGTCATTTAAAATTTCAGCCACACAGACTGATGTAAATCTATTTAAGAGTAGTGCGTGACAGAACAACAATTATATTTCAAACTTGTCTTTAACAGATCGACAAAAATTATATTTATCATTTTAGCATGACAAACCGACGAAAATGCTATAACAGATGAATGAAAATTATATTTTAAATTTAAACGTAGCAGACAAACGTAAATTATATTTAAAATTGACAGACGTATGTTATTCCAAATTCAAGCATAACAGACAGACATAAATGTTATTTTAAACGTAAATATCGAAGACGAAGTAGATGCTATTTAAATTTTAAACGTAACAGACGGACATAAATGCTATTTTAAATTTAAACGTGATAGACAGACAAACGTAAATGCTATTTTAAATGTAAATGTGAGACCGACGAAAATGCTATTTCAAATGTAAGCGTGTCAGCCCAACATAAATACTATTTAAACTTTGACGTGACAGACAGACTTAAATGGAATTTCAAATTTAGACGTGACAGACCAAAGTAAATGCTATTTGAAATTTATGCGTCGAAGAACAACGTAAAAGCTATTTCAAATTTAAACGTGACAGACTGACGTAAATATAATTTCAAATTTAAATGTGATAGATCGCTGTTAATGTTATTTCAAACTTCAACGTGACAAACCGACGCAAGTGTTATTTCAAATTCAAACGTGACAAACAGACTTAAATGCTATTTCAAATTTAAACGTGACAGACACGCGTAAATGCTATTTGAAACGTAAACCTTGAAGAGATCGACAAAATTACTATTTAAATTTAAAACAGGAAAGCCCGACGTAAATAATATTTCAAATTTTGAACGTGACAGACAGATTAAATGCTATTTAAGATGCAGGCGTGACAGACCGGCGTAAATGCTATTTCAAATTTAAGCGTGACATAATTATTTCAAACTTAACCGTGACTAACCGTCGTAAATGCTATTTAAGTTTAAACGTGACAGACAGATATAAATGCTATTTCCAATTTAAACGCGACTATTACAAACTTAATCTTGAGAAATCGACGTAAATGTTATTTCAAATGAAACGTGACAGACAGACTTAAAGGTTATTTCAGATTTAAACGTGACAGACAAACTTAAATGTTATTTCAAAGTTGGACGTAACAAACAGATTTCATGTGAAACGCGACAGACAGACAAAAAATATATATTCATAACTAAAACGTGATGGATCAACAAAATATGTCTGTCAACTTTTAGTACGATGGCACAACAATTATATATAAAACTTATGCTTAAAAACTCTGCGAAAATTATATGTAACACTTAAATGTGACAGACCGACAGAAATTATATTTTGAAGATATGGCCATTTAATCTTTTATTTCAAACTTGAGATTTGACAAACATCTGGGCAGGAGCTGCTAGAAAGGACTTATCCTGCCTTGATAGAGTTCAAAATAGACTTCGTAGCCTTATGAGGAATGTCCTTTTCTCTTCCCTGGAACCTCTTTCTCACAGAAGAGATGTTGCGAGTTTGTCTCTGCTTTATCTTCATTTTCATGGCAAGTGCTTGGCTGAGCTCCATTCTATGATCCCCCCTCGCCAAACTTTCACAAGAAACACCCGTCTAGCAGAAAACACTAACACTACTTTCCCCCACTCTTTATCTGTGCCTAAACCTAAGCGTAGATTCCATGAGCAAAGCTTCTTTCTTAGAACTGCACGCCTATGGAATTGTCTTCCGTTTTTCTGCTTTCCAGCTGACTACAATATGGTCGTCTTCATGTCTAACGTAAACAAGTTTTTGATGAGCCATTCCATATAAGTTAATAAATTTACCGAATCTCCAATACTAACGGTTACTATATTGTCCAATTTCTATTGTACACTCTTTAACCCTTATCCTCGAGTGACCTCTTGGCTTTGATAAGTGGTTATACCTATGTAAAAAAAAAAAAACTTCTGCGTGATATATGATAAAGTAAGCGTGGAATTTCCTCGGGATGTTGTTTGTCATAATTAGTTATGATTCATTTTGACTGCTAAATTACTACTAATGAGAGAGAAATCAGTTGCGGTTTATTTAAACTAAATACATAAATTCTTCAATGGTGAGATTTTGACAAGCGTATGAAACCAGTTGAGCCAAACTCGAGTTTTTTTTATATTTATTATTATTATTATTATTATTATTATTATTATTATTATTATTATTATTGTTGTTGTTGTTGTTGTTGTTGTTGTTGGTATTATTATTATTATTATTATTATTATTGTTGTTATTGTTATTGTTATTATTATTATTATTCCACCTTAAACAAGGCACAGAATCACTTAGTCGTGAAAGGCTGCTATTTGAGACCAGATTTGCAGGGATACTATTTAGGGAGTTGGGCAACGAGATGTCTGTTCACATTACACTTGAAGATTTGCATGTCAGTGCAGTCAGAGAAGCAGGTGCCCTGGAGGGGATTCCAAAGTGCAGCAGCCCGAAGTAAAAAGCTGTTCATGTGGAAGGCTTTACAGCATCTAGGGATGCTTGACAGTGTGAGGATGGGATTTTGTTACTTGTCGGGTTTGTCGAAGGTATTGTCGTCGAGAGGTATTAGTGTTGAAATACCTGGCATAATGATGCCACGTTTCGGCGATGGGACAGAGGTTGGTGTTTAGTTGGTAATGCAAGACCTATTAGGTTGGCGAATTTTTTTAACCCTTTCTAGGAGCGAAATGAATTAAATAGCCGTAAAATGCCCTAAATAAGAAGAGTTGTACCATAGCACGGTCCTATCAAGAAATTTATAACTTGTCCTTTTAACGTTCTTCTTAAGAATGTTCAAAATCCAGAAGATTGTCTGTGGCTTTTAATCCGTTGTGGCTTTGTTCGCACAAGACATAAAAAGAAAACACGTACAATTTTGTGTTGTGTTTTAAAGGTTTTTTTCTTCTATCTTGATATTCGAGAAACATGAAGGAAGATTCTATCGCCAGTTCATTGAGACCTTAGTTAATAGGCATCTACGAGTGTCTCTGTGTATATGTGTATATGTTTATATGTATCGATTTTTTTACTTTCCTTTGGGGAATTTAAAGTTACAGGGTGGAACAATAAAGTTGTCGCCCTAAAGAAAACAACACTACAGATTTATTTAAAACTTTTATTGAATAAATAAATTCAGGTAACTTGATTATGTAGTACAGTTTACATCTATTCAATGTAGCCGCCTTCAGCTTTACGAGTCTGGAAGTGGAAGAAGGCTTTTTTCCAAAAACGCCAGTGGAAGCTCGGCGAATACTTGGCAGATGGCGGAAATCAGGCTGGTTTTGGTGTTGTGAGGGGTCATGTTGGTGATGTTCAAACGAAGTAGTCCGCCAGGGGGGAGGGGGTCCAGTAGGAACAGGATACAAAGTCGTAACACTCCTTCTGAAGCCAAGCCTGGGTCTCTTTGGACTTGTGGACCGGCGCCAAGTCCTGCTGCCACACCCAGGGTCTGCCAGCGGCCACCTGATTGCACCAGACGATCACCACACTCTTCACTACATCCAAGTATACTTTGGTGTTGACCTTCAAGCCAACTTTAAAGATGTGAGGTGGCATGATGTGGCCCTCACTTGAAACCACACTAAAGACCATAACCGTGGCCAGAAACTTTATTTCATCACTCTGAGGCACATCCCTGTTATTCGTGGCAATCGAGCGATACATTTTGAGAATGCTGGCAATGGTCCCGTTGCCATAACTTGGATCGGTAGAGAGTTGTAAAGCGGCGCATCCACGATCTTGCTCGTTAAACATAGTGTCACTGTCAGACATGATAGAAGGCTCGGATGGCACTTGGGATTTGTACACAACTGGATGGTCTGCTACAAACAAAAAGGGTTTTCATCGAAAGAAAATGGAAATAGGGCGACAATTTTATCGTTCCATAATAATATACAGCCTTCTATTTGAAATTCAAATATTTCAGATTTGTATTGAATTCGGTCGATAATCATTGCTTGATTTTAATCAAAATTGAAATACCGGTTCTAGACATAGAAGAATTATATATTGACTTTAAGCTTCGTCAGAAGAAATAAAAGTGGGGCTTCTTTATAGGGAATTAATTATCCCAAGACATACATATATATATATATATATATATATATATATATATATATATATATATATATATATATATATATATATTGGGATAATTAATTCCCTATAAAGAAGCCCCACTTTTATTTCTCATCAGTGCGAATAAACGAGCAACTACCTCAAGCCAGGATCAGTACCCGACCGCCCAAACGACAGTCGGAGCTTCTAACTGCTGATATATATATATATATATATATATATATATATATATATATATATATATAGAGAGAGAGAGAGAGAGAGAGAGAGAGAGACAGAGAGAGTCAGCCACATACAGCTCTGTTTCGCGGTTTCACAGCTCATCAGTGCGGCTAGAAAGGCACATGCCTCAAGCCAGGATCGAAACCCGATCGCCCAGATGACAGTCAAGGATTCTCACCATTTCGCTATACGAATGTTGTTCTGTGGGTAATTAATTAACGATGTTTTTGACATCGTCCAAATGCCTCCGCTCGATTTGTTTACACAAAGAGCGTCGCTTAACACGCTAATGGTAGTTGGTATATCACTTCCCATTATGCTCAACCCAAGATAGGAAGCATAATAGTCATCCACATACGGATATACAGTACTGTTTCGCTGTTTCACAGCTCATCAGTCCGGCTAGATAGGCAGCTGTCTCAAGCCATATATATATATATATATATATATATATATATATATATATAAAGAACTCGGTCCTTATTGTTGAGTACTTTAAAGTTGAAATGAAAGTCAGTCACTTAAGCTCGCTGATTCAAATCATTAGATCACTCTGGGCGGATGTTACGACATTTAAAAATAAATGTTTAAATTTCAACGATATTTCTCGCGGTTGAGGTTGGCCGTGAGGTTTGTTCCTTGCTAAAAGAATCAGAAATAGCTTCGTGGCTTATTGTTGAGCACTTTAAAGTTGAAATGTAAATCGGTCACTGAAGCTCGCATGATGTCATGGTGTGTGTTATGGCAGGTTAATATAATTCAGAGGTGAAACATCCAATGCATTTAACGGGGTTCATGAAAGAGTGTTCAGTAGCAAGGTAGAACAAGATATATTTTTTTTTTGTTTTTACGTAAACATTTGAGTATCGCTACACATTCATGAGTATGTTTCCGTAAACTCGTTTTAACTAACTAGATAGTTCAGCAGGCGATATCGCTTGTATAAAAGTTAATTCCTTATTGTTTTATAGGCTTTAAGAGCTTTTTAAGTCTGTGACACTTTTAAAAAATAAGAAGAAAACGTCTCAATCTGTAAAGTTTTAAAAGAGAAAAAACATGGATGGAAATGTATCGAAGCGATATAGAAAGGGAAAAGGAAAAATAAAGAACACATCTCATTATGGGAATAGATCAAGGGTGAGAAGTGTCTGACTTGCTACTTGATTTCTCAGTTCCTCTAGTTTTTTGAAATGCATTCGTCCAGAAGTTTTACTATATACATATAAATACACATATCTCTTTAGTATGGTGGCAGATTGAAATATTCGTAAGTGGACACAAAAGTTATGCAACATGTTCTGTTCGACGAATTAATTATACTCGTCTTGTGACATTTATTCTTCTAGTGCATATATTAGTGTTACGACGATTGATCGGAATCGGATTAGGGAACAAGAAATTCGGAACTGTGGGCTATTGCAGTATCGGAATCGAAAAATATATGCCAGAAACGACTGCTTCAATTGTATTTTTATTTGATTTTATTTAAAGCAAAATATTCCATTGCTGGTGGCCTTGTCGGTGGGGCATTAGAATACGCCGACTGCCCCCCCCCCCCCGCCAGAGGGTAAAAGTCCCTCAATGGGGGTTCTGGATATGACCTTAAACTATATCCAGTGGTGAGGCCCAGCTTGTGGGCTTTGGGGAGTGTGGAGCCACCCTTTAATTGCCATTGCTCCCAGGTCTACTCTGACCCGGAGTGGTAGTACCTGTTAGGGTCCCAACTTTGGGTTAAATAGAAACCGACGTGAAAACAACAAATATATTCTATTAAAACACTTTTTCTTCAAAATCTTTGGATTCGGCATTAAATAACCCGAAAAGGGTTGATATGCCGTAATACAAAAACAATCAACCACCCAATCCATTGCTGGTAATAATGATAAAATAATAAATGTTTATTGATTTTTAAATACCAGTAAAGCTAAAATCTATAGATCATCCTGCCCAAGTGTATTTTTTTTTTACGTTTGAGAAAATATCTGCACATTTCACATGTTTTTTTGTTGTTTTTGTTGTTGTTTTTGTTGTTGTTGTTTTTTTTTTTTTTTTTTTGTTGTTTTTTAAGGTAATCGGAAAAAAGAGCAACTTTGTAGTTATATGTTATAGATGTATAAAAACTCGGAATCGGTAATTGTATCAGAATATGGAAAAATATTGGAATCGTCCCACACTAATATATATATATATATATGTGTGTATGTGTGTGTGTGTGTGTGTGTGTGTGTGTGCGTGTGTGTGTATATATATATATATATATATATATATATATATATATATATATATATATATATATAAATTATTTCAACCAATAATAGACAACTTTTAACAACATGCTAAGAAGAAGATGGACTAAAATAAGAACTAACTTTTAAAACAGGCGGAAAAAAGAGATATCTGCCTCAATACAAAAACGCTAGTTTATTTTGGTGTCTTTAAACCCCCACCCTCACCCGCAATATTTTACTGATGAGGAGACTTTGTTGAAATATAAAAAATCTTTTTATCAAATTATTGTTCAAGATATATTGTCTATTTCAATAAAACATCGTTTCCGAAACGATCGCACAAACTATTGATTTTGTTTGATTTTTCCTTTTGAAACTGAGTTTCAATTAAAAAATCATGAATCATTCTACTGAATATTAAAATATCTCTAGGATATCTGTACCTATCGAGCTTATTATATATTTGCATTACGGCGAGCATTGTTTTATCTTTTAATAGTATTAGTACATTTACTAATACATTAAAGTAAACTCTGCTCTTTAGATTCTAGGTCTATTTCCCCCAATATATATATATATATATATATATATATATATATATATATATACTAGACTACCCGTGACCCGTTGGGTCAGTATGTTATATTAACTATGGAATTCATGTATTAGCGTGACACTTGTGACATAAAGAAAGATTTTTTTTTTTACATAACAGAAACATTTTTATGAAAGTATATTAAAATAAAAAAAAATAATATAGATAGATTTATATGAGTCGTTCTGTTTATTATAACTGATTACTTTTGAAAAAAAAAGTTACAGTTACTGAATTATAAGTGGTTGGCCATACTTATAGGTAAATATGCACTGAACAGATACTATAATACGTATTATAGTTAAATTCAATTTTGATATATCTGCTTTTTTTTACATCGTTCATTTCTGTATTACGTTTAAGTTATTTTAAACCCCACTCTTCCCATGTTAAAAAATAATTTCGAAATAATAATGTTAATATTTCAGCGTCCCAATTTTTCTTTTGTTTTGTTTTGTTGTTTTTTTTCGCGTTTAAATTATCCAAATAAACAATTATTAATACTGTCTGCTTTTATTTTTACGTCGTTCATTTCTGTATTACGTTTAAGTTATTTTAAACGTCACCCTTCCCATGTTAAATAATAATTTCGAAATAATAACGTTAATATTTCAGTGCGCAGGTCATGCGCGCATGCGCAACCGGATGTCATAAACCGGAAAGTGGGTTACATACATCGTTACAAGATCATTTGAGTTTTATAATTATATGGATATATATATGTTGTTGTTGTTTTTTTTGTTTTGTTTTTTTGTTGTTTTTTGGGTTTTTTTACCTACAGCTAATGTTTCATGCTTTCGCAATCATTAGGGTAAGAAGTAATAATTACTGCTGGTCTAGAGATTCGATTCCTGCTACAAAATCACCTTTTACTACATTTTCTAGGACGTTAGACCTAAACCATAATGGAATGATACTCATAAGTAGGACTGTGACAACAGCATATTCTTTTCGTTGTTTTGACTCTTGAGTATATATCCGTTAATATCTTATATGTTTTTATTTAGGCTGATGTGGTTCTCGCTTGATTTACTGTGCCTTACTGTGTCGGATATATACATGAGAGTCAAAACAATGAAAAAAATATTCTGTTGTCAGAGCACCACTCATAAGCCTAATGGGGGTTGGGAGAAAGTTTATAATTATAGAACCACATATTTTTATATAAAAAAATCAAATAAAACAACATGTAAACATATTTCAACGACACTTAGCCACCTCCCACCTTTTTGTCCTACACCCCCATCCACCCCAAAAAATAATGAAATATTTGACAATTTCGTACATATACCACGAAAAGAGGTTAACTTATATCCGGTTTTGCGTTTCCATTTTAATTTTTTATCTTATTATTCCCGGCGAAAAACGCAGGGAGTATGAAATGTTGAATAAGAAAAAAGAATTAGCGGGCTGCTCGGCGTTGCCCGGTCATAAGATACGTTTAAACATATTTTAACTCATGCAGATTACGTATCTGTTATTATATTTTATCAATTTTTATATTAAACCTAATATATATTAGTGAAATCAAAATTAATCTCTACAGTTATATAAATGCAACTTTGTCTGTGCGTGTCTGTGTGTGTGAGTGAGTTCCTTATTGACTCCGAAACGGCTCAACAGATTTACTTTAAAATTAACAGAACTTTAGTGTATAAGACTAGGAGTGATCTTAGTTAAATTTTGTTTCAGAATACCCCTGATAATTACCGATAATCGATAATCGAAACCGTTATTTTAATTTACATATCATGGGTAAAGCCATTTTTTTCATGTTGACGCTAAGCAACAATGATAGAACAACACGCCGTGAAAATTCTATTGTGAGTAAGTTGATAGTGTGTTTTTTGTTTTGTTTTGTTTGTGTTTTTTTTTTGTATGACGTGGTCTGTGGGTTCAAACCCCGCACGTAAATTTCTTAATATTTTTGTTTCGTTAGCTGAAAAGAAGTTTATATAAAATAATTTTCTAAAAGAAACAGTAGTTTTTCTAGGGCGCAATGTAGAATAACATATTTTGGACTAAGTCATAGCATGGAGATATGTGAAGCTTTCTCTCGGGTGAAAATATAGGAGTGTGAAATAATCGTTGATTATCATTCAATCCCGGACAACGTCGGGTTTCCCTGCTAGTATATATATATATATATATATATATATATATATATATATATATATATATAGAGAGAGAGAGAGAGAGAGAGAGAGGGGGATGGATCGATATATAGATAGATAGATAGATAGATAGATAGATAGATAGATAGATATAGATAGATAGATAGATAGATAGATACAGATAGATAGATAGATAGATAGATAGATAGATAGATAGATACATAGATATAGATATATATATATATATATAGAGAGAGAGAGAGAGAGAAAGAGATAGATAGATAGATAGATAGATAGAGATAGATAGATAGATAGATAGATAGATAGATAGATAGATAGATAGATAGATGAATTTACCTGTCATATCTTTTTAAAAGATGGAATCGCCTGTTCGTCGAAGACAAGGTTCAAGCAAACAAGAAAGTAAGAACGGTCCACATAGTTTTATAAATATATAGACATATATTGAATTGACAGCATCGTTTTATCCTTCAAACGCCATCAATCATCACTATGAGCTTACGTATATAAACGAACAAATATATGTGTGTGACTGCGTTATATTTAGCTTAATAATGTTCATTACATTGATGATGCTGTTTCTTGGCTAATGTTAGTAGATGATCTGTGCATTTCTAAATCGTTCCATTTTTAATTACAGAAAAGTGGATGTTAATTACATTATGCTCATACGGTCGCATATGTTCAACTAGACGAATGCAATAAATGGGACTAAGTTTCGTATCATATTTTTGGCTCTTAGCAAAACAATGGTTGCTAGTAAAAAAATTTTTATTTCACGCTGATATGTCACTGTTCTGTCCTAAAGTGGGGTTAAACCCTCAGCAAAACGGACATTACAAATTAAAATGTCGAGTAAACACCCAGGACACTTACGACCTAGGACACTTATGACCGGGACACTTACGACCTAGGACACTTATGACCGGGACACTTATGCCCGGAACACTAATAGCCAAGACACTAATGGCCTAGTACTTGTTAGTTGTGTACATATGATCAATCTCGTAGGTTTTGTTTTGTTTCTTTTGAGAAAATACTGGATTCAACATTAAATAAGTCGGAAATGTGTTGCAGAACAACATAACTAAACCAAGCACGAAGATATAAAAAAAACTTGAAGCGAAGAAACTTTTTCCCCCAAAATAACTGGATTCGGCATTAAATAATTCGGAAAGGGTTGATATGCCGTAAAACAAAACAATCAAACCGCACTAAAATCTTCTTCTTCTTCTTCAAATTTTTTGTTCATAGAAGAAGATTTTAGTGCGGCTTGATTGTTTTGTTTTACGGCATACCAACCCTTTCCGAATGGGCTAGCGTCATGATCATAAAAAAGAATGTTTGGTTAACAGCGTTTCCAATTTACCGGTTTTCCCGCTAGATCTGGAGATTTAGTTTGGAATATAGCGGATAAATTTTGAATCTAGAGGCTAGCCATTTTTGTTTGTTTGTTTGTTTGTTTGTTCGTTTTTGTTTTGTTTTTTTGTTTTGTTTTTTTGTTTTGTTTTTTTTTTTCTCTCCAAAATTTGGAGACTTCGTTTGCTAATAAGGCTTGAAGAATTTCAAAGCAAATAAAAATACAAACAAATATTAATTATTTGTGGATATATGCCCACCAGACAGCGACCAGGTTAAGACGGGCAAAAAAATGTTCAGTGTTTTAATGCTCAATTGTAAATTTTCTCAGAGACACCGTATAGACGTTTATCAAGTAGGTGCTGTGTGAATATTTCAAATTATAAAAATAAACACTTGATTAAAATATTGTTGCAGTACAAAATTAAACATGTGTTTACATTATCATTACTACATTAGTGAATGCAATAGTGCATGCAATATTAACGCAATATTAACGCATTAATGAGTAAAGGTGTCTTCAGAAAGTGTTTTGGAAGCAGATCTATGGTCTCCTCTTGCCAAACTTTCACAAAAAAACACCCAACTAGCTACAACCACTATAAACGATTTGCCCCATTCTCAAACTGCGCTTAAATTTAAACGCAGATTCCATGAACAAAGCTTCTTTCCCAGAACTGCCCGCCTGTGGAACACTGTTCTGCTGTCCTGCTTCCCAGTGGAATACAACATGATAACCTTCAAATCCAATGAAAACAAATTTTGTTGAGCCGTTCCCATAAATAATCAAATTCTACCCAACTTATACAATTAATATTGATTAACCCTTATCCTAGAGTGGCTTTTGTGCCTTGATAAGTGGTGACTCCCAAGTTAAAAAAAAAATTAGTACCGTATATAATCTCATACATAGATGTTTTAAAACTGCATCCAATATTCGTGTTTTTTGTTGTTTGTTTTTGTTTTTTGTTTTTTTTTGTTTTTTTTTGTTTTGTTTTTTCGCCATTCGCAGGGGAGGGGGAAAAAGAATGTAACCCCTGTGAATAGCGAGGGAATATTATATTTTTATATTAATATGCATGCCTGCTGTGTAGCAGAGCGATATTTTGGCTGCGGGATTTCAATCTCGCTGGCGAGAACAAACGATAGTTTTTACCTACAAAAACAGACATAGCACTCACTACAGACTCGATTGTCGCGAAGACTCACAAACATACTCTCGGCGCTACAATCCGCAAGCACACCGTCGATACGACACACTCAACTCGACGACATGCAAAAAAAAACACAATGAACAACTACAAACTTATTACAGATATTTATGTCCACAACTTCCTTTCATCCGCCATTTATAACACTTATAACCACATTTTTAGCCTATTTACAATGCCTCCCCACGGGATAAAGTTAGACACCAGGGTCGTTTTTTTAATGTGGAGAAAAGAAACAAAAAATAAAAATTGTCTCAGTCGTGAAGGATTTCTCCTCCACTAACATAAAACAAGAAATTGAAGTGTAGCATCTGAAGAACAGATACTGCACTTTGATCTTGACCAACCACATTTTATCATGCATGTTAACCGTCAACGTGGTATTTGGTAAAATCCAAAAGACGAAACCGTCGTCTAAAAATTGCCCTACTTAGTCCCGGAGTCACGCCACAGTTTCACAGTAGAAGTCTGACAACGAGGAATTCTTAATGCTTCCTGGCCTCTTTCGGACACAATTAAAGGGACACTTGGTCTTTTCAATGAGATTAAAGTGTAGTATTTGTTCTAATACTACACTTCACCTTTTCTGTCCTCAGCCAGTGAAGGAGAAATTCATTTTAGACTGAGGCAATTTTTATTTTTGTTGCTGTCAAGAGTGTCCCTTTTTGAGGAGCATGATTTTCCCCACAATAAAATCGGCCTTGTGTCTAGCTCTGCCCTCGTGGAGAGGCAAGTAAACAGGAACAATCATCGATACTCATAACTACTGCCACGCATGAATCGCCTCTCGACACGCTCAACGACGTTATTACCACAAAATTGTGGCAATTCAAAACATGGGACAAGCACGTACACACTTCTTCAATCAACAGTGTTTGTTTCTGTATATATTTGGTTGTCCTGGTATGTAATCGCGTTTGTTTATTCACTAATTGAGCAGTCGCCCGCCCACAAAGATTCATTAATTTCATAATCTACGATTCACAGTTTGTTGTATTCGAATTCTACGAAAAGTGTTGAGTTTAATGACATACTTTTTTGTTTCCGGTTTGTGTTGTCGTGAATCAACATATATTCGCCATTCATTAAAATAAAAGGGTCGCTTATGACAAAGAATAAAAACATCCCAATTTGTTTGTTTTATTTGTGTGTGTGTGTGTGTGTGTGTGTGTGTGTGTGTGTGTGTGTGTGTGTGTGTGTGTTTCTTACTTTCTTTGTGTGGTGGGAAGATTATTATAGGGGTAATTCCTAATTATTTGCCTTTTCACGAAGGCAAGGTTAGATAGACATAATGTCGAGCTATTTTCTTATTAAAAGAATAGTGAGGTAACTAATGATTTATCTATATATACATAAAAGCGAAAATGTGTGTATGTATGTGTGTCCGCTTTTTCTGTATGTCAACAAAAGGCTTTTTTCAGAGAAGCGGTCGCTCGCTTAACAACTTTTAAAAACTTTTTATATCACATACAAATCGTAATATCTCACAGTTACCAACGAATCTCGCCTGTCTATTTAATTTGCTCGATTTCGGGAAGATAAATATTCAATATTTGTCGCTCGCCGCATGTGGGTTAGTATTTTTCCTATAACATCTTGGGGGTGTTGAAAAAAAGCGTTCAACAGTATATGAATACCATCCCGCAGTTGACCTCATTAAGTCATTAAAACGGGCACCTGCTAAATCCAACTAATTAAATAAATTCAAACGTGTTTCCGTTAACATCTCGCGGTGGGGCAATCGTTAACATCGCACTTTTTTTTCACACTTTAATTTACAACTTTGCCTCAAGTGTTCTGGTTCGATCCTCATACTTACTTTTTTTAACCCCCCCCAACACCCGGGCAACGCCGGGTACCCCTCGCTAGTTTTTCTATAAAGCAAAGCTGATTTGCATTAGTTCGTCGTTAGTTGACAAAATTTTATTTGAATTTTTCCATGAATAATTGAACATACTTTATTTTTAGTTTTGAACCAAAAATATCACAATGCGAGGAATGAGATATAGTCGGTGTTAATGAGGAAAGACGAAAACAAGTAACAATTTACAAATCAATAAGTATATACATATATGTCTATATACACATATATTTATTCAATTGTATGAAGTACAAATGTCTTACTTGCGTGGTCTGTGACCTACCCATTATATTTCGGGAAAAATTCCCCTTTTCAAATGGTGGATGTAACGGATCTATTCAAAGCATACTGGATGGAAAAAGTTAAAAATGAATTATTTTTTTTCACTCTTCCATCCATATTTGAAAAGGGGAATCTATTCCCGAAATATAATGGTGTTTGTCACAGACCACGCAAGTAAGACATATATATATATATATATATATATATATATATATATATATATATATATATATATATATAAACTTGAGTTCCTTCAGTCATAATCGAGAGCGAAACCAAAACTTATGAAGAATTATTGATAAAAGTATTTATTAAAAAAAATACATTATTGGGATGCCATCAGTTATAATCGAAACCGAAACAAAAACTTACGAAGAATTCTTGATAAAATTATTTATTTTAAAAAATAGATGACTTAAGTGCCATCAGCTATAATCGAAACTGAAACACAAACTTATGAAGAATACTTACTAGAATTATTTATGACAAGAAATAGAAGTATATAACAGTTAAACGACCCGGATGTAAGCATGACACAGAAAATAATACACACGCTATCGTATTAATATATATATATATATATATATATATATATATATATATATATATATATATATTATGGTTATTATCTAAAGATAGCATTTATTTTTAACGTGATGAAAAAATAAGAACGACTGCAAAAGCTAATTAATTGGTTTCGAGCCTCTTAATTAGGAAAAACAGGGAAAAAATAATGTTTATATGGAGAAGAAAAATGAATCAAATGAAACTACCTTAAATTCGAGAAGATTTTCTCTTTTCTTACAAAAGGAAGGTCGCAAAGACTTTATTATAGTCTTTCTTAAATTATTAAATGAAAAGGAGGGTGTAACTTACTGAAAATAGAGAATACGTCGACACTAAAATTGTAATAATAGAAACGGTTATTTATAAGATGTTCGTTGATGGATGACTCGCGTCATATTCGTAACATTCGGTCTACCGAGCAACAATGTTTTTACTTTATGAAGGTTGCCTAGATTTCTACAACTGATTTAGGGTATTTTGCTTGGATCAAGACAGAGCATCGATTTCTTTCATCAGATCATGTCGTTGTGGTTAGTTGATTTGAAAAAAAATCACATCATGTGACAAAATCGATTACATTTTTGTGGCATTATCAGCTGATTTTTGTAAACACGAATCATCCTAAATATGGCTTTACGAGAAAAAAAAATGTTTATATTGATTACCTGATAGAAACATCGATTACTGTAAACTGAATGATGGGCATTGATAAAGGTAAGTCAAATAGATTGCATGTTGCTTTACCATTGTTCGAACTTCTTCGAACTCCTGGAATGCTCGGTGGCAGGTAGGTTTCTCTTCAGATTCCAACACTAGTCAGCCATCATGACTGCGTCCCAGCAACTTTGTTGTATGGTGTCTATCTCTTTCATGTCCTGATGGAACGCCCTCCTCGGCTTATCACTCATTGAGTCAAGGCTCTCAGAAAACCGGTCCGTATGTGAAAATAGGTAGCGCATCTTGATGCTCATGTTGCAGCCCAGGTTTCTGAAAGCAATTCGCATGTTGTTGACGAGTTCTGCGTAGCCTTTGGCCTCATTGTTGCCAAAAAAATGTTCTTCACTACAAGAACTATTGCCTTCCACGCTTCAATTTTCATTTCGTTCATTGAGCTTTATAACTCTAGATCTCTGATGAGCTGCCAAATCTGAGGACTGTCAAAGATGCCAGATTTCAACTTCTCCATGGTCAATCCTGGAAAAGTGTGTTACAAGTAAGTAAAACAGCCGTCATCCTCGTCCAGAGCTTAGCTGAATGCCTGATTAAACCGAGCTTGATGTGTAGCGGTGGGAAGAGCATTCTATCTTTGCCCAGCGGGGGGTCGTTGATGACGTTCCTTTCTTTGCAAGGAACTAATTACTCCCGCACAGGCCAGTCCTCCTTCGTATATGTTGAGCGCCAAATTTTATAAGATTTCAAGTTTATGACTACAAACTAATCCCTTTTCGACATAATCACCCAGAACTATCGAACCTGAATACTTCTTGTCGGTAAAATAATCATTTCCAATCAAAACATTACATTTTACCCCCATCAACTTCTTCTAAAATGTTTCACGCGTGCGTACATGTGAATAAAACCATAGAAGGACATGTGGCGATAGCTTAAAAACTTGACCTGATTGAACAAAATCAATTTGATTTTTTGATTCATCGCATTAGATTTGTCCTAAATCAGTTAAGAAAACGCAGACAACATATTTGTTGTTGACGAGTGATTTTTTTAGATTCATATCATTTTGATTATTTCGACTACCGTTTTCATCCTGAGTGTTATTCGCAGAAATAGTGTACAGTCTTTTCATCACCCGACATTTCATTGCACGACTATTAATCACGAACTTTTAACCACTTGACATTATCACACACTTTTTCAGGTGGACTCTTAATCACGTTGAGACATTTAATCACTTGGTGATTTCCGAAAACGCTTGAAGGGTATTATTTTTCACCACCATAATATTTATATTTTTTTTATTTTTTTGGAATCCTTTAAGATGATTCTTCATAATCTGTATATCCATTTTTGCGAACATGTGAACAAAACGTAAAAAAAACATGTAGCCATAGCTCAAAAACCTGATTGAGAAAAACAAATGTAATTTTTGGATTCAGCGCATTAGATTTGTCTTTAATCAGCTGCAAAATAAAAACGCAAACAACAAATTTGTTGTCGACCAGTGAATTTGCTTTGTGAATTTTTATAGGTACGTATTGTGACCGGATGTCGAATCTTTGTGATGTCCTTCCAACGTAGTACAAACTGTAACTAAATTCACATAAATATACAATAAAAGTATTATAGTGTAGAAAGAACTGCTTTTCGAATCGATGTAAAGGTCGTAGCAAAAAAACTCTGGTAACATTATTGCATAAACAGTTTTATTATTTCTCTCATGTTATTAAGGTAATTGAAGATACGTGGGACCTCTCTCAGCAGAAGCGGTTTTATTCTTATTGCGACGAAACTTCCATGAGAACTGTTCTTCTATGGAACCTCATACCGCGGGGCTGCTTACCAGCGGGATATAACATAGTGGTTTTCAAATAAATAAATCAGTTCATGTTGAGCCGTCCTCTTAAATAATCAACGCCTATCAAAATTCTACCATTATCAACCATCACGGTGTTGTCTCACAGTTTACTCACCAAGTGGGTTTGAAACCATGAAATCAATTAGAAAGTATCTACTTCATCATAGGCAACACATCTGAAGTCGGAAATTCTGATCGGTGTTGATAAAAAAGAACCTCCGATTATTTTAAGTCGTATAGCTTTTGCGGGAATTTTTATTTGTATACTCTATATATATAAAAGTGAGCTTGTTCGTCTCTCTCTCTCTCTCTCTCTCTCTCTTTCTCTCTCTCTCTCTCTCTCTCTCTCTCTCTCTGCATGAGGGCTAGTTTCTATCAAACTACTCTGTCAATTTTTTGATCTACAGACTTGAAACTTGATTTATAGGGTATTTAGACCTGTGGAACAAATTCGATTTGGGTTTTAGCCGGTAAAAATAATTGCTAATAGGTCAAAATTGAAAACAATTAGAAGTTGGCAAGCGTAAGTCGACTAAATTATACATTTATATCTTTAACAACGCTGTTTTTTTTACCTTTATACTCCTATGAACTTAAATCAGACGATAACGAACAAGCCTGGAGAGCTATATGTTTTGGTTTCAATTCTTGCTGATGGCACCAAAGTTTTCTTTTTTTTTTTACTTTTAAAATCATTACGAATTATTGGGTACAATATAATAAATAGAAAATTAGTTCTATAATAATAAATACGAAATCTGCATAAATTTAAGTATCATATTTAAGCGTATGCCAGGCGGCCGGATAGTTTATAAAATATTAGTTTGAATTAATTATTTAGTGATAATTGTTTTGTCATTTTTTTTTTTTTTTTTTTACTTTGGAATGTTATTATATTTGGTAATAATCAACATTTAAACTCTTAAAAATTATTTTAAAAATAAAATAAAATATCCCAATTATATATATATATATATATATATATATATATATATATATATATATATATATATATATATATATATATATATAAAAGTTTGATTAATTATTTAAATATTTTTTATTCAAAATATTTTTTAAAAATTAAAAAAATTAAAAACTTCCAATTATAAAAAACGGCTTGATCGAAAACACATTAATATTTTTGACCACAAAAAAATATAATTGGGAAATTTCTTTTATTATTAACACCGGTTCGCAATTCTTGATTTCAAATATGACCGACCATGATGAACTGTATAATTTCTATTTTACCTAAATTCCATTGCGAGAGAGTATAAATAAGTATACTCATAAAGAATAGGAACCGCGTAATCGTAAACATATTCGGGCAACATATGTAAGCCGCCGGAAGGTGTCGAAACTCTTAGCCAATGAAATCGCAGAATCGTTTTTTAATCCTCCATCTTTGTTTAGAATGGCTTTCTAAATAATTTACATAATATCTCGATTGTTTCCGTACGTTATGCTTGAAAAAGGGCGAAACAATTTTTGAAGGCTAAAATACTTTTTTTAAGCCAAATTCGCAAAATTTGGTTATAAAACGGCCAATCTGGCAACCCTGGAAAATAATATGAGTGACCTCCCTTTGATCTAACCTTTGTTTTTGTTTTTTTGTTTTGTTTTTTCGAATATATAATATTCTGCTTGTTTTTTTCTTAGGTAGTCCGTACGTTACGCTTTGAAAAACGCCAAATATAATTTTTGAAGGCTAAACTACTTTTTAAAAAAAAGCCAAATTCGCGCAATTTAGTTTTTAAAAAGCCACTCTAGCAACCCTGCAAAAGAATATGAGAGTGACATCCCTTTGATATAGCCTCATTTTTTTTTATATAATCTCATAATAATATATCATAATTGTTGCAATAGTGTGAGGAAGGAACTCATAGTAATTTCAATGCGCAGCGGTTCTTCATCAAAGAAAGAAATTGACGAAACGTTACATAAAAAAGGGAACATTCGAAAGAAAATGGGCAAAACTAGAAGCATATTCTGCCATCCTGAACAGAAAATGTATATTACAGATTGTCTTGTACAATGTAATTTTATTAATTGTATTGAACTATGTAGCATAATATTATTTTCTGAGTATTTATTAGTACTTATTAATTTATCTCATTTTGGGTCAGTTTAATATTTAAAATACAGTGGACATTACTTTTATAAAAATGTAAATAAACTGATTTGCTGCGAGTTATTGGCTTTTTGTGTCCAAAAAAAAAAATAATAATTTTTGCGCTATCTGGAAAAAAAATTGTTGATTAAATATATTTCTCAATCCGTGGGATTTCCACGGGTTCTGCTAGTAACGTCATTATTTCAGCACGGTCTGTAAACTTCATAAGTACCTTTTTTTTTTTTTCATTTAAATTACCATACAGCCATTGTTTCCGTTTAGAACTATATATTTTCCCTTAATTTTTAACTGTTTTTTTTTTTTTTTGTTTTTTTTCGCGTTCTAACCATTGGCCGTCGTCTTAGGTAAATAAATAAATAAAACATTTTTTTAATCAAATTTAAAAAAAAAAAAAAAAAAGAAAAAAAATCGAAATTTTCGTTCGGCACCTTTCCGAAATATGCCGATGATAATGCGGTCTCTATTCTACATAAGTCCCAAAATGAGTCAATATCTTGTAGAAAACCGCGATAATTGATGGGAAAGTAGTAGTAGTAGTAGTAGTAGTAGTAGTAGTGTTTCTACTTGTATACGGATGTCCGTATATTTGCTGTGTTTGAGTAAAGCAATTAAGATAGATAAGCCGAAGCCGACAAAACTTATTGACGCAGTTGTATAAGTTCCGTTTTCAAAGTCTACGCTGAACGAAAAGGGAAATCAAGTAAAAAGGAGAGAGAGAGAGAGAGAGAGAGAGAGAGAGAGAGAGAGGGGGGGTGAAGAGAAGGGGAGAGAAAGTTCTGTCCAATGGCCATTCTACTTTAGGCATTTGCAGTTTGAAGGGGCGGGGGGAGTGGAGTATGAATGTATCAGGGCTAATCTTCACGCAATCTGTAAAAATATTTCATGTAAGAATTTGCAAAGAGCGCCAAAGAAAGAAAAAAAATACCCTTCTATAAATAGCAAATTACTGGTAAAACCGCAGTTAAATGACCTGAACATAATGAAATGAAAATTTATGTACAGGCGGTAAATATTGTTTTATCTTGTTTTTATTAAATACTAGCATGGGTGCCCGGCGTTGCCCGAGTGTTTGGAGGTGTGTGTTTAGAAAAAAAAGTGCTAGTAGGAAGGCAGGCTCGAACCCGTACCGTGAAGAAGGAAAAGAACGTGACGTTTTTGCTGTTACGACCACCACCAAACCGGCAGTGACGTAGGTTTTAATTAAGACTAGACAATCGAAAAGAGGGGATGACTTTCGAAAATATCGGCGAAAAAAGCGACGCCTCCCTGTTGAGGGTGAAAATATTAATGTTTTTAACCAATTTTTCGATGTTTGTCGTCTGAAGGGTCGAGCTACAAAATGATACTGATCTTGTGAAAATCCGTCCCCTCTGTCGAAAGTTTTAGGCAGACATGCAAACATACATACATACATTTATATATTGGTAGCTTAAATTTTCGACCCAAACCGATTAAAAAGCTTGCCCTATCTCTAAATACTCTTTATGTAAAATGTCAAATGCTTAGACCAGAAATTGTTTGAGTAATTTGGTAGAGACCGCAGAGGTAATTTTTCTTTAACTTTGACCCCTATTATGACCCCTTAACATTTATTGTTTTAGGCTCAAATTAAGTTAGATCCATGTCCAAGGAATCTATATCTAAAATTTCAAGTGTTTAGGCCCCAAATTGGCGGAGAAGTTTGGTAGAGTTCTCAAAGGTAAGATCGTTGAAGTTTGGCCCCTTAACAGCCAAATTTCTGGCCGAAAACAGATTACAAAGATTTTCCCAAATCTCAATATCATGTATATCAAATTTCGAGTCTGTAGACTGAAAATTGACAGAGTTATTGTGTAGGGAAATGTACACAGAAAGGCAGACAGACAGACAGACACACACAAACACACACTTTCACTTTTATAGATATATAGATTTCTAAATAATAAACCATTTCAAATAAAAATCTATTTAGTATTACGCTCGTAATCTTAAAAAGACCACCTCAAAATTTATACATAGGCTTAAATAAGCGCTAACTTCCGTTTACTCCTAGGTATATTTTCTAGCTATTATTTCAGTATCTGTACACATTTCAAGCTTTTAACTCGAAATAATTCATAATTCACTAATATTTAACAAAGCATAGCAAAATAAAGCAATATTTATTGCCTGTATACAATTTTTCATCGCATTAAACTGTGATTTTACTCAAATTATGTCTATTTATTTGTATGGCATACACGGCTGGGTATAAGTTGCTAGAAGTTACCATAATGAATAGAAACGGGTTAATAATAATAATGATCCATGTTGCTGCCGAAAGTATGTAGGAGCGCTTCTGGCTTCATATAGTGTATTTTGACGCCAGTAACATCTTTAAAAGGTTCCACGAACAGCGCTAACAATCGATGTTCATGTAGTTAAATTGGGGGATGAAAAAGATGGATAAACACGTGAATGTTACGCTAGCTCAACAACAGGAAATTGTGGAATGAAACGAGAAAACACAAATTAAAGAGCGAAATATATTTGTATCAATAATTTTCGAGAGATGTAAAATACACTTTGAAAGACCAAATTTTGTTGGGAAGTTTTAAAGTTCTTGAATAAGAAATAGATAAGAGCACAAGAAAGTTTGTTTAAAAGTTCCAGTGTGTGTGTGTGTGTGTGTGTGTGTGTGTGTGTGTGTGTGTGTGTGTGTGTGTGTGTGTGTGTCTGTGTGTGTGTGTGTGTGTGTGTGTGTGTGTGTCTTCTGAGTTGCTGAGCTTACTAAAGAAATGCCGGAGGAATTAAAGGAATTTCAGCTTGGGCACAGGATGTTTCTAAGATGGATATTGTTAATGCTGAGAGTCGAGACACGTCGCAGGTTTAATCACGGAAGAAGTCTGGTTTCAGTTTACCAAGTTATTGTTTTATAGTCTCGTGGTTGGTGACTACCCTGTCTATTTAATTAAACGAACAAAGCCGTGTGAAACACAATTGAGGTTTCGCTGGGTTTTCAAGGTTTGTATTTAGATAGTGAGTTTACTTAGTGAGGGAGTGACTGCCTAGCTAAAATTAATTCCTGCTTAGCTTATTTTTCTAAATTAGGAATTGAGAGACACTCACGCGCAGACATCGAGGTGACATTTCTTAGATTAATTTCATTATCGGACCATGATGTGATAATGAAACTAATCTTGGAAAGTACTGATTTTTTAAAAAGTCTTTTGTTTCTCTCCGCGAAGGCGTGACGTACTCATCTACTGATATCACCATATCGTTCGACACCTGTGTTTTCTAGCACGTTTTGTTTAGGAAGTTGACCTTTGGCCTCCGCTTCAATCACGTCACCTGCCGCTGGATACATTTCCTCCAGGTTATCCTGATATGTACTAATGTGACCCTTCCAGCCAAAATTCGTGCTAAGTTAATCGCTATTTACTGACGTAGGGTCCCGATATATAACTATATCAGCTCGGTAACTTTCCTATACCGTCCGTAATTTTCTAATCTAGTCATTTACTGTAACAGTATATATTCAAGTGAAAATGCTCATAGTGTCTGGTTAACTGTTGACAGTAGAGAGTGTCTACGTTTTCTGTATGGAATCTCTCTGACTGGCCTACAAATTTCTAAACGGTCTCCGAACGACAATGTTATCAGATCGAACAAGAGTTCATGCGAAACTTTGGTTTTGTGAAAGAAAGAAAAAATAAGAAACTCTTAATTTAATTAGTGAAAAGTAAAATCAAATAAGAATAGACAAAATAAGTTTTTCTCTTCATTGGCTGGATTTGGATTGTTTGTTTGTTTGTTTGTTTGTTTGTTTTTTAGAGAGAGGACACGCGTGTCTGCATTACCAGTTTTTCTTTTTTTTTTTTCTGCCATTAAGATTACTTGTAAGCAACGACACTACTTCGTCGCAAGCCTTAACATCTTTTCTTTCCACTTCCCTTTCTCGTCGGTAAGATAAATTGCGATATATTGCAACAAAAACATCTTCACTCTGGAATTAAGTAAAGAGTTTTTATTATATTTGAAAACACTGAGGATACTCTCCCGTTGGAACACCTTAAACTCAAGCCAAAAATTCTTCACAGAAATATGCAGATCATCCTAGAAGGATTAGAGTAGGGGGTGTTCTGCAAACGTGTTTTCTGTATTCAAGCGAGGGGTAGAAAACATAACGTAAATGTAACATGCAACCGCAACCGAGATTGAACTCACTACACGAGTTTGTAGTGTAATTCAAATCTTGTCCGTAACTGAATACTTTATGCTTTGCTAGGGCTATCAACAGTATTTTTTATCGTGACAGCATTACTAAATGAGTTGCCTACCACGGCTTAAGAGAGACCCATCTACCCTCGAGAGAAGAATACACCGCGCCAGTTTCCCAACCTGGTATTTTACTTCGCAGTACATACAGCGCTTCGCCTTCCCAAATGGTCACTCATCTGGTACTGGCCAGGCTCAACATTGCGTTACTTCGGTGAACTGACGAGAACCGGTGTGTCAACGTGATTGTGCCGTTTTTTTTTTTTTTTTTTTTTTTTTTTTTTTTTTTTTTTTTTTTTTTTTTTGATACGTTAGAAGACTGGCTGGAATATTTTGAATAAGTATCTTATCGCACAAAACAACAATTGGCTACAGAGGAAAACTCTGAATCCTTGGCATGGTTAAGTCATAGTGCTTTCTACTTAAAGTATGAAGCACGACAACGATTCAGTCTTCTGCGGAAATCTAACCAAAATGAAATTCCAGCACCCACATCTACAGAAAGAAATGTCGACCCTACTCTAAAGCAAGAGAACATGGTTACTCTAGACAGTTGTAGGTTAGCTTTCTTTAAACCAACAGCTATTCCTTATTTTCAGTGAACCATTTAAAAATAAAGGTGAAGAGACAACACTTTAATGATAAAGATGATGATGATTGACATGTTTTACAGAATTTGAGGAAAACTGGAATACATTTTATTTCAGTGAGAAAGAGAGAGAGTGAGTGAGAGACAGAGAAAGAGAGAGAAACAAAGAGAGGGAGAGGGAGATTATGTAATAATCTGATATACCGATAGAAAGAAACTATCCATCCTGAAGTAACAGAGAGAGAGAGAGAGAGAGAGAGAGAGAGAGAAAGAGAGAGAGAGTGAGTTTGGAGAGGATCGGACCGTCACCACCGAAAGACAAGGCCGGTTGACTGATCTATGACGTTTAAATAGCGGCTAGTAGGCAATAGTTGCAACAACCGGAAGCCTCGCAGTAGGCCATATTGTTGTCGGTTTAACTTACCAATTTGACACTACTTTGATTTTTCTTTTTAATTTTTATGTTTTGTACTTTACCTTTACACACGCACACATATTTATACATATATACACATGTTAATTTTATTCTTATTTCGGACTATTAGTCTCATCTTTATTAGTTGTTGTTGTTTTTTTTTATCTTTTTATTGATTCACGACAACAACTACGGATGGCAGTGATGGCTGAGAATGCAGTTAGGAGATTCGAAGTTCCTATCCGTCGCGGTTACCGCCTGACGAAGGCCAGAGGAAGTTGGCCGAAACGTTGTGAACCAATAAAAAGATAAAAAAAAAACCCAACTAATAAAGATGAGACTAATAGTCCGAAATAAGAATAAAATTAACATAAAATGCTCATCTCAAAATAAAAAATTCCAATTAAGGAATAATATATATATATACCAATCGGTACGGACCCGACTATGGAAGATCAGATAATAAATAAATGTGGATTTATAAGATCAAAGAATCCAACCTTGATCGCCCTTCGGGGCCCGTGGCGCAGTTGATAGAGACGTTGAATCTCTACGGTTCCAGATGGACATTGTCTGAAGATAGCGGTTTCAATCCCACCCAAAGCGTGCCAGAGGTAATTGGTCAAAAATGTGGTGAGAGGACAACAACTACGGATGGCAGTGATGGCTGAGAATGCAGTTAGGAGATTCGAAGTTCCTATCCGTTGCGGTTACCACCTGACGAAGGCCAGAGGAAGTTGGCCGAAATGTTGTGAACCAATAAAAAGATTAAAAAAAAAACAAAAAAAAACAAACAACTAATAAAGATGAGACTAATAGTCCGAAATAAGAATAAAATTAACATAAAATGCTCATCTCAAAATAAAAAATTCCAATTAAGGAATAATATATATATATATATATATATATATATATATATATATATATATATATATATATATATACACATGCTATATATATATATATATATATATATATATATATATACGCTCTTTCTCTCGAGATATATATATATATATATATATATATATATATATATATATATAATCTTAAGTTATTATTTTCCAGAGGTAAAGTAACCAATGAAGTTTAACGAGATTAATTGCAAGAGTGCTCAATACCGAAGTAGGGCAAGATATACTTTTTATTTGTTTTTACATAAACAGTAATACGTTGGCATGTTTCGGACAGCTAGTCATTAGTAACTAAATACCTTTTCAGGCGATACAGCTTGTACGAAAGCAAAGTTTGCAACGATAATATCACGTCTTCCACGTGAGAAGAGGCCAATATCAGGAAGTTCCGTCAAATGTTATTAAAAATGGGAACAAGGAACAAGATTCGGTTGTATGTAAAGAAGACTAAATAGGAGTGTGGATTAGGGTCTGCGTTGAGATATAGAAATAAAGAGGAAGGGGGGGTAACAACTGAGATAGAGATAATGAAAGACTATATATATATATATATATATATATATATATATATATATATATATTCAGAATGTGAGAGATTATATATAATTCTTTCCCCACAGCCCAAAGAACGCCGAAACCCACAAGAGCCATGCCAGGAAACCAACCGGAAGTCTAAGACTCGAGTTTCGCTCTCGTTTAGGCTCAGACATATCCGCACCCGGGATTTGAAACTCGAGCCTTCTGCATGCGAGACAAGTCTACCAACTGAGCAAACGCCACGCACTCAAGAAATTCTATTGACCAACACAGATCAAGCAAACTGCGACAAAATCAAGCTGCGGAATAGACCTATTGTGGATGTGTTATCGGCAGCTCCTGTTACTCTCGCTTCTTCTTATTTGTCCCTCAGTCTTCATTTTTTAATGAGTGATGTTTCTGACAAAGGGAGAAGAAATAGCTGTTTTCTAGGTTGGCAGTATTTTGCGCGAACAGTTGGCAGAGATGGCTGAAATTTTCTGTTTCTATGTCTATCCTTGTAGCCATGTTACTAGTAAGGGTGCTGGGGGTAAACGTTTTGTATGGGCTGACGTTATCCGCCTAATAGTCAAGGACCTGAACCTTGGATTAATCACTAAGGAGGCTGTCCTATCAGCAGGTGCAAAGTACTGGGGCTGCTGCATTGCCATTAGGTGAATGGATTCTGGACCATGCAGTAGCTTCTGGTGGGGCCTCTCGATGCCATACTAGTGGGTAATTGTTACGGCTTTACCTTATCATTAGCTACAAATAAAAAAAAAATTCTTCGTTTCTTTTTCTCTCTTAGTTTCCCCTCTCTGTCCTGCTCTAAGTAAATCTACGACCTAGTCCACAAATTCCAAAATTTCATCATGACAAGTTTCAAGAAAAAATACACGATTAAACCCGGTTCTCCAACTTCCAACGTAGACCCCTACTACCATGTCTCCTTCTCTAACATCAGGGGTCTACGTTCTAACCTTCCATAAGTTGAAACCCAATTACAGGAGACTAAACCAGACCTTTTATTTTTAAGTGAAACTGGCATTGGACAGGCTATTTCCCTAGAAGAGTTCGCAATTAAAGGATACTCTAACTTAACTTCTAAATCTGACCCCCAAGATCGCCATGGGCATGGAATATGTGCCTATATAAAAGATAGCTTTCCATGTGGTAGGGACATCTCCAGGGAAGATCCTAACTTACCCTATATGTGCTTCCAAGTAGCACTAGCTCACACTACTGAATTTATATTTACTCTCTATCGCCCCCACAACAGCGGAGTTACTATCTTTCAAAGCATGTCTGAGAAAATTGACCAAGTCCTATCTGCTTATCCTCCAGCTAACATTCACGTATGTGGAGACTTCAATGTTCACAATGTGGAATGGTTGACCCACTCAAACAAGACCGATGATGATTAGATGTGCTACCATAAATGGTAGTGTCGTCAGCATAAATGTCTACAAATGATGTAAGGATGTTATTTGGAAGATCATTAATGTAGATCAGGAAAAGAGTTGGGCCCAGGATGGACCCCTGAGGGACACCGGCATTAATACTGTGAGCTTCTGATTTTTGCCTCTCAACTACTACTCTTAAGAACCTATCAGAAAGAAATGATTTAATAATTGAGAAGACATTTCCAGCTATACCATAGCTAGAGATCTTATGAAGTAAACCTTTATGCCATACCCTATCAAAGGCCTTAGATATGTCAAGAGCAATTGCCCTAGAAAGGTGGCCTCCGTCGAGAGATTTGCTAATCCTATGAGATATTAAAGATATTAAAGTCCTCTCCAATTCTCTCTCCTCTGATCTTGAGCACGTAGTACAATGGG